>NC_056749.1:187145821-187238321 GCF_019279795.1 Protopterus annectens
TTTTGTCATAAAGGATGATTTTATTTTATTTTATTTCTGAGTTCTTTATATTTTTGAAGAAGAGAAGGGGTCCTAGTTTTAGTCCACATTTTCCAAATCGTATCCAGGTCTTTCGGTTCTGGTAGATATAGTGAGCCAGGGAGCAGTATTATATTGTATTCTAATTGCGCGAAGAGGAGCAAGGGAGTTAAGAATGTTTAGGAATGTAGTGTTCAAGGAGTGGACAGCTTCATCTGAAGGAAGAGTGGTGAGGTAAGACCAATTAATTTTGGAGAGTTGGTGAATAAAGGCGTTAGAAAAGAAATGAGAAAGTGAGCAGGTGGTAATAAATTTGTTAGGTTTGGTAAGGTGTGGAGTATGTCTGGTAACTGTTATCGAGCAGTGGTCACTGAAGGCATTTGGAAGGGTTTGGGAGTTATGATAGTTTTGAGAGTGGGAGACCAATATCCAGTCAAGAAGAGAGCTAGGTAGGTGAGATTTATTAATGTAGCTTGGGGTTGTGATTAGCTGCTCAAACCCATGTAGGTTTATACAGGAAGTAGTGTTGGGAGCTTGTATTGTAAGCCAATCAATATTTACATCTCCCTGTATAATTATTTCATTGTAGATGGTATGTGAGAGGTGAGATAGGATGGTCTCAAGTATGTTAATATTATCACCAGGGAGAATATAGATTGCTGCAACAGTTATGGTGTTGAAGCTGTTAAGTTTGAAGTTGGTCAGTAGGAGTTCAGTTGGTGAGAAGGAGGGTAAGTCTAGTGTGGGACTGATTTGGGAGTGACAGTTGGAGTAGAGTATGGAGACTTCTCCTCCTTTTCTTTTAGGTCAATCTATTCTAAGGATATTATAGCCAGGCAGGATGATTTCACTGTCACATGTTTCAGTTAGGATAACTATGTCAGAAGTATAGTTAGCTATTCAAGCATGGAGTTCTTGAACTTTATTTACAAGGTTCCTGATTTTGATAGAGCAGACTTGTACTTATTTTTGTGGGTTGGAGGGGTTGGCAGGTTTAGATACAGGGGGTTATTGTTCAGGATAGTGTCTGCAGGGCATGGGTTAGGTTGAATGTCACCAGATGGAAGTAGATGTTTGTAATGGGGTTTTAACTTGAGTAAGCAGACTTTGTTTTTTTGCTTCAAATGGGAGGGGGGAGATATTTTTATTTTAGGAATGGGAGTGGTGGGGGGAAGGATGGATGGACAAATTAGTAGATAGGGTTGTGGTGTAGTACTTGAGTTAAGAGTGGTGTTTGAGGGATGGAAATAGGGAGTAGGTAATTGTGAGTGATAGGAGGGGAGGTGATAGAGTATAAGGAGTAGAGAAGGTAAGAGTATAGTTTGAGTTGTAAGAGACGTCACTTTATGGGATGTAGAACAGAGGATGAGAGGAAGGGGTGGGAGTATGGCATAGTAGTCTTTGATAGTGGATAGTAGGAAACTGTGGGGAGGAGCAAAGAAAGGGAGGTAGTATGAGAACAGGAAGTAGAGAGGTGGGGTATTAGGGAGGAAGTGAGGGGGTGAGGTTGTATGGATAGGTATAAAGCTAATGATATGGGGGGTGGGTGGGAATGGTGGTGGGAGATGAGCGAAGTGACCGGAGTGGGGCTACACCTTCCAGATAGAACTTAGCTAAAAAAAAACTATCAGCTAGTCCAGGGACATTTACTAGAGATGCTGCACCTGGAGGGATTTCAGCTGCAATTAGAGCAAATATGGCATCCCGGGTTTTTAAAATCTTTGGTGTGTTGTACCTGAGCAATCACTTGGGGGGTGGGGGAAGGGAGGGAAACAATCAATTGGAATTTAAAGTAGCAGGGGAGAATCCAAGGCACTCTACTAAACCTAGCTAATTATCAAAGGACAGCCAAGGAAATAAGGTAAACATACAGGCACCCTTGTTCAAGGACTGGAAGGTTTCTCCAAGAAAAACTATGTGTAGGAGTACACCACAAGTAGATGTTGTATGCTGCTTACTAGTCTGCAATGGCAGATTTTATTCTCTTTTATATTTTTATTCCTCTTTGCTCATTGTTTGCTGCACACGATGTAGCTAAAGATAAAAGCAGCTGGAGTCTTTGCACCTCTATTTGGTGCTTAGTGAAGAACAAGTATTGAGGAGGAAGGACTGAAGGCTATGACTATTAAGATCTAAGGATGTAATGGTGCCCCTCAACTCTTCCCTCAATAGACCCATTATTGAGTACAATGCACCAATTGGAATGTACCTGGCTAGACATCTCCAGCAGCTGGAGAGACCACAGAGGTACCTAACCAAGGGAATTACTGGCCTCAAACAGTTGCCCTATGCAGCACGATTGAAAAAGCTAAGACTGTTCTCTGTTGCATACCACTTTCTCAGAGGCGATCTCTGTCTAACGTACAGAGCCATGTCCAACCCAGAATTGTTGAACATGCTCCATCTTAGCAAACCAAATCTACTCGAGCTACATGCTCTAGGGATATAAACCTCAACACAACAATGAATAGAACATGCTGGAGGGATAGATTCCCTTCGCAGAGACTTCCCTTGGTATGGAACAGGGTCCCGATCTACATAAGACAGAGCCCCTCACTATCACTCTTCAAGAGAAACCTTAATGAGTGGATGGGTAACAGAAAGTTTACACCGGGGATCACACCAACAACACTACTAGATAGGGACCAAGGGTACTAGCTGCTAGTACAAGGGTCTAGGGAACTACTAAAGGGGCGGTGAATACTGTACAATGTGGCTGGGCTAATATATGCCTTCGGGCAGATAGCTCAGTACCAACCTATGAACCTAAGAGGGACTAAATACCTTAACATACAAAAAATTATCAACAGTGAAATGGATGAAAGGGGAGGGGGTGGGCTAAGACGAAGAAGGTTGGCAGCTGTTGCCCCTGAGGTATGCACTCTAGATGACTGTAACAGATTTTAACAAGGCATAACAGTAGTCACAAAAGCAGGCACCTACACTACACAAGCGGCAACAACAAGGTTCTTGGAGTTAGACCTGGGGCTGCAGTCTATTTTTGGATGATTGCTGGCTAGAGTTTTCTTTGTTTTTAGCTGGGGGGACCCAAAGTGATCAAGTCCTCAGTGGCTACTACACAAGCGGCAACAAGGTGTGTATACATATATATGTATATATATATATATATATATATATATATATATATATATATATATATATATATATATATATATATATATATATATATATATATCTATATTTATATCTATATATATATATATATATATATATATATGTATATACATTTTTTACAAGGGTAGTATACTGATCAGTACTGACATATCTCTCAACCTCTTAGAGTCAGACATCTGGACAATGCCATGAATAATGGGGTGATAAAGACTCAAAAATAAGGACAATGTTTAAATACTGCTCTTACAAAATTAGAAAATTTATAGAATAAAAGGTTTTACATTAGGATGACTTTTTCTGAAGGATATGAAGTCTGAAACACCAATATCTGTCATTATTTTCTGATGTCAGTCTTTAATGATTTGCCTGAAGAAAATACAATTTTATTAAAAACTGGCCAAACATATCAGGCAAAAATCTGGACATTCTGCAAAAATCTGTACAGTTGAGAGGTATGAATCCTGACCAATTTCCGGCTCAGTCCAGGTGAAATATGAAGCATTTCACAAACAAAAGTGCAGAATTGTAAGCAATAACTGAGTAGTTAAGTCTAGTTACATATAAAAAAAATATATATATGCATTCTAATGAAAAGACAAAGTATAATGTATAATATATACAGTAGTTTCTAAAGTGGATCAGCATTCAGTAAATTTGAGATGTGAAAATAGACATGAAAAAGGAGATATGGATAGTATATCAGGTGATATTGTGTTGAAGTAGGAGCATTTGTCTTTGATGAAGAAGTGTTTTTTGAAGTGCATTCTGAATTTGGAATATGCGCAGATTTCCATAATGATGAGGGGGAGAGCTTTCCAAAGAGTAGGTGCCTGTGAAGAGAAAGCATGTGCAGTGCTGTGGAGTTTGGTTCTAGAGGTAATGAGAGTTGGTGTGACAGAGCATGTGCAGTGTTGTGGAGTTTGGTTCTAGGGGTAATGAGAGTTGGTGTGACAGAGGATGTGCAGTGCTGTAGAGTTTGGTTGTAGGGGTAGTAAGAGTTGGTGAGACAAAGCATGTGCAGTGCTGTGGAGTTTGGTTCTAGGGGTAATGAGACTTGGTGTGACAGAGCATGTGCAGTGCTGTGGAGTTTGGTTCTAGGGGTAATGACAGTTGGTGTGACAGAGCATGTGCAGTGCTGTGGAATTTGGTTCTAGGGGTAATGAGAGTTGGTGTGACAGAGCATGTGCAGTGCTGTGGAGTTTGGTTCTAGTGGTAATGAGAGTTGGTGTGACAGAACATGTGCAGTGCTGTTTGGTTGTAGGGGTAGTAAGAGTTGGTGAGACAAAGCATGTGCAGTGCTGTGGAGTTTGGTTTTAGGGGTAATGAGAGTTCGTGTGACAGAGCATGTGCAGTGCTGTAGAGTTTGGTTGTAGGGGTAGTGAGAGTTGGTGAGACAAAGCATGTGCAGTGCTGTGGAGTTTGGTTCTAGGGGTAATGAGAGTTGGTGTTACAGAGCATGTGCAATGCTGTGGGTTTTGGTTCTAGGGGTAATGAGAGTTTGTGTGGCAGAGCATGTGCAGTGCTGTGGAATTTGGTTCTAGGGATAATGAGAGTTGGTGTTACAGAGCATGTGCAGTTCTGTGAAGTTTGTTTCTAGGGGTAATGAGGGTTGGTGAGACAAAGCATGTGCAGTGCTGTGGGGTTTGGTTCTAGGGGTAATGAGAGTTGGTGTGACAGAGCATGTGCAGTGCTGTAGAGTTTGGTTCTAGGGGTAATGAGTGTTGGTGTGACAGAGCACATGCAGTGCCGTAGAGTTTGCTTGTAGGGGTAGTGAGAGTTGGTGAGACAAAGCATGTGCAGTGCTGTGGAGTTTGGTTCAAGGGGTAATGAGAGTTTGTGTGACAGAGTATGTTCAGTGCTGTGGAGTTTGGTTCTAGGGGTAATGAGAGTTGGTGTGACAGAGCATGTGCAGTGCTGTGGAGTTTGGTTCTAGGGGTAATGAGAGTTGGTGTGACAGAGCATGTGCAGTGCTATAGAGTTTGGTTGTAGGGGGTAGTGGGAGTTGGTGAGACAAAGCATGTGCAGTGCTGTGGGGTTTGGTTCTAGGGGTAATGAGAGTTGGTGTGACAGAGCATGTGCAGTGCTGTGGAGTTTGGTTCTAGGGGTAATGAGAGTTGGTGTGACAGAGCATGTGCAGTGCTATAGAGTTTGGTTGTAGGGGTAGTGAGAGTTGGTCAGACAAAGCATGTGCAGTGCTGTGTGGTTTGGTTCTAGGGGTAATGAGAGTTGGTGTAACAGAGCATGTGCAGTGCTGTGGAGTTTAGTTCTAGGGGTAATGAGAGTTGGTGTGACAGAGCATGTGCAGTGCTGTAGAGTTTGGTTGTAGGGTTAGTGAGAGTTGGTGAGACAAAGCATGTGCAGTGCTGTGGAGTTTGGTTCTAGGGGTAATGAGAGTTGGTGTGACAGAGCATGTGCAGTGCTGTAGAGTATGGTTGTAGGGGTAGTGAGAGTTGGTGAGACAAAGCATGTGCAGTGCTGTGGAGTTTGGTTCTAGGGGTAATGAGAGTTGGTGTGACAGAGCGTGTGCAGTGCTATGGAGTTTTGTTGTAGGAGTAGTGAGAGTCGGTGAGACAAAGCATGTGCAGTGCTGTGGAGCTTGGTTCTAGGGCCAGTGAGAGTTGGTGTTGTTTGTGAGTAGTGTCTCAGGTTGTTTGAGAAGTTTTATTTTCACGAAGTCTAGCTGCAAGGGGAGTAAATGTCTGGAGCTGGAGTAGTTTGTAGAGTTAGGATCCGAGTGGTAGATTCGATCTTTGTTTCATGGGCAATTATTTGGCCTTTTCAAGGGTAAAACAGTAATGCTTACAGAAGGGTGAGTTTGTAACACATCAGCAGATGATGTTAGAGATGGTCTGAGTACACCCAGAAGGGTAAGTTTGTAACACATCAGCAGATGATGTTAGAGATGGTCTGAATACACCAGAAGGGTGAGTTTGTAACACATCAGCAGATGATGTTAGAGATGGTCTGAGTACACCAGAAGGGTGAGTTTGTAACACATCAGCAGATGATGTTACAGATGGTCTGAGTACACTCAGAAGGGTGAGTTTGTAACACATCAGCAGATGATGTTAGAGATGGTCTGAGTACACCCAGAAGGGTGAGTTTGTAACACATCGGCAGATGATGTTACAGATGGTCTGAGTACACCCAGAAGGGTGAGTTTGTAACACATAAGCAGATGATGTTACAGATGGTCTGAGTACACCCAGAAGGGTGAGTTTGTAACACATCAGCAGATGATGTTACAGATGGTCTGAGTACACCCAGAAGGGTGAGTTTGTAACACATCAGCAGATGATGTTACAGATGGTCTGAGTACACCAGAAGGGTGAGTTTGTAACACATCAGCAGATGATGTTACAGATGGTCTGAGTACACCCAGAAGGGTGAGTTTATAACACATCAGCAGATGATGTTACAGATGGTCTGAGTACACCCAGAAGGGTGAGTTTGTAACACATCAGCAGATGATGTTACAGATGGTCTGAGTACACCCAGAAGGGTGAGTTTGTAACACATCAGCAGATGATGTTACAGATGGTCTGAGTACACCCAGAAGGGTGAGTTTGTAACACATCAGCAGATGATGTTACAGATGGTCTGAGTACACCCAGAAGGGTGAGTTTGTAACACATCAGCAGATGATGTTACAGATGGTCTGAGTACACCCAGAAGGATGAGTTTGTAACACATCAGCAGATGATGTTACAGATGGTCTGAGTGCACCAGCTTTTTCTTGGAAGCAAAAGCAAAATGAGAAGTCCTTATTCAAGCTGGGAAAGAGGAATCCTTTTGCAGTTGGCTATTCTGCCTTTTGGGGATAGAAAAAGGGTAAATCTTTTTTGCCCAAAAGTGGAGTATGTCTATTTTCCTCACTCTATCTCTATAAAAATGGAAGTTTGGTGACTGATCAAACCACAATCCAAAGTATTTGAAGGTGGAGGGTATTTCTATGGAATAGCTGCGTAGGTCAAAGATTTTTAAAGAGTCAGGTGCTTGGCAAATTTTCTGTGGAGTTATGAAAAGCATAGTTTTGATCTTGGAGAGGTAGATAAATAGTTTTTGCATTATGATCATCTGTAGGTGATATAGAATATATAAGCGCAGATTATAAGAATAGCCTTTCTTACCCTTTATTACTGAGTAGAACCATCATGTTATACTGTTACTATACATCATGAATGTTCAACATGTACATTTTTTAAACACAAAAGACCAACTAAAACATGTCAAACATTCATAATCCCAAATAAAACAAATTATTAACACTCAATATATTGAAAAAAGAAATGAATTTCTATTTCCAGTATGCAAACCATAACCTACTGCACATTCATCTCATATTTGTATGAATAATGGGAGTGTTCTGGAAAGGTTTTTTTTAAGGTAAGGTGCAGACCTGTGGCTAGGGCAGGGTTAGCATTAACACATATTACCAAGCCCCCACTCCATCTTAGTAATGCATGCCAATTCTAACTGGACACCTTACCTTAAAAAAAACACTTTCTGTAATACTAACACTATAAAAGACAGCTCAAACACTCACAGTACACACACACACACACACACACACACACACACACACACACACACACACACACACACACACACACACACACACACACACACACACACACACACACTGTTTCCCATTGGTTGACTGCAGCCTTTGTTTCTTTGTTTTTCTGTATTTTCATTTTTTTTAATTGGATCACTTTCATTTGTATGTGATCGTTTTGTGTGTTTATGGCAGTATTTTGTAAAGTTTGGGTTTTATGTACATTTTTGTGACCATTACATGAAATTGTATTTTTTTCTGTGTTTGAATGAGGCTGCATTGTTGTGATTGAAAATGTAGGTAAATTAGGGATAAATGCTTAGTGTTAGGGACAGGGTAGTGATAAATGCTTAGTGTTAGAGATAGGGTAGTGATAAATGCTTAGTGTTATGGATAGGGTAGAGATAAATGCTTAGTGTTAGGGACAGGATGGTGATAAATGTTTAGTGTTAGAGACAGGGTAGTGATAAATGCGTAGTGTTAGAGATATGGTAGTGATAAATGCTTAGTATTAGGGATAGGGTAGTGATAAATGCTTAGTGTTAGCGACAGGGTAGTGATAAATGTTTGATGGTATGACTAGGTTGTTGGCAAATAAAAAGGGGCATATTCAGAAAGGGTAGACTCCAGAATTAAGCCGTAACTTGTGCTGTGCCTACTGGTGATGGCCCTTTCTGATTTGGAGACAGACCTCCAGCAGTGTCCCTACAAAGTTTGGTGGGCCATCCCTCCAGACAGACTAAATGCTAATGATGCACTCCAAAGGAGTGGTCTATGCATGCGCTCTTCCTTGAAAATGCCGTTTTTAAAATTTTTATTCAGATACATAAGTTATCTTAGCCAGCTGAGTTAATTATCTCTGCCAAAAGTTTGCATTACTATTATTGGATGAAATTGTTTTAGAGTTAAGTGCCATGGAGTTTATTGGAAAAAGTAGTGGTGGGGGTTGTGTACATGGGTGTATATATGTGTCTGCGTATGCAGAAGAATCAGCGGTCTCAGGTGAGTTTGTATGTAAAATTAAAACAGGGAAAAGGTTGACCTTTGGTGCAGAAACTAGCTTGAGTTTACCTCTAGAGCCTTAGTCCCCCCGTATTTTAAATCAAATGAGGAGGACATGTATATTTTGATCTATAAGAAATATAAAAACATCTTGATGTGTGACATTACTCACTGCCCGAATGGTAGGGCAAGAATAAGAAGCAAAATCAGGAGTCCTCTGCAAAATCAGTGATGGCTGAGATGGCCTGTGGCTGTGTTCATGTTTTGGGGTTGGGGGCTACCATACCTATCAAAGGCCATGCTGAAGACTTTTGGACTAAGTCAGGAGTAACACTAGGCTACAATAGGGAGAATTGTTAAATATGTTTTCAAGAACTTTATTTAATCAGTGATTTATAACAATATGTTAATATCGAAACAATTGAAAAAACCCAACAATAAACAGATGGTCATTAACCTGCTCAGAACAACAGAAGTGTATATAAACATTTTAATATGCAAGCAGTGACTTGACAGATGTGAACTGTTTGTAACATTCATTAAAGCTAATCTATAAAGGTGCACCGATCTAACATTGACCACATGAATAAGAAAATTGTCCACAGGTCATTAATATATTTACTGTCAGGGAATTCTTTAAATGAATCTCATAAATGATTAGTATAATATTACTAGTCCTTGGAGATGTCTTCAGAGAGGAACTTCCAATGTTTGAATATAATAACTGACTTAATGGACAGAGGGTACAAGTTACACTTTTTACAACAGCAGTAAATCCCATTTCCTCTGACATGATTCCTAAAAACCTTGTTTTTTTATATTACCTAAGGTTTCCTTATTTCATATGATGCTACCACATGCACTTTACCCCAGATGCTTGCAGATGGTGGGCAAGTTGAAATCAAAAGCAAATTGTTTGTCCCTGCTTCTCTACATTTTCAAACTCTGCACTCCATTTATTTCTGATTCTGACTTTAAAAAGGTGTTAAGCGACAGAATTTTTTTTTAAAGTGGCAAATTAAGAGAAGGTGAAGTGCACACTATTTCCCAGACATCCTACATCATTTTATCCTCTCGTCTTGGCCTGCCTGTGACCTAAGCAGGTGTTGCTGTTTCAGCCTATCTCTCTCAAAAATTGTAGAACTGTAGTTGTCTAATACTTGGTATAAACACAGATAATGGTCTTAGACTGGTGGAGAAGCTTTTGGGGTCCCATCTGTTCACTGCTTCCTTGACATCTTCTTTGAACTGCTAAATATTATTTCAAGACACTTAAAAAAAATAATACAGCATCAGAATGCACTTACTGAACAGTAACAATAATGCTCTGTCAGGTATTAATGACTGATTAATCATCTTTGAGATGTGAGAATTAGGGAAAAATAAGGACTCATCAGAGATGTTCATTTAACTATAAATAAAGATAAAGATAATAGGCATATGTGTGTGTGTGTGTGTGTGTGTGTGTGTGTGTGTGTGTGTGTGTGTGTGTGTGTGTGTGTGTGTGTGTGTGTGTGTGTGTGTGTGCGCGCGCGCACACCTGTGTTTGAATGTGTGCATGTCTGTGTTTAAATGTGTGCATGTACATGTCTATGCCAGAAAGACTGGAGTGGAGGTGGCTGTGCCAACGCAATACATGGGCCACCTGACATGCTTACTGCAGGAAAATTCTGTTTAGCCCTAGTGATATCATCACATGATTCAGAGGTATGCAAATTATCTGATAAAAAGGTGTTTCCTCATTGTGGCTATTATGTCTATGAACTGTGTTTTCTGCATTTGCTGAAACAGCCCCTTTAAACCACAGCCCTTAGCGCCCATGGTGAGATTCTTGATGAATCCCAGGAATATCTTGTAATTTGGCTCAGAAAAACATTTTCATGCCAATCATTTATTGATGTCTGAGGATAAATGTATGTATTTTTACTTTTCTACCGGTTATACGTGTAAATATATATTTTTCCTGAATTTATATCCTCTGTAATTCTCAAACATAGCTTTTATGAGGCTGCTGATAACCTCACTGGGTTTTACATCCAGTAACATGTTCTGTCAAATAACAGATATGAAGGAGAGGAAGTGTAACTCATCCTGGACTAATCTGATACAAATTTTCAAAAGCTTTGCAGTGGATGATGAGTGAGAGTTTAGGAAAATGGTCAATAAACAGTGCATTTATGAGAATCCCATTGTGAAATTAATATATTTTTACCTCACATAGAAAGGGATCAGAGCAGTGAAAATCTTAACAGAGTTTATGCAGTTATAGAAATAGAATAATTTTCACTGTAACTCAGAAATATCTTAATATGTGTTATCATTCTCAGTCCAGCTTTCTGTTACTCTGCAACTATTCCAGAGAAATCTCACTTTTCATGGTGCTGTTGGTTTGATTTTGGTTAATGCAGCCATTTGGGATATAACATTCCTCAGACACTGGAATAATAGAGCGTTCCTTTTCCCACGAAGATATTTCACTTGCCACCGACACATGCAAACTTTAGTGTCATCAGAATGTCATTTTTTGTGAGCACCCTTTAGTTAGCATAAACAGTCAGATAGTAGACAGGGTCCAACTATTCAGGTCAAAACAACTAGAAGAAGATGAAAGACTAGCCTTTTGAACTATTCAAACTAAGCTAAAACACCAAGCAGTGGTAGTAAGAAATATTGGTATATTTCTAAATTATACACCAAATAGTAGTAAAAAATCTTGTTGCAATCAAATTTTCTTCACTTTTTCACGTTCTTCATACCAAAACGTTTTGTTGCAAATAAAATTAGCTTCACTTCTTAGTACAAAAGCAACAAATCTTTATTGGGTGAAATTTATATAAATTGACAGATAAGCACTGTGTTTATGTAAAGAAATTAGAAATAAATTTTGTGTTTATACATATTTCAAAAAAAAAATCAACATTCTATTTAATTCTGTAGAAACATAAACATATAATTGAGACTGGTTGTGATACATAAATGTGTACCATTAGATGTTAAATATCTAATCAACAGTTTTATATATATATATATATATATATATATATATATATATATATATATATATATAAATATATACACACACACACACACACACATATATATATATATATATATATATATATATATATATATATATATATGGTTCCCATTCAGAAGCCTGAAACATCATAAGCCTGAAAATCAAAATCCTGAAACCAAAAGCCTGAAAATTCAGAATCCTGAAAACTCAAAATCCTGAAAGACCAAAATCCTGAAAGACCAAAATCCTGAAACTCAAAATCCTGAAAACACAAATAATGCTAATATGTCACTATAAAGACACTAATATCTACCAACTGACCCTGACCCTAACCCTAACCCTAAGGTCCGTCACTATCGCACACTCACCTGACCGCCTAACCCTAACTCACTTAAACCGCCCCTAACCCCAATATTTGTCACTATTGCATACATGCCTAACCTGCACCCTAACCCTAACTCACTTAACCTCCCCAAACCCTAAAATAAAACCAACCGCACACTTACCTGACCCCAACGCATGACCTAACACCACAAGGCTAACAATAGCAAAGCCACAATGACATCAGTATGTCTATTTTGTGTTTTCAGGATTTTGAGTTTCAGGATTTTGGTCTTTCAGGATTTTGGTCTTTCAGGATTTTGAGTTTTCAGGATTCTGAATTTTCAGGCTTTTGGTTTCAGGATTTTGATTTTCAGGCTTATGATGTTTCAGGCTTCTGAATGGGAACCATATATATATATATATATATATATATATATATATAAGCACACACACACACACACACACACACACACACACACATATATATATATATATATATATATATATATATATATATATATACATACACATTTATGTATCTATAAAAAACACTAAACACACGGACCCCAATTACTATATTATGTCCCCATAGGTGCATTTATTAGTCTTATAGCACAACAGTTTTTCAAGGTTCTCTTATTCAGGTTTTACTACTGAATTTCCTGGCTGAAACACTCCTTTCAATCACACAGAAGATGGAAGCAAGATAATCATTGGAATATTAAAACCACCTATAGTCTAATTTATATTCTTCGAGATATTCAAGTTTTAACCAATCACAATTGTATGATTACGTTTCTACAGAATTAAATAGAATGTTGATTTTTTCATTGTTTTTGAAATAGATGTAAATGCAAGACTTATTTCTAGTTTCTTTGCATAAGCACAACGCTTATCTGCCGATTTATATAAGTTTGACCCAATAAAGATTTGTTATTTTGCTATTAAGAAGTGAAGCTATTTTTAATGGCAACAAGAAGATTTGTTGTTTTGGTATGAAGAATGTGAAAAAAATGAAGAAATTTTGATCACAAGAAGATTTTTTACTACTGTTTGATGTTTAATTTACAAATATTTCTTACTACTACTGCTTTGTGTTTTAGCGTAGCTCAAATAGCTCAAAAGGCTATTCTTACATATTTTTCATATTTTTTCTAATATTAAAAGATCTGGAACTATATTAAGCTGGTGAAGTTGATGTGTGCCTTCTGAGCCTCACAAAAAATGATACTTTTCCATTAAACCCCAACCACTTCGCACTGCTGTATTTTGCTGGTATTTCATTGGCAGTTTGGATTGCCTTCTTTCCTACAGCACTGAGAAAGATTATATTAAAAGAAACTGGATGCCGTACCTTCAAAGTAAGTAAGATGGATCTGTTTTAAAAACATTTTGATTATATTAGGTAAAAATAGGGATAACAGTATAGGAAGCAGATCAAAATAAAGAGCCAAATATATTTTTTTTAAGAAGTAAATGAACACTTGGTCCTCTTGCAGAAGATAAATACTTGATGGCAAATTGTTTGCTTTCTTGACTTAGAGTAAGCATTTGGATGGTTTCCCTTTAATAAATCAACAATGATCCCTACAAATAAAACAAAGTTTACTAAAGTGTTTTTGGTTTGCTTAAGGACAAATTGGGAGAAAGAAGATCCATTGAGATGCCATGTTTAGGATACGACAGTAAACGCTGTGTGGTATAAACCTAGGTTGAGCACACATCAATGTCAGCCTGAAATGACTTTCAGTTACATTTAACAGACTTTAGTTCATGTAGGTCAGTACAGCCTCCTCTTTCTGCCTAGAAGTACAGTGGCTAAAATATTTAAATGAGGCATTTACCTAACCATGATGCTTTTTTCTCATTAATGCCCTGGAATATGGGTGATGTTTTCATTATGGAAGAAAAGAGGGCTACTACTTATAACTGACAATAAACGATTCACTGCATAATACTTCTGTAGTCTCTGCGCTGCAGTTTAAGACTCATTAAGACTTTTTTATGATTATGTGTACAACAGCAGGACACCAATGCTCACTATAACATAAGGAAACTAAGTCATGGGGGATTGTTTTCTGCAGCTGGATGAATGAAAATGTTAACAGGGAACTGTCCTTGTGGAAGAGAAGGGATTACAATCTTATCAAGTACTGCTGTGATCCCTGTTCCATTCATTACGTGTTACATACATTGTGTGAAGTCGTAGGGGTTAAATAGCATTTAGTGAAAAATGCAGACTGTGTAAGCTGTATATTTCAATTATAATTTTAAAAGAAACTGGGAAATGTACTTGGAAGAAAACATGAATTCATTGTCTCCAACAGATCCAAACTGATGCTTAATTAAGTTATTGCAAAACATGGACTGCAGTAGTTGCAGTCAAACCTAAATTCTAAGACTAGCAACAGCCCTCAGCCATGCATCCATCTTATGGTTGTATATTGCAGCTGTTGTGATCTATTATTGGGTGGCAGGGCAGCCAATAGGAAGGGCAGTGTGGTTGCTATGAAAATCAGTCACACTATTACTGTACATGGCATCATAAAGGAAAAGTCAGACTCCAACTACCAAACATTCTTCTGCCTATCAGAAAAAGTTCTGTTTTATGGAAATAAAAACGCTTGATAAATCAGTATCTTTAATTAAAGCTTTACTTAAATTATATACATAAATATAAAGGCTACTTTTTATAAACTGAGAAATTGTAGTAGTTAGAGCAGCATATCAGCACTCTGAAGATGCTATTACAGAAGAAGCTCCAAAGATCATATAACGCTAATGCAACAAGGCCCACCCATTGCCCCTTCCCAGACACAACCGCCTACATATGCAGCAATAACAGTCCCCATTTTACATATCTTAATACCCTAATAACGAAAGGCTGTTCTAAATTAACTCTGAGAAAATTGATAATTTAATAGGAATGTCAAGCTGAATGTGTTATAGGCATTTGTTCAAATTACAGTAATTAAGTGACGGAGAATAATGAAACATGTCTATATCTAATGAAGACAAATTCAGTGCACGCATCATCTTCATCTCATATAATTTATTTGAGTTAGCTTGTAATTATAAAAATAAAACTGTCAGCACCCAAATAACAATTAAAGAGAGAAATCCTTGAAAATGATTTCAGCTTTAACCTGAGTTGTCTGGAAACAATAAAATTAAAGCAGAAAACTTCAGCACTATTTATATGTAATGGTTAAGAACTATTTAAATGCACATTCAATCCCACATTTTGTGAGTAAATTTGTTAAGATTTATATTCTCCTGGATTAATCAATCAAGTCAGCATAGGCTAGATCAGTAATTAATATTTAAATTTTAATCTGCATGTAGATTGCAATTAATAAGGTACATTTTGAAACTGCAGACATTATGTATAGAATCCTTGCACAGCAGAAGTGAACTATTTAATTTGTCTTTTCATTACTATAGAATTCAAACAGACCATTTCCTCCCAGAGGAACACTGTTAAGCGGGATTCTTTGTAAATAAGTGCATTGCCTTATACTGTATAATAATATTTGTCCTGTGGAATATCATCAGAACAAAGAGAAACTAGAACAAAGACATTTTTTTTGTTTGCAGAAATTTGCTAAATGAGATTTTCATTTTAAAAGAATTACAATGCTGCTGCAGTCTGTTTCTAGGGCTTGTCACACTATTCCTAAAGTGTATTTTATTTTTAGTTAGGGTAATGAATTGATGTAAAAGAGAAAATGTCAAGTATTGCCCTGGTGCAAAATATAAAAGTACAGCCAGCAAATGCAGAGATTAACTAATGCCAGACATGTGATGGCGGCAGATGGCTGAAACAAAAAAGTCACCGTAGTATAAGATGACAGACTCTAAGCCGAACTGCGAGTGATTTCTTAACCCAGTTGCAGTACATCTGACTAGCAAATCTTTGTACATTTACTAAAAAGAATGTCAAATATTAATGCATGAACCCAAAACTGGTGGATATTGTGGGCAAGTGGAAAATTTCTCAAGCAAAAAAAAAAATAGTTATGTATGTATGTATGTGTGTATGTGTGTATATATATGTATATATATATATATATATATATATATATATATATATATATATATATATATATATATATATATGAACCCATGGCCGATATTCTTTAAAAAGAATATTGGCTTTGAGTTCAGATGCATCATTATTTTTGTAGATATTTGTACTGTGGGCTTATGAATTTACCATCTCTTTGTTAGAGTTGTTTCAAAATTCCTTAAGCAAGCAATATGTTCTACATGGTGGGCATTGCAGAAAAATAATGGATCACTGAGGGGGTTTGTGAGGCCTAACACCACAGGCAGAGGGTTTCTCCACCCCTTTAAGGTCCATTATTTCCTTGTGATGCCTACCCTGGACAGCATTATTGCACTTAGAAAATGGACTATTTTTATTTGTTTTATTATAAGTATATATGTCTATATGAGGGGACATCTGAATTTGGTCAGCACAGCAAGATGCTGATATCTGCTTGATAAACCACAGCTTGTCGACATATGCAGATAGTCAACAGGTGTGCCAGATCGAAAATCCCAGGGTGGAGTAATATTCCCTTTCCCCTGGGATTGTGCAATTGCAAAACTAATATATATAATTACCAGGAGGTGCAGGGGGGCTTGCCCCTGCAAAAAAAGACATTATTTGTTTTTTTTCCTTGTGGCGAGGATTTTCCTCCAGAATGCATAGTTGACTGTCGTCATTCTTTCCGTTGGCTTGCGTATGACGTCTCTCATCCTTAAGGTAAAACTTTAAACAGTAGGAAAAACTAGTACATCTTCAGCATCATCTTCAGCATCAAAGTTGCTGAGTGAGCCTGCTTAAAACCAAACTTGAAAATGCTATCCCTGCAGCTTTTTTCTGTTTCTCCCCCCTCACTAAACAAAGATTTAGCCAAGTGGCATTTAGTAAGGTTAATCAACATAATGGACACTTTTTTTCTGTCCATGTTTCATGGCAGTGGTGTCATGAAGCCATGGACATTTTTATCAGGTTTTTAATGTACGTGAATACCATGTTTGAGAGCATTTATTTTTTAATAGGTTTTTAATGTACATGAATACCGTGTTTGAGAGCATTTATTTTTTAGTAGGTTTTTAATGTATGTGAATACCATGTTTGAGAGCATTTATTTTTTAGTAGGTTTTTAATGTACGTGAATACCGTGTTTGAGAGCATTTATTTTTTAGTAGGTTTTTAATGTACGTGAATACCGTGTTTGAGAGCATTTATTTTTTAGTAGGTTTTTAATGTACGTGAATACCATGTTTGAGAGCATTTAGTTTTTAGTAGGTTTTTAATGTATGTGAATACCGTGTTTGAGAGCATTTATTTTTTAGTAGGTTTTTGCTTCATTTTCATACCAGTATTATCAGACAAGGAATTATCACAGCTGCTCAAGCCCCAGAATTTCACTGATTCACAGCTGGAGACTTGCATGCCTGTAACTCTGACTGCCCCACTGCCCAGACTGGCTCTAGAACTACAACATGAGTTTAGACACATTGAAGTACTTGCCATGGAGCAGGTAAGTGGTGGAGGGAAATGAAGAGGGGGAACTTTAGGTTTAGGGAAATGTGGGAGAATTTATATATTGGAGGGGATTTGAAGGTTAGAGTTAGGGAGGAGAGGGGGATTTTAGGTTTATGAAGAGGATCAGAAGGTTAGCTCTAGGGAGGGGAGGGGTGGTTTAGGTTTAGGGAGTTTGGGTTTGGTTTAGGTTTAAACAGCAGAGGCCACCAAAGCAGACACCCAAACAACCACCACCTCAGAACACAACACCTGCAACACATAGACCTCACAGTCAGAGTGTCAAACAGTCACAGCCCTTAAGGCCAAACACAATGCCAAACACACTAATCATTGGTGACTCCATAGTCAGACACACTGACGTCCCGCTCACCAGACTGAGTAAGGAGAAGGTCACAGTAAGCTGCCTGTCGGGCGCTAGAATCCGCCACATAACGCAAGCACTCAGGTCTCTCAACAGCAGGTACAAATACGACTCAGTCATTGTCCACGCTGGTGTAAACGACCTGAGACGTACCTCCTTGGACTACATGAAAAGAGACATTGAGGAGCTCTCTGATTATGTAGCCCAGGCAGGTATGACCCTGACCTTGAGCAGTATCCTACCTTCACCAAGAATGATGCCACAATACAGAGATAAGATGATCAGCTTTAACAATTGGCTTAAACTCTGGTGTCATTCAAAGGGGATCCAATGTCTGTCTGCCTGGGATGACATGCTGGACAAGCCACCCCTGGGATTCCGGATATTGGCAAAGGCTCTTGCCACCCCCATAGTGCCTTTTTTAGGCAAGGCTTAAATTCTAAACCTACCACCCTAGAACACAAAAAAGGAAAAAAGCTAAGGGTAATGCTGCTCAATGCCAGAAGTTTAAATCTCAAAATGCACGCACTCGAGGCCCTTCTCAGTATGGAGAACATCGATGTCTGTGCAGTGACAGAAACCTGGTTCAAGGCTCCTGAGAGCACCCCAGCACTATCAGGTTTTACCTCTTATCATGCGTTCCGGCCCCAAAATCCGGACAATACCAAGAAAGGAGGGGGGGTGTCCATATTCATCAAGGACACCCACACCTCAAGACTGGTGGCAACGCACGATGCATCGGAGACCATCCAGGTGCAATTAACCATAGGCAAGACTGCTCTGCAAATTGTAGCATGTTACAGGCCACCCTCACAAACTCAGGAACCTCACATGGCCTTCCTGAAAACACTAGAGGGGATAAATGTATCACCAAACACCATCATACTAGGTGACTTCAATTACCCTAATATAGACTGGGAACACTACTCAAGCCCAAACACCCTAGCCCAAAAGTTCCTGGAATTCATAAACTCAAATGCCATGGAACAACTTGTCACCATCCCCACAAGAGGAGAAAACATACTTGATCTCATCATCACGAACATGGGAGCACAATGTTCAACACCGGAAGTATACCCCTCACTGGTGAGATCAGATCACAAACTAATCTCGCTGGAGGTCCTCATCCCACCCCACCTGAAATAAAAAAGACCACAGTAAAGAACTTCTCGAAAGCCGACTTCACACTTCTAAAGACTAGTGTGGTCTCCTTTAAGGCCCCCGAGCCGGTGGAAAACAGTACTCAAGCTGCTGAATCACTTACAAATGCCTTCTACCAGCACCTGCAGGACTGCATGGATAAGGCAATCCCAAGCAAAACAAAGACTCTTTGTACCAAAGGCAAGCGTCCAGTCTGGTGGACCCCAGCCATAAACAAACTCTACAACAAAAGGAGGAAGCTACTACAAGATAGAGCAAAATCCTTAAAAGGTAAGACACCCTTGATCACTATAAGTAAAAAACTAAGAGCTCTCATAAAATCATCCAAAGCAAATTTTGAGAGAAAAATAGCTAAAGACTCAAAAGACAATCATAAGGCCTTCTTTAGCTATGTTAGAAACCTGGGAGGAAACTCCCAGATACGCTCAGAACTAGTTCAAAATGATGTGAAGATTACTGATCCTACAGACATTGCCAACATACTGGCTGACAGGTTCAGTGCAAACTTCTCCCCCCAAAAGGAGAGATATCTATACCAAGCGATTGCAGCCCCCCAAACATCTCCAACGCCCAAGTGAGAACTGCTCTCTCCAAAGCAAAAAACACAGCATCCATGGGACCTGATGGTGTCCCCGGCTGTGTGCTCCACGAACTCAATGAGGAATTAAACCCACAGCTAGGACAGCTGTTTAATCATAGTCTTACCTCTGGATACATACCCAGGAGTGGCGCACTGCAACTGTGGTCCCACTTCACAAAGGCGGTGCCTCCACCGACCCTGGAAATTACCGCCCATTAGCTTGACAAGCCTTATCTGCAAAGCCATGGAGAGGATCATAATGGACCTCATAAATAAAGACATAGGAATTTGCAGACTTTGGATCCATCCCAGTTTGGCTTTGTCAAAGGCAGATCATGCCTTCTAAACTTGGTTGACTTTTTCAAACAGTCACCAAAGCCATTGATGAGGAAAGGCAGTCCATACAGCCTACCTCGATCTGGCGAAGGCCTTCGATACAATACCCCACTCGGGTATCATTGAAAAACTCATCAGCTTAAATGTTAACCCATACATCACAAGATGGGTTGCAAACTGGCTGAGTGACAGAACCCACAGGGTCAGAGTTGCTGGCGCCATGTCAGACTCAAAGCCTGTCACAAGTGGTGTACCACAGGGCTCAGTCCTGGGCCCACTCTTGTTTGGCATCTACTTTTCCAAGTACAAGCAAACACAGGAGGGTTATGGCTGACAAAGTTTGCAGATGACTGCAAACTGGGCCATAGTAGAAAACACATCTGACACAGATATCCTTCAGAAGGGTCTCACAGAAACGGATAACTGGTGCCAGAGCCATGGCCTAAAGTTAAATGCCAAAAATGCATAGTCATACCCTTCGGGAAAAACAAGGTTACCCCTAGCTACCAAATAGGTGGCAATCCACTGAGCACAGAAGAAGTTATCAGGGACCTGGGGACCCAGGTTGATAGTAGTCTGTCATTCGACACCCATGTAGCTAAAGTAGTTAGGAAGACCTTCTACATTGCCCACCTTATCATGAAGGGATTCTCATCTAGATCAAGGGAGGTCATAGTCTCCCTATACTCATCACTCATCAGAGCAATGATTGAGTACAATGCCCCATTCGGAATGTATCTGACCCGACACTTGCAGCAGCTGGAGAGGCCACAAAAGTTCCTCACCAAAAGGATAAAGGGTCTCAAACATCTGTCCTATGCTGCCCGACTGAAAGAACTCCAGCTCTATTCAGTCGCCACGCTTGCTCAGAGGTGACCTTTGCCTAACATATAAGGCCATGTCAAACCCAGATTTGATGAATATGCTTCACCTCAAAAAATCTAGATCCGTCAGAGCCACAAGGGCAGGAGACTTAAACCTCAACACGGCTATTAATAGGACGTGCTGGAGGGATAGATTCATCACCCAAAGACTCCCTATGCTGTGGAATAAAATCCCGGTATATGTGAGGCAGAGCACCTCGCTGGCCTTGTTCAAGAGAAATCTTGACCAATGGATGGGAGATCGCAGATATACCCCAGGGATTACCTCAGTGTCACTGCTCGACAGAGGCACAGCAAAATAATGGGTATAGTTCCCCATACTAAAGGGGTGGCGTAAGCCACAAAACTATGGGCTAGGCTTGTAAATGCCCTCGGGCAGATAGCCTAGTATGAACCTATGAACCTATGAACCTATGAGTGATTCGGAGATTAGAATAATGAAAGGGACGGAGGCAGGTTTAGAGAGTGATTGTGAGGTAGAGGAATCTTAGGGAGGAGAAGGAGATTTTAGGTTTAGAGTGCAATCAAAAAGTAATAGAAGGTTAGGGTGGGGAGGGGGGTTTTAGGTTTAGGGATCAATAGAGGGGGGTTTTAGGTTACTAGAGTGAGTGGAGGGATCAGATGGTTAGGGAGGTGAATGGATTTTAGCTTTGCAAACTGATCAGGACTTTAGGTTTCGCGAATGAGTGAGAGTTTTTTTGGGTTAGGGTCAGGGCTCTGGGAGGGGTAGTTACCCTTTGCTAACTATACTGTATTTGAGTCAGTGGAAATTAGGGCGCTTGATGTAACTAAGAGATGGAAAAAGTCCTCACCACTAAAATCTGAAGACTTCCTGACTTTTGTACAAGGAGTAGCTTAGAAAGATATCTCCATCAAGAAAAACAGGATACATCCCAAACCTCTCATAGCACCTCCATGGACTACAGATCTCTTGCCAATTGAGAAATATTTACATTTTAACTCCTGTAAAAAAACTAAATTAGGGCACTTTCCAACACGAGGAAGTGGCAGCAGGGAAGTGGATTAGAACATATTGGTATATGAGAACTTGTAGTAGACCCTCACGGACAACTGTAATGAAGCTGTCTTAGAGGTTAGACCACTTGACCACCTTCTTGACAACCTAAGTCTCCTTGATTTATTTTTAATATATATCAATACACTTTCATAACTGATGATAATACTATGACATGCAATGCCTTAGGCAATACTAATATTCACTTTTAAGCTTATGATGCAGTTGCCAGTCAGATTATCCATTTCAGGATGGTGATCAGGGATGTGCAGTGTATACACATTTTGACAGAAAGCATTTTGTGAAAAATATAGACTGTGCCATTTGTATTTAGGAATGAGTTAAGTAAGCGGCAATAATCTGTCTTGAATTACAAATGGAATATAAAAAAACATAAATGAACTGTCCGGTACATGATTCAGGATATATTAATCAAGCAGCAAATGATTTGCCAAACCTGTTTAAAGAGAGAGCTTTGCTCTCCCATACAACAAAGGGGAGTTTGGTTCTCCTATCCTTTTGTTCGTACAAAAAAGTTCCCTTTAATGTATGATTATGAAATAAGGATAGCCAAAATATGTTCAGCAAATCTGCAGCAAGCCAAGTCTGCTGCCTATAAGCCAAATATCATGAAATCTAAATATTACCATTTTTAACTGTAAATGTGACAGTGTACTCTACATGTCACAGTTTGGAAGTAATTGTTTTTATGCTATCATGAACTCAGATTTAAATAATGTTTATGTGCCCTGACTAGGTATCACTTATAACCTTGAAAACACTAATTTATAATGAAGCTTATTGATATATGTACACGGAGTACTAAGTGCTATGCATTTTCTATTTTAAACTGCTGTAATAAATCATTATGGAATTATTTGACAGATAGGACATCTTTTAATAAAGCTTAAATTTGACATAATCTGAGGCTACACAGCATACTTTATTCTTAATAGAGGCATTATGTCAGTCATTGCTATTTTGTGTGACTCATTTCCAAGGTATTAATCTCATCTCTATCTGTTCTTTTTAACCTGACAGTAGCTAAACTAATTGTCTTAGGCAGAGAACAGGTTTGTTGACACATTCTTGTAGAAAGAAACTTTAGAAAACTTATCATCTCCACATAAGAAGAAACTATGCAGACATTGCACGCTCTGTTTATTTAAATCATGCCTTATACTTCTTCTGTGCATGCCGAACAAATTACATAACTGCAAAAGGTACTTGAAACTCAGGCTTATTTAGTTTTGCTTGGTGTCAAACAATATTGGCATGCTAAAGACTAATGAATTATGAGTAACAAGTACATATTCAAGTTCAGATCATTTCAGTCTTGTCTTTCTGCTTGTCTACTTATTCATCAGGCTTCATGCGAAATAAAATTACTTACAATACCAAATGATTCCCCTGTTGTATGATAGCTTGCTTTATCTTTGTAAATGAAATTCATGCATGTACAAAACATGAACTGCACCAGATCTGCTTCATCCAAGGAATTAAGCTTCGCTTGTGACTTAAAAGGACATGTTGGAGGGACAGGTATGTATCTCAGAAAATTGCCATTCTCTGGAACAGGCGTCCTATCCATGTGAAGCAGAGCCCATTCATAACCATATTCAGGAATCATCTGGACCACTGGATGGGAAACTGTAAGTACACCCCGGGTCTGGGAAATCTGAAATTCATCCCTGGTCTGACACTTATGTCTCTGATGGATGTAGGCCACCATTAAATTATTCCCTAACTAACATACAGCCCTTAAAATAAATTATAAGGTGCAATGACTTGTGGGATACATTTGGGTTGCAAGGGTAGGCTTGTAAAGGCCTCAGTGGTCGTTAGCCTAGTATACACCTATGAATGTATTAATGAATGCCTTCAGCTTAACTTCTCGTGGTACATTTCATGTTCTAATATACTAATCTACCTGTTTATATGCTGTAGGGCTACACTGTACTTAATGTTGGTCATTTGCATTGCACATTCACTAATACTATAGCCAGGATGATGTGAAAAGTGCCATTTGTTTAGATTTGATTTACTTTCAATGTCTATATGATATGGTATGGGATATCATTCACTGATGTCAAACCCATACTCTACTAAAAAGGCATGCTTTCCCTACAAATGTTGCTAGCTCAAATCCAGAATCCCTTCTCATAACACAGTGGTAAAGCATGCAACAAATCACAAAAGCTGACACATTTTAGTTTCACCACTGTTGCAAAACTGTGACTTTTAGGGAAGGCATCAAAAACTGCTAGAGTTTGTCCTTGACATTTTAAGTAGCTAAATGTGTGACAGTGTGCTGAAAATGCTACCTTTGCATATAATGTCATACTTAGTATTTAAGTGGTACACTGGTCCACTGCGTCACCAAGCTGTATTAATCTGGTCCAAATGTTTACAAAGATATTTCCTTTTGAAATTTATTTTTTCCAAAGTAGTGTGCAGAAGTTCTTCATTAATCAGAAGTTCACCCCTGGTCTGGCATCTATGACTCTGGCTGACCAAGTTTGCAGGCAACTGCAAACTAGGAGCAGTGACTGAATCCCTCCAAGTTGAGAACAGCCTTCAGGAAGGTCTAACACAGACAAACACTTGATGCCACAGCCATGGCTTAAACCTCAATGCCAAGAAATGTATTATAGTACCGTTTTGGAAGTCAGCCACCCTGGGTAAGTATATCAATAAAACAACCATAAAAGTGGATCCACTAGTCAGGGATCTGAGAATTCATGTATACACTAACCTAGCCTTCAATCAATATGTGTCCGAAGTAGTAAGAAAATCCCCCTGTATTGCTCAACTTTTTTTTTTTTTTTCAAAAAATTTTTTATTAATTATATGAATAGCAAGACAATTAAACGATTATACATAACAAGAAGGCATAAATGAACATATAACAATTCATCTAGTGATAACAACCTTCATGAGATTTTGATAAGTTATTTAGAAATAAAACATACACCATATGTACACTATATACAAGTTAGGCAACCTGAGAGAAAAAAAAAAATATATATATATATATATATATATATATATATATATATATTTAACATTAACTATTTAATATGTTTAGAACCTTTTCTAACACAACCTTTCTAATAGCTTTTTTTTGGACTTCCACCTAAGTATCTTTGAGCATCAATAAATTTAAAAGCCATTTTCTGGAAAGTAACCCATTTTAATTTAGAACAATCAATCCAATTTTGTATTATATAAAGTTTTAGTAATGAGCAAATAAAAATGATAACATGAATATCAACTTTTGAAAGATGAATCAATGGAATATGTAGAATAGCAAATTCCCACGTCAACGTGGATTTTTGATATCCCATTTTCTGCAGTCTGACTTTCAAAGATGTCCACAATCTGTGAGAAAAATGACAATACCATAGAATATGAAGGAGGTCTGCTTGGGGATGAGAACAGCATGAACACGAAGGGGACTTATTTGGGTTAAATTTGTTTAATTTGATTGGGGTAAAGTAGGCATCATTATTAATCATTAATTGTGTGTATGCTAATTTTTTAAAAGGGATAAATTCCTTAGTGTGTCTAATAGCCAGGATTTTCTGAGATTCTGACAATTGGGAATTATAATTCAACCATACATTAGATAAAAGACAGTTGTGGTCCATCATTAAAGAATTAATTAATTTATATGAGTTTGAGAGCATTTTATCAGATGATGAAAGTATTTTGATAATCGTGTTAAGGTTTTTCAATTGTGAGTCTATGGGGACCAGAGATACAAATTTGTTTTTAATTATTGCTCTTAGTTGTGTAAGAATTGGTGAGTAATTCCAGTTTACTTTCAATAACTTACGCCAGTCAGATAAAGGCAAGTCAAGATATTTCAAAACATCTCCTACTTTTAGATTTTTAATTAAAGGATAGTTTGTTAAGTTCAAAAGTTTATTGTCCAATAATATATTTGGGTTTAGATGAATTGGCTGAACATGGTGCGAGATCTTTTCTAGTTTACACATTTTGAGTAAGGTTTGGAAATCTCTAATCTTTTGTTTAAATACTGTAGATATATTTTTAATAAATAAACTATCCAGAGAGATAAAGGGAATAGCTTCAGGATTTAAATTATTAGAAATGACATAATTATACCTGTATTGCTCAACTTATAAGTAAGGACATGGCATCTAGGTCCAGAGAAGTCATTTTACCTCTGTACTCACCACTCATCAGACCTGTCATAGAGTATAAAGCCCACTTTGGTATTTACCAAACCAGACACATGAAACAACTGGAACGTCCACAAAGGTTCCTTACAAAAAGAATATGTGGTATAAATAAAATGTCCTATACTGATCTCCTCCAATCCCTATCACTTTACTCTGTATCATACAGGCTACTGAGAGGCGATCTTTGCATAGCATACAAGCCATCCCTGGACCCCGTTTTCATGAACCTTCTGCCTATACACAAAACAGTGTCAGAACTACTAGATAAAAAGACTTCATTTTTGCTTGTACATAAATAAGACATTGGAGAGACAGATATGCTTCTCAGGGAATTCCCATTCCCTGGAACAGTCTCCCCATCTATGTGAAGCAGAGTTCCTCCCTAACCCTATTTAAGCATAACCTGGACCAGTTGGTGAGAAATCAGAAATTCACCCCCTGGTCTGCCACCTGTGTCTCTGATAGTAGTCACAGTCAGCAACTCAACCCCTATATAAATCAAAATTGTTGGTCACTTTTGGGTTGCAAGGCTAGGTTTATAATAACCCTAGTTGTCGATAGCCTAGTATACACCTATGAACCTTTTACCATGCAATGATTTTATGGTGTAGTGTTTTTAACAGATGAAATGCATGTATCCTCTAAATGTTCAACAAGAAGCAGAGTCCTTATAAGACATGGTGTCTATTTGTAAATTTGGAAACTAAGCATTGCTTACACCATGGCAGAGAGGAATGAAGCCCTGGCAGGGATCTCAGTACAGCACAGAAAAATTGCAAAAAAATCAGTTGCTACCATTCTTCATTCCTAGATCACACAATTCGTGATGATGTATGAGTCACCACACATTGATAAATTATATGGTAATTATTATTCAAGAATTTAGCAGGCAGTTTTCCAGGGTGAGTCTATCAGCATTACTCTTTTGCTTATTTACTTAACATCCTGGAATATGGGTACAGTCTGACATTAAGAAAACAATCCTGTCAAATGAAACTTTATCTACTTTTTGTGGATAATCTAAAACTGTACAGTTCACCTGAACAATAACTGAACTATAGCTGCAAGTTATTAAAATCTTTTGAGATGGCATATCAACGTTTGGTCTGGATGCATGTTCAAAACAACAAGAGGAAAACTGAAGCTTCAAGCGTACTTTAACTTTGGAGAGGAATAAAATATAAAAGCACTGAATAGAAAGGAACTAGAACAAGACAAAGAGTCTGAAAACATCTGAGAATAGATGAAGGAGCAATAACACAGCATAAACAAATGAGGACAAAGTGTAGCAAATCAGAACTATATGATATCTATAAATAATGTTCAAGCTATAAATCAGGTTCATAGGTTTATAGATTAGTACTAGGCTAACTACCCATGTGGGCCTTTTCAAGCCTAGCCAATTACCCCATGTGAGAATCAAACCATGCACCTTGTGTCTATAAGGTAAACATCTTAACCGTTATACCATCCTCCAACCCCTTTGGGTTGGGCCTTCTGGTCTAACTTACAGCTTTGGTGTAATTCACTGACCCCAAAATATGATGGATAGAAAGACAAGAAAACTGCTTCATGTTTGCCAAATCATATATAGTGGCATATGTTTTGTGAATGGTAATGGGTATCCAGTTAAAGGTCGCCATCTACAAGAACTACGAGGCCTTTAACTATTGTGTCACTTTTATCTCCAGTGGATGAACATTTGGGGGCCTTCATGTGGTGTTTTACCTATTGCCCATCAGTAGTGTATCCTCCATGGGATTAATAGCTATGTCAGAAAAGTAATTTCCTGCATTGTACACAGCTATCAGCCCACTTATAGAGTACATCACAGAACTGTATAATGCCAGTGTGGCTTTTGCCAAATACCAGAATTCTATATATTTTTGCATTGATGACAAAGTAATTTGTGCTGCACTATTCATGTCTAAGGTTAAGTGCTGATTGAAAGGAGGTGGTTTCAGTGGAGTTAAGGGCAATGTTTGCAGTCCCTCCTGCTTATTTGGTGAGCCCACACACAGGCGTCAGTCTTGACTTCTGAAAAAAATATACCAAAAAGTGACCCTCTGAGGCACTTCATTGTTGACAAGGGATGGTATTCATATTTGCTGTGTTTGGCCATGTAGCCATTAATTGACACAAGTTGTTATGTCTTCATTTATATTCAGATATCTGAGCATATCTATGATTCCATCATGTGGTTTAGTGTCTAAAGCTTTGTCTTAGATATGAACAGATATACCTTCATCCAAGATAGTAGTCACAGTCTTAAAACATTGCGAAGTTAAGCATAAAACATACTCCCGATAAAACTGATAACATGTTACTGGGTTAGATCATAGAGAAAAGGATTTCCTGCGTCTGCCCAAATATGTTTAATGACTATTCCCTTCATCATCTTTTAGAATTTACTTATGAGGCTGAGAGAGCTGTAGCTATTGTTTATGGAAAGACCTTCTTTGGGGGATTGGGGAATTGGGACCTTGGTAGCCTGCTTATAGATATCCGAGATATAGTCAATATTCAAAGTGCCATTAAAAATGTGTGCGAATGATTATACTATATTATTTTTGAATGTGTGAATTAGGCTTCTTAGTATGTTATCTGGTCTCATGGAACTGGTATTTCTGACCTTACTGAGGACAAGCTTAAAAATTTCAGATGCACCGTGGGAGGGAGCAAGCTGCTGGAAGAAAGAAAGAAAGACATTTCCATCTGTGGCCTGAAATTTGCTCCAAATCTGTATACTACTGTGTTAACCATATCTGTTAGTTCTGTCACGGTGATACCATTTTTTCAAGCATACTATGTTCTTGTTTCATCATCTTCAGTTTTTGGATATGGTTGTAGAAGGCCCTATTAATGTCATCTTTCTTGATGACAAGTTTACCTTGAATAAAGTTTTATTTCAATTCATTATTTTAGTGAGTTCGTTGTGGATGCAGTTGGCTTATACTTCTGTTTGGCAGGGTAATGCATGAATGCTTTGTATGATCCTTAGTTTTGGCTTAATATTTTGCTGATTTTGTAGGTTGACCATTTAGTTTTATTCCAGAAGTTTCTGCTATCTTGAATCCTGATGGGATGTATTTATCTATGCAGTGATTTAAACTGTTGTAGAGGGCAATAAATTATTCCCTAATGAGGTGTAGGGGCCTAAAATACAATATCAGTTAATTGTTGCAAGATCATTGCTCAAGGCCCTGAGGTTTTCATTTGAAAAATCCTTAAAAAATGGTGTGACACCCCTGCACTGGCCCAGTAATTAAGGAGTACCATTTTTTTTAAGAGCACACAGAGATCACAGTAAGTCTGGGGCTAGTTTTTCCCTCTCTCTCCAGATCCCCACTAAGACTCCCCACTGGTACAGCAATAGGGTTAAGATCTCAGCCGAGTGGTCATGCCAAAACCTCCAGCATTCTCTCTCTGTCCAACCAGTGCTTCGTGTCCCTGCCCAAGTAGCTGACACACACACTTTGAGATATGATTTATATACACATACATAGACACTCCTGGGGAAGGCTGACACAGGTTCACTAACTATGCCCCCTTCTGCTCAGACTATAAGGTAGAAATCACTGCCAACAACCAGATCTACTTATCAGCTGCTATAAGTCCCTTCCCAAAAGATGACCAATTTTACTGTGTAATGATACTATTATCCAAATGGTAAATGTGTCCATGACTTTAAGGCTATTTAAGAGTGGCCTGTACAGTGTCACCAAATACATGTGCAAGTATGCTAAGAGCTTAAATATCTCTAAACAAACCAGCCACAATTAGAATGTTTAAATATATTTAATAATAAATAATAAAAACACAAGACAATACTCAATAACTCAACACGGAGACAACAGAGTTCAAAATCACAAAAAATACATTAAAACGACATTGCAGAACAGTCTCACATAAATACAAAAAAAATCTAAACTAATCGTTACTGTATTCCTATCTCTAAAAAAATAACTGTAATTTAGTACTTAGTATTAGCAAGGCAAAAGTGCTGGTGAGAGGACGTTTCTAGCTCCAAAATACAAAATGCACAGACTTTCTCTGAGAAATAGTTCTTTAATAATATTATACATTACTGCTAGGTTAGCCAGATGACATCACTATTTGACACCTCTGTGTCAAAAATACTTATCTCTTAGAAGTTTTTCCTGAAACTAAAAGTTGTAAAACAGTTAAATAGTTTTACCTTTAAAACATGTAATTATTTATGTTTCCAGACAATAAAAAAAATTTCTAGCTGCAGACATTCTGTCTCTTTGCATTAACTAACTTTATAGCACAGTCGCAAACAATTTCAACTTATTTTCTCAGAGTTTTGCAAGTTAATTCTATATGTTTCAACTTCTACTATAAAAACATACATTTGAGCAGGCATATAGTGTATACACATTTCTGATCTTTTCCAGCAGGGTACACATTTGTAAAACAAGCATAAAAATCATATTATTATTCACAAATGACATCAAATTATTTACAAAATTCCAGCTAGCTGGGCTGGCAACCTTCGCAGATGGTATAATTTTTATTAGGTTTTGTCTGGTGCATATGCAAAATGTCATGGTATTGTGGTCAGAGTGAAAAGGGGGTATGACAGTATATAGCTGAATGCAGCTGTCAGTCATATTTGTTGGAATACTATCTAATATGATTTTCCGCTGGAACACTACAGCGTGCCAAACTTTTCTGCCCCAAGCTAGGATGTTATCTCTTCAGAAGATAATTGCTTCTCTTCACTCAGTGTGTAATCTGTTCTAGCAAAGACTAGTTTCAAAGCTTCAGGCCAGATGGCAGCTTCAGTTTTCATACTTTCTCATCCTGAGTTTTACGAAACGTCATTTGGCGGACATCTTGAGTCTAGAGGTCTCCATTCTCTTCTTCCTTCTCTGAATCAAAACTTGCAGATTGCTCCTTTGCTGTTGGTGACACCTCTCCAACTTACAGTTTAGTTTATTTCAGTTAAAAATTACTCATGCTACAGCGGTGACAGCTGTATCAGCTTTAGGACCGGGGGCACTACAATGGGCAGATCGTTCAGAGGTACTGTGATGTCAAAGAGAGTTCACTTGCATATATTTGTCCTGGAAAAGAAAGCAATTTTGATGAGACTATTTTCTGAAACTTTCAGGACTCCCTTCCTTAGGAAGTCATTTCCATTACATCTGGCAACATGGATGTCTTTTGGTATATCAGTAAACAAGGTTGAATGCATTTCAACCCACTGTCTTAGTAGGTTAGGAGAGTTTGGCATGAAACTATCAACACAGACCTTTCTAATAATGATGCACATCCCGGGGGTGTCAAATTCTCTAGCAGGCAGACTCAGCCATTGTCTTCTGATGCACCAAGAATGATGTCTGACTCAGTCAATACAAAGAAAGAGTCTTTCATCTCAGTAGAATTCCAATGTGTAATCTCCTCCTGTCTCCTCAGCCAGCACCAAGTGTCCCTATGTATTTTCTATAATCTCTCTTCTTGTGGGGAATTAGGTTTGAGAAGTTATAACATACAAGTAACCAAATGGGCTCACCATTTTTCTAAGCAAGTGAGATTCTTTTTGAAATCCTCAAAGCCAAAGTCATTTTGTTAACTTCCCCATACCACAGTAATACTAATTCCCTCTTCAGAAACTCTTTATCCTGCAAAAGTCTGTTTTTCTGTGTCACTTCAAGAAATTGGTAATTTTTTTTCAAGAATCCTTACCCAGACTGTCCCAACTTCAAGCTGATGTCCTCGCTTCTCCAGTTCTGTTGACAGCTAAAGATCATGCCTTCTTCAAAAAAAAAAAACTACTGGGTAAAATAGATCTATTTATCTTTGGACCACTAAGAAAGGCTTAGACTGCATCAGCGAACCGATTCTCTTAGTTGTTTTGTATTTCTCTCGAAACATTTTTATACTGATCTCAGTTACTCTTCTGTCAAAGTCCATTGATCACCCTTTTCTAACTTTCATTTCAGTCTAGACTCTTCTTCTCTTATGACTTTCTAAATATGTGCGAGACCTTCTTGCATCCTATCCTCTAACTAATGCCGCCAGTTAGAGACCCTGCCATATACTTTGCTGTTGGAGACTATTTATCAGAAACAAGGAAGTGTTGACATATCGAGATCAGACTGTGATGCCAATTTTGCAAATAACAGAACTCCTGAGACAAATCTATGAACAGCATGAAGTGTTGCCTAAATGCAGAGAGACAACAAAAATGTCTGCATGGTGACCAAATATTGCTGCTGATATAAACAAATATGTCTGTGTCAATTCTGGAATGCAAACAAATGAACAATTAAAATGAAAATGATTTAAAGAAGTGAATCCTTGATTGTGACTCCACTGACAAAATGGTCATGGCAAAGAACTGTAACAGACTTGTGTGAACATAATGGAAAAGCCACCTAACAGTAATGGAATATTACTTAGGAGATACTAACATCATCAACTCGCCTGCAATATGCAGTCAATGAGTCGATCTGTACACTAGAACTAGAGAAAAAAACTCAAGTTAAGTCTATGGAATACCAAACCACGACAAGGAAACCACTTGCTGCTTGAAACCACTTGTTTATTGAGTCAAAAACACAAGGTTTAGTGCTTTCATTCCTCTGGTAGGAACTTCATCAGAACAATGTTAAAACACAAAACAACTATTTAAATTACTACTACAACCAATGAGAGTCAAAAATTACATGACTGTATAAAAAGAAATGACATGACTGTAGAAACAGCGAATCACATAACTGTTTAAAAGACTTCCACTAAATAACATAATTCTTAAGTTTTATAACTGGTGCAAGTGAGCACCTATCATTTAAAGCAGGTGCAGCCATGGCAACCAAATGGATTTGCCACTTTAATTCTTGTTGAATCACATGCTCATCAATGATTTTCCCTTGTGCATCCTTTTTGACCTGTTGAATAATCATAAACCCAAAAGTATGTGTAGAATTAACTCTAATGTGTCCGAACAAAGCATTGGTGGTTCTTTCTTTCCTAATGTCCAAATTGTGTTCAAACCATGCCAAAAATGGGTAAATCCAGCATTACCCACACCCATCCATGGGTTATTGCTTAAATATATAGGTTTAGTACTTGATGATGTTGAATTTCAAAAAATAAAAGAAGTGCTGCCCTTTTGATATTCTGCTGTGATTTTAAAAGTAACTGTTATTATATTTAACCCTGAAAGGTATTTTCTGACTCAGTGTCTTTTGAGTTTAATGACTAAACAAGTCACCGTGTACCTGAAAGAAACACATTACCTAAAAGACATACACTAACCAATACAGACTTGTCACAAAATAAAAGTCTCTTAATGTCCACAATCTGTGAGGGTTACTTGTTAAAGTATACAGAAAGGCTTCCAGTGAGATACCAATACCTGTAAAGGTTCCAAAACAGGTAAATTAAAAAATGACTGCTAAGAAGAAAATATGTTTAGAGCATTTAAATGTCTAAACATTTTCTGTGTAGTAAGATATGCAAACTATCATAAAGTAATGTCAAATGCTTTTAATACTGCATGTTTTGTTTTGGAACATCAAATTATCCATTTTACATAAACGGGATATACCTATGGCAGTGTTTAAATTAAACAAATTCAGGAGGAGTCCCATGAAGATATGTTTATTTATCAGGCATTTGGGTAAGTTGTATGGAGGTTGTGTTTTAGTTTTTCAGTGTAGAGTTAGCACATTTCCTTGAAGTTATTGAGAGGGTATATGGGAATCAGTGATTTATAGAATTATGGTGACTGCTTCTGGAGTTAAGTTAGCAATAAATTTACTTATAAGTATATTAACCATGTCTTTATGACTTGAGTGGATACCATTTAGAATTAATTTATAGATTCTTATATACTTACTTGAATTAAAGAACATTTTTGCATTATAAGGAACAACAATAAAGAGAACCCTTTGATACTTTATTTAAATGAAATAAATGGATCTAATTTTTTCATTTAAAAGTTGTGGTTTTTGAACACATGAAATGTGCTTTTAGTAAAAAGATCCAAGTTTTATAGGTTCATAGGTAGGTACTAGGCTATTGGCCCTAGGGCCTATATAAGCCTAGCCAAACGGTACCCTGGCTTTTGCCACCCAAGAAAATTATTTTCCTGTGCCCCTGTCAAGCAGAGCCACAGAAGTTATCCCCAGGGTGAATTTCCTATCTCCCATCCAGTCATCAAGATTTTTCTTGAAGAGTGCTAATGAGGAGCTTTGTTTGGTATAGATAAGTAGTTTGTTCCAGAGTATGGGAAGTTTCTGGGACAAGAATCTATCCCTCCAGCATGTTCTGTTTATTGTGGTGACAAGATTTAGGTCCCTAGAGCATGTAGCTTGGAGGGATTGGGATTTCTTTAAGTGGAGCATGTCCAACAGCTCTGGTTTTGACATAGCTTTGCATGTTAGGCAGAGATCGTCTCTGAGTAGGCGATATGTGACAGAGTAACGCTGGAGTTTCTTGAGATGGTCTGCGTAGGGAATCTGTTTGAGGCCAGTAATCCTCTTTGTGAGGTATTTCTGTAGCCTTTCCAGTTGTTGTAGATGTCTTGTGAGGTACATACCAAAAGAGGCATTGTACTCTATAATGGGTCTAATGAGTGATGAGTAGAGGGGGAACAATGATCTCTTTTTTCCTGGATGAGAAACCTTTTGTGATGAGGTGTGCCACATAGAAGGATTTCCTGACAACTGTGGTGATGTGATTATCAAAGGAGAGACTACTGTCTACCGGTGTCCCAAGGTCTGTTATCACACTTTCGGTGTTAAGTAAACTACTGCCTATGTGGTAGTTCATGGGTACAGAGTTTTTACTAAAAGGGATGACAATGCACATTTTGGCATTGAGCTTGAGGCCATGGCTTTGACACCAGGCAGTAGAAGTAGATACCAAACAGGAGAGGACCTAGGACTGAACCCTGTGGTACTCCACTTGTCACTGGTTAGAGTCTACTACTTTCACTGTGTGGGTTCTTTCAATGAGCCAGCTGGCAACCCATCTTATGACATAGGGATTTATACCTAGTTTAGTGAGTTTATCTATAATTCCAGAGTGGGGGATGGTGTTGAAAGCCTTGGAAAGATCTAGATAGGCATTGTGAATCACCTTACCCTCATCTATGGCTTTGGTGACCGCTTCATAGAAGTCTATCAGGTTTGGGAGACATGATCTGCCTTTTACAAACCCGAACTGGGTAGGGTCCAGAGTTTGGAGATTACCAAAGTCATTGTTTATAATTTCCATGATGATACATTCCATAGCCTTGCAGACCAGGCTCGTCAGGCTAATGGGGCGGCAGTTGCTGGGGTCCGTGGTGGCTCTCCCTTTGTGGAGTGGGATAACCGTTGCTGTGTGCCATTCAGTGGGCACGAAGCCTGAGGTGAGGCTATGATTGAACATGGTACTTAGGTGGGGTACCAGTTCGTTCTGTAGTTCATGTAGAATGCAGCCTGGGATGTTGTCAGGTCCCTTGGATGCTGTGTTCTTGGGTTTGGAGAGTGTGTTTTTTACCTGTGCAGCTGTGATTACAGGAACTTTGCATTCTTCAGGTATAGAGATGGGCCCTTTAGGGGATGAGAGAGGGGTAAAATTAGCACTGAACCTATCTGCCAGGATGTTGGCAATATCAGTTGGTTCTGTATATTTAGTGCCATTGTGCTGTAACTCAGAGCAGATCTGAGTGTTGCCATTGAGATTCTTGACATAGCTATAGAATGCTTTGTGTTTGTCTTTAGAATCAGTGGTGATTTTGTTTTCGTAACTAGCTTTGGAGGATTTTATGAGGGATCTCAGCTTCTTACTGAAGTTGACCACGGAGTTCCTCCAATTATGTGATTTTACTCTTTCTTGCAACAGTTTCTTTCTTCTGTTGTAGAGTTTGTTTATGGCAGGGGGCCACCAGATTGGCTTCCTTTTTTTGGAGGATAGCATCTTGGTTCTGTTAGGGATTGCATGATCCATGCACTCGTGTAAGTGCTTATAAAGTGCAATTGCACAGAATTTAGCATTCGTACCTCTATTGTCCATCAGCATAGGTGTTGTGAAGTTGGCCACTTCTGTCTTAAGAAGTGTGAAGTTGGCTTTGGAGAATTTTTTTACGGTGGTTTCCCTAATGGGGGGTGGGGGTGGGATGCTGATGTCTAGAGTGATTTGCTTGTGGTCGGATCTGACCAACGAGGAATTGACCTCTGGCGTGGAACACCGGTTGTCCATGTTGGTAATGACCAGGTCTAGGATATTGCTGCCCCTGGTGGGGGTGTGAATAAGTTAATCCAAGGCATTGGAATTTATGAATTCCAGAAAATGTTGAGCACAAGAGTTGGTACATGAGTAGTTTTCCCAGTTAATGGTGGGGTAGTTGAAATCGCCCATTATTAGGGTGTTAGGTTGTACCCTAATATTTTCCAGTGTATCAAGAAATGAGGAGCGGGAATCCTGCGGCATGGTGGGGGATCTGTAGCAAGCTACAATTTGGATTGTGGTCTTGCCCAGAGTTAGTTGCACTTGGATAATCTCGGATGCATTATGCTGAGCAACTAGCCTGGAGCTGTGGATATCCTTAATGAATATGGACACGTCTCTACCTTTAGTGCTTCGGTCCAGGTTAGGTGGCTGAAAGATGTGGTATGAATTATAGCCTGGTAATGCAGGGGTGCTCTCTGAAGCCTTGAACCAGGTCTCTGTCACTGCACAGATGTCAATGTTCTCCATTTTAAGGAGTGCCTCGAGTGAGTGCATTTTGAGGTTTAGACTTCTAGAATTAAGTAGCATTACCCTCAGATTTTGCTTGCTTGTACCTGTTATGGTGGTGAATTTGTCATTTGAATCTTGCCTAAAAAGTCACTATAGGGATGGCAAGAGCCTTAGCCAGTATCTGGAATCCCAAGGGTGACAGGTGCAAGCCATCTCTAGCAAAGCACTGTGGTTTGTCGATCATGTCATCCCAGGCAGACAGGTACTGGATCCCCTTAGAATGACACCAGAAGCTTAGCCAATTGTTGAAGTTATTCATTTTGTCCTTGTACTGTGGTATCATTCTGGGTGATGGCAGGATGCTACTCAGGGCTAGGATATTACCTGCCTGGGCTACAAGATCGGACACCTTCTCCATGTCTCTTTTCATGTAGTCCAGGGAGGTACATCTCAGGTCATTCACACCAACATGGACAATGACTGAGTCATATTTGTACTTGTTGTGGAGTGACCTGAGTGCATGCGTTATGTGGCGGATCCTGGCACCTGACAGGCAGCTGACAGTAACTTTCTCCTTGTTTAGCCTGGTGAGTGGAACATCAGTGTGCCTGACTATAGAGTCACCTATGACTAGAGTGTTGTTATGCCTTATGGGCTGTGGTTGAGTGGCACACTGAGTTTGTGGGCTGTGTGCCATTTGGATTGTGTTGGGGGGTGGAGGTTGCTTGTGTTTCTGCTTTGGAGGTCCCTGTTGCTTGGGTAGATTTTTTTTTTTGAAAGCCTCCGCGAATGTAGGTGTGTGCTTTGTGTTTTTGTGTGTGTGTTTTGGTGATGTAGATTTTGAGGGACTGTGTGATGAGTGTGGTGTGGTGCAAGTGTTTACCTTCTCCTCTTGACTGTCTAGTACAGTCTTGGGTGAAGAGAGCTTTGCTTCCAGTTTGGCTATATAAGTGCATCTGTCACAGGTTGTAGTGTTGGGTGGTAGGAGGAGAGGGTTGTCTGTGTACATGAGGCAATTGTTGCATTGTCCCAAGATGCCCAGATTCATCAGGTGGACAGGAGAAAACACTGGGAGCTGACCTGTAGACATGCCTGGATAGGTGCTTATTTATTAAGTACTAAAAATTGTTTTCCTCTAGACAAGTGAGGAAAGTTGAGTGTTGTAGTAATTTGTAGCTTATTTAGTGCTTACAATGTGTTCTGAACAAGTGCTGAGCTCAAAGAAACAGATGTGAGTGCTGAAACTAAAAAACTGGCTAGTTCTAAGAAACAAAATTAAGCTAGAAGGCTTCCCTCCAACACAGAAAGGCTTGGGGGCTCAGACGCTTACAAACAGTCCTGGATACAGCAAATCTGTATCTGGACTAGACGACTTACAGGAAAGGCAGGAAACAAGCTTAGAAAAAACTTTTTTTTTTTGTAAAGGGGAGACCGGAGGAGCAGAACTAACTGGTTGGCCTTCTAAAATGTTCTCCCTAGATTAGGTAGAATGAGGTAATGACACTAGACTTGGAGGAGTGTCCCAGATCAAATTTACACTAGGGACGGGAAACTGCAAAGCCACCAAGTATAAAAACAGGATACCAATAGGGAGGGAGGGTGAGAAACACAAATCAGAACAAACAAACCCAACCAGATGCTTAACAATTGTAGAAAATTCTAGTTAATACCTCACACACAGTGAAACTAGCTAGCAAAGTATATGCAGACAATAAAAGTGCTATACATAACTTAGAAATAAGCAAAAAACAGGATACTTAATGTTATATATCACAGATTATTTAGCTCAGAGCCCTTCATCCGACTAGCTCAGTGTGAAATGGCAGAAACACTCACAAGTTAACTTCTTAAGTAACAAAGTTGAAACCTGAAACAACTTTAAAAAAAGCTTGAAATAACCAATGAGGTGTTTATTCCAAGGCATAGCCCAGGCAACCCCAGTCAGCCAATGACCACAAACAATTGACTCTCACTAAAATGCTATACTGGCTTTGGCTAAGCTATAATGGCCTGGAACATGTGCTCAGACACACAACCTCTACTAACAAACAACTAGGCCCAAAACTACTTAGGTAGAAAAAAACTACAGAAATGTTTAAACAGATAAAAGGATCAAGGAGACTCTAGAGAATGCTTTTAAATGCAAACAAGTTATATGATACACTCCTAGCAGGAAATCAGAACAAACAAACCCACCCAGATGCTTAACAGTTGCAGAAAATTATAGTTAATACCTCACACACAGTGAAACTAGCTAGCAAAGTATATGCAGACAATAAAAGTGCTATAAATACCTCAGAAATAAGTAAAAAACAGGATACTTAATGTTATATATCACAGATTGGTTAGCTCAGAGCCCTTCCACCAACTAGTTCAGTGTGAAATGGCAGAAACACTCACAAGTTAACTTCTTATGTAACAAAGTTGAAACATAAAACAACTTTAAAAAAAGCTTGAAAGAACCAATTAGGTGCTTACTTCAAGGTGTAGTCCAGGCAACCCCAGTCAGCCAATGACCACAAACAATTCACTCTCACTGAAATGCTATATTGGCTTTGGCTAAGCTATGATGGTATGATGGATTTAATTTCAGTTGTTATTGGAAGATTTTTCTTGATTATTTTTCTATTTAGTTTTTATTGTTTAATTTTGTTTTAATTTTCTGTACTATGCTTTATTATCCTTTCTGGAAGGCTTGTACCAAGACACAAGGAGAATACATTTGCATACTGTTATTGTACTTACTAGGCTATTTATCTGTGGGGATCTTAAGAAGTCTGGACTTTCATTCTCATGGTCACGTCTACACTTTTAGTTTGCATATGAATAACCCAGGGATTGGCCAAACAAGAACACGTCAGGACAGTTACATGTTCCTCTATTCAAAAAGGACAAGGGTGCTAAACCAGGGGTTAATTTTCAGTTGCCCATCCATTTGTCCAAATTACATTTGTATAGAGTAAGAGAAGTACTTTGCTTTATATGGAGAGGAAGGATGGTGCCATAGAAGTGGTATTCCCTGTGGTACATACCTATCCCACCAAAAATGTTCTGTTTATTTTGCAGAACAGATTGACATCTGTTGAGTTGATGTTTACAGTGCCATTGGACTTATGAATGTGCAGTAGGACTGAAAGGATGTTGTTTGTTGAAGCTCTCTATGTGAGGCAGAGGCCTTCTTTATGTAGCCTGTATAATACTGAGAAAAGGGACAAGGCTTTGAGACAGTCTGCATAGTTTTTATGATTTAGGACACTGATTATTTTAGAGAAAAAGCATAGTGGTTGTTCCATTTTTGACAAGTGTTTGAACACACACACACACACACACACACACACACACACACACATATATATATATATATATATATATATATATATATATATATATATATACACACACCAAAAGGGGCATTATACTGAATGATTGGCCTAATGGGTGCCAAGTACAATGGAATGATTACATCCTTAAACATGGATGCAATATCTTTATATATAAGCAGTGTGATAAAAATGGAGTTCTTTACAGCAGTGCATGCATAGTGATCAAAGGATAGGTCATTCTTGACATAAATTCTCAGATCCCTAGCTACAGGTTCAATAATTTTTAGGGGCATGTTGTCACTGTGGTAGTTACTAGGGGAGTCATGCTTGATGAAGTATATGGTTATATACTTACCGGCATTTAGTTTTAATCAATGGTTTTGACCCAAGCTATTTGGTTGGGACACACCCTCTTGGGGAATCTTGGTGTCCTCTAGAGAGTTTATGATGAAATTAGGTTTAAAGTAGTCTGCAAACTTGGTCACCCACAAATTTTTAACATTAGCTTTTGCCTCTGAGAAGTAAATGCTAAAGAAGAGTGCCTGAAGGGCTGAAACTTTGAATTCAGAACATTGCTGGATGTCATTCCATATTTTCCTGATGTAATTAAAGAATGATGCATAACTATTCCTTGTTTCAAATGCTAGTTTCCATTTAAGTTTTGCTTTAATCCTCCTGATCGTAGCTTTTAGTTCTTTTCTGATATTTTTGGATAGAATCTTTAATACAGGTGGCATTACTTTTATTATAAGACTTTAGAATTTTTTTCTGTTTTGCTATAGTGCTTTCTTATGCCAATGGACTTGTCAGAATGATTTGTTTTTAAATTTTCCATTATATTTGGTCTCGATCAGGTCTAAAAATCATAGGTGACAGTAAAACTTAGTTTCATAAGTGGCAGCGGAAGTTGCATGGGAACTGGTGATATTAGAAGTAGAGTTTAAGTATGTGTATTTGAAATGTATACATTCAGAATTGTTCGCTTTGGGAATGTCTGAGCCATTAAAGGTGAAGGCCACTGATCTGTGGTTAGACTGAACCAACAATTGGAGTACTACAGGGATGGCACATATGGGGGCTAATTTAGTAAGAAATAGGTCAAGAATGTTCGTATTCCTATCCTATTTCAGATAAAGAAGTCAGATGGTTTTATTCCGACAAAAGCACTCATATTAAAGTGTAGTCTGTTCCTCTGAGTTGGTCTCCGTGCTTTATAATTTTTTATAAGTTTCATTCACATCTTAAAAGCTATCATATATAATGGTCACACTTTCCATATTATCTTGGAATGTGAGTGGTCTCACAGTATAATGAAAAGGAAAGAATGTCTCATTAAGAAATGCAGAGTATAAATAGCAATGCCACAGAAGATAGATTTGGAAAGAATTGAGCATGTGAATTTGATAAAGAAAGGACTTCAGGATGGGTATTCGGCAGAATATCAGGGGCAAAGGAAAAGAGGAGTACTTATCTGCTAGAGAAGCTGCAATAGTGATAGAAGAGAAGAGGAAAATATAATAATGGTAGATTTGTGGTAGTAAAGGGCTACTGGCAAGGGATGAGGAATATATTAGCATTTATTTATATTCCACCTAAAGCTGCTATTATGGATCTTAAAAAAAACTGGGGAGAAACAATCAGCTTTCAGCAGGAATTTAACTTAAAACTAGGGATTGGAATTTGATTTACAACAATGATGATGTATCAGGGGCCTAGAAGGGAAAATATAACAAAAGAGAGTAGATTTCTGAAGAAATTCATGAACATATTTGGCATGGAAGACAGAAATTCAGTAGTAGGAACTCAGAAAGAATTTACATATTATTTCCCAAGGTACAATAACTGGGCTAGACTAGACAGTAATTATATTTCACAGAAAGAAATGCATTTAATTGAAAGCTTTGACACACATCCAATAAGTGTTTCACATCATGTGCCAATAACAACCAAGATAAAAATGCAGGGTAATGAAGCAAAGATGAGACACTAGCACTTTCCAATGTACCTGTTAAAAAGAATGGGATATAAGGAATGGGTAGTGGAAAATATTCAAAAGTTATTAGAGAAGATAGAAAGTACTCCGGAAATTATAGCTAGAGAGTATGATAGAATGAAAGTAGAGATAAAAATAGGGTAGAATGAAAAAGAGATATGGTTAAGAAGTACCAAGAATTATTTAGAGCAGCTGACAAAGGTTAAAGTATTGTAGAATAAGGGGGATCTCACAGAACAAGAAGAGTCACAATTGCAGAGTGCTAAAGAGAAAATTGGGGAGTACCAGATAATATGCATGAGTTCAGAAAGATTGCTGTTAAGCAAATGTTTGTTAATAATAACTGCAGAGTGCCAAAATGTTTAATGCAATGACTTAGGCAGCAGAAAGTAGAAAGGGTTTTTTACCAAACTCAAGGAACCTGTGATAAGAAAAATATCCAGAAATCCGGTAGAGGTATTAGAGATAATTTGGAAATATTATGAACATCTGTATAAATCAGAGAAATGGGGAAATCAAGAAAAAGCACAAATGGAAATATTTATGGAAGGCTTAAATATGCCAAAGTTAGAGGTAGATGAGGCTCAAAAATTAACAGTTAAGATAGGAGGAGATGATATAAAAATGGGGATGTATAACCAATCTGTAGGAAAGTCTCCAGGAATAGAAGGTATTTTGGTGGACGTTTGGAAGCTAGAACTGAAGAAAGTAATAACGATCTGGAAGGTTTTCTTTAACAGTACATTAAAAGGAAGTGAAGCACCAAAATCTTGAAAAGTTGTGGTGGATGTAATACCTAAAGATGGCAATGACTGATCAGATCCAGCTTCATATAGGCGCATTTCAATTTTAAATCATGATTATAAAGTGTTTATGTTTATAATGGCTAAATGAATGGTAAAGATATTGCCAAAATTGATAGATATAGATACAGGGAGGCAATCATCTGACAATATTAACAGAACAATGATAATCTGTAGGGACGCAGAATGTAGGAAAATACTGCTGCCGTTGGTGGGTCTTGCTACAGAGAAACATTCGACAGAGTAAGCTGGGATTTTATGAATAGGCCAATGGAAGCATTTCCTCATGCAATAATAAGGTTAATTAGGAGGTTTTATGAGGGATCAAAGGCACAAATCAAAATAGGAAGGTTCCTCTCTTATAAGTTGTGGCTGAAAAGAGGAGTCAGGCAAGAGTGCTCTCTTTCTCCTTTGTTATTTGCAGCATATTTTGAAAAACTGTCAAAGAAAATAAGGGACTCAGAAATTCAGGGACATAGTTGGTATGGTATTCAAAAAAAAGTTGGCTTTATTTGCAGATAATATTATTTTGCACCTGATAAAACCAGAAAAGGACATCTCAGTGTTGTGGAACATTCTGAGAAAATTCTGTGTTGTTTCATGATATAAAATTAATGAAGATAAAACAAAGACTATAGCTGTTAACTATGTACCCACGCATTAATTCGTTCAACAATACCTATATTTATGGGAATATGATAAAATTAAGTATTTAGGAGAATGGGATAAAAAGGATGCTGTTATGGAAGCTAAGGATATGTGAGAAGAGACTAAACAAAAGATAATACAACAACTGAGAAACTAGAAGCTCCTGCCTATGGACATGGATCACAAGATACAAGCAGTGAAATGTTTTATATGTTTTAGTTTTATACAAAAGTTAGACATATTTTTATCAACTAGAGAATAAGTTGTACATGGTGGTTAATAAAGAACTGAAGGATTTTATGTGGGAGGGGAGGAGGACAAAGGTCAAGTGGGAAAAGATGATCCTTCCAATAGAACAAGGACATTTGTGATTAGCTGATTTGAAAGGATATTTTAGAGCTACACAGTTAAGGCTCTTCTACATAAATAATACAAGCAGAAAGCTCTAATTCAAAGTGGAAAGGGATGATGATGAAGCAGGGAAGTTCAAGAAATAAGGAAAGAGTGGCATTTAAGATGCAGATCCTCAATGAGAACAACAATAGTCATACAGGATATTATAGTCATAAAGTAGCAGAAAGTATACTAAAATCTAATCCAACATGGGAATTGTGAAAGGAGATTCTCTGGATAGAGATGACCTCCAGTACCGGTACAAAGAATAGGCAAGACGAGGATATTTACTGGAGGAAGCTGACAAAGGAACAAAGGTATCAGGAACAAATAATTAGGGAGGGAAATGTAATAGAATAGGAAGAGGCCAAGAAGACATTTGGACTACAGGCTAGAGATTGCCTTCCCTATCAAGAACTAATATCATAGTACAGGCAAAGAAAAAGGGATAGGGGTATCCTAAGTGATGGACCTGCACTGGTTGAGTTATAGTTGCATCTTGAGCAGAAGCTGCTGTTATAAAAGAGATAATTAGTGGGGCATAAAAACTATTGCACAAAAACTATAGGAATCAATCACAGGAGGCCAGAAAAGATTGGGAAGAGAGAGGTTAGATTAGCAATTCACAAAGAAACAATTGGTAGCCATATGTAAGGATCTGAAATTAGCAACAAAGTCTAGATGATTTAGGATTTTTTGCCTGGAAGTGTTTGCATAGGTACTTTTATACCCCAAGCAGACTCTAAAGAATTTTTCCTGAGGTAGATGGCAAATACTGGAGGTGTAATGTAGAAGAAGGAGGTACTTGACAGCATATATGTCTGGAGTATACTGAGTTGCAGACTTTACAAATTCCCTGCAGAGTACTCTGTCAGGAATACAGGACGAGTAAATGAGTGTAACTACAGAAATGATTTGTTGGGCTAGGATACAGAATCTAAATTGCCTACACATAGTAAGGTCTTGTTAAGTTTAAGTCTTGTGGTTGCCAAAAAAGTAATAACTGCAAAATGGAAATCAAAGTCTAAGCCAACCATACACGAAGTAATGAATATTGTAACAGAGATAAAAGAACAGGAAGTTGGATCTTTAGAAAAGGATAGGAGTAAATAACATAGAAAAACATGAAAACTGTTGGAACAATGCATGCAGGAAGAGGTTGGAGAAGGAATGAGGATTAAGGGGAAGGCAGGGACTTACAACATTTATGTAATTCTGCAATGAATATATTGTATAGAACAACATATGTGATGTATAATATTTGTAAATTTGGACTTGTTGATATGCTTTGATTACTTTTATGTAAATGTAAGTTTGCATATGTCAGAAGTGATAATTCAATAAAGGTGTTTTAAAAAAAGAATGTTCCTACTCCAGTGGGCTGCTGTACCATTTATTCTGGAAAATCATTTATTTAGTCCAGGAATTGTTGGTCAAACCCAGCTTTTGTTGTATTATTACAAATGTGATCCATTCTTTATTTTCCTTAAATCTTATTTTTCCTTCCTCACTTTTCTGTCTGCTGTTTACTACTTACTAGCCTTTCCTTTATTTCCAGCCTTCTATTACCATTTTTTCATCTAGCCTCTTGTACTGGGCATACCTTTGTATGTCTGTTGTTATCCATTATTATGGTCTTGATGTCTTTTACCTGCCTCTGTTTGTTTTGTTCAAACCTTCAGCTGATTAGCAGACTTTATAAGCCTAAGCATTTTGTGTAATCATTCCATGTTACACAGTATGGCACTTTAAGGAAATGGTTGCATCCTCATCTAGCTCATGTGCAAAATGTATGAATTAATTCAAGGACACCTCATATAAAGTAAGATAGAAAGAGCCATTGAATAGTGTTTTATGTTATGAGTTGGCAATGGAGTGAAAAATTCCAAGAAAAGTTGGGCTGGGGACTCCTTCACAACTGACTGACCTGCCAACCATATGCTAGTGGCAGTGTCATTTACATTGATTGATCTCAATGGTCCAAAACAGTGGCTTCTGCCATGCATCAGCAATCCACAATGGAAAAAATGGCTGAGATGAAGAAGTTTAGCAACCAACTGGATGGCAATATGTTATGGGCAGTCCTCAAGCATATGGAGGTAAAAAAGGCTTTGACTGCATACTCCAATTCACTGCAGCATTTGGAGGCTTAGCATTATCAGTTAAAGGGACCCTGTCAGCAGCAATGGAAACTGTAGGAGACACAGACGGCTATGGAGGATAGAGACTGGAGGAAGAATATCAGGACTATGAGAGTGCCCAAATAAATGGAGGGAGACAGCCAAGAGCAGTTTTTATGGAGATATTTAGTCAGATGGTCCAGACCCTTGAAAGCACCAGCTTGAAAGAAAGGGCCCACATGGTATTCCAGCAAACTCCAGTGGTGCTATGTAACCAACCCAGGCATATCATATAGCACGGTTTGCCTCCTTCTTGCTAAAGGATCAGATCTTCAGAAAAATCTTACACCCAGAGATCTCTGCAAAGTTGAGGAAATGACAGTGTACATAACCAATGATTATTCCAGCCAGACAAAATGGAATAGAGCCTTGTTCTGTTCAGCAGTGAGAGAATGTAGGCAGAGGGGGATCCACTACATTCAGATCTGTCCAGCAATCTTGAAACTGCTGCTGCTCTCCAGTACTAAAACACTGGAAGCCTTGCTAGGAAATGCTGCATTTTGGATTTGATGCATCATGTGGCCGGGTCATACCAATAAGGAGCTGATTACATTAAGTATTGGCATGGAAGGATGCAGAGACCTTTAGTGATGCATGTTGGATCGTAATGGCTCTAGGTGGCATATCATGCCTTTGCTGTAAACTTGCAGCTTTCATTTATCTCTTTGTTTATTGTATTTTAAATACAAAGTTGAAAAGTACTAGGGATATGAAACATAGGCTAGGTATTAGCTATATCTGTAGAGGCACATAGATCAACAGCAACAGTGAGTAAATGGCAGTCAGTTTAATGTGGCTATATGAATATATGAGAGTCAAAAGCCTCTAGGTACCTGTGTGCCATCTTCATTATCAAACAGTCAACAAAGAAAGCTGCATGACAGGTGGAACAGGAAGGTGTCATTTTTGATGGTTGTTAGTAATGTACTACTCCCATGGACAGTACTGCCACTATCAGTTGATAACCCAGACAATCCATTGACTGAGGCAACTCAATAACTGTGGAGCTTAGCCATGAGATTTCCCCCTGTAAAAAGTTCCTTAGCACTATATGAAATTAAATACAGTGAGACATATCATTTTATGACAAGAAGCTTTATTGTTTCAGAATAGTACTAACAGCTACTAAGATAATACAAAGGTAAATTTAAAATGGCAGACTACAAAGACTAAAATATATGAAGCAAAGCACTGAAAAGTTTGAGTGGCACCTTCGGTAATATTATTTCAATCCATAATATTATTAAGCTGACAACAACATGCAATCCTCATCAAGTAATGGCTTACAGTGTTACATCTCACACACTGACAAAGTTGGAGCTGGTTTCCCATAATCTTACATTTTTGCTTTAAGCAAATAGTGCTGCATTCATTACAAAACATATAATAAAAACAAGGACAAAATACAATAGCAGACTGTCTGTGTTTTGAACAGCCTCTCCCATGCAAGCAATGCTCCATAGTATTGCTTTGTTCATAATGAAACAGGGCTATGATCTCTTATCTAAACCTCTAGCATGCAGCTGTAACATGTTTTACAGAACACAAATTTCTTCTGGTCTAACTTGCTCTGAAATAATTCTCAGAAACCCAGGAATAATTTCTGGCCTAACTTGTTTAGAAACAATATCTGAAAGACAGAAATCCATTTTGACAGTTGCAATGTGTAAAATAATTCTACTAGAGTGAATCCCTCAGCAGTTCCTTTTTCTAATTCATTTGTTAAACTATGTATTCAACTTTTATTTAGTCATGAAAGATGGTGTTAGAGACCTGAGGCAGAGTTGTATCAGATAAGCATCTGATCATTTTCCATCAGACATGATCTTAGAACTAACTCAGTAGGAGAGACATGAGGTGCAGGAAAATGAATGCTAAGTCAGAAGCAGACCTGCAGGCTTGAGTGTTTAAATGGTAGGTGTCACTCTTTCTATTCATACTCACTCTATGATTATCATTAACTTATTAATACCTAGTTGTACTTTTTTCATTAAGGTCCTACACATGAAGCATAGCAAAACAAGAATTATAACTGCTATATCATAGAGCATTTCAAAGATCTTCTTTCCCAACCTAGAAACAGGTTGGTTATCCATCCTGTCACTCATTTGTCTCTATTACAAATAATAAGAAGGCTTGGGCATTCAGTCATATGCTTTATAATATATAAACACATCAGTATGGATAGCAGCATCTGTAAATATGAACTAACTAACTAACTAACAAATAGAACTTACATACATGTTCACATCGCAACAGCTAACTACAAAATGGCAGTCAGGCTCACACGTGCTCAGTATTTATACTGTAGTGCAAGCCCTTGGATAGATTCTTAAAGTTATATACGCATAGGTTCATAGATTAGTACTAAGCTAACTGCCCTTGCGAGCCATTTTAAGCCTAGCCAATTATCCCTTGTGAGACTCAAACCCTACATCTTGTGCTTGTAAGGCAAACACCTTAACCATTAGGCCACCCTCCCAACCCATACATATTGATCTACATCCTCCCTCTTAAAGATTGTTTTTCATGCAAAAGAATATCAGAGACAAGCATGCATGACTATGTACATTAGAAACAAAATACAATGTTCATGTCCAAGTTGCTTCATATCTGCTACAGGGTTTAGAGATGTGACCATATCTCATAACATAACAGGACTAGATTTAGCAACAGGGGCAGTCTGCAGTGCGCAGCTTGTATCAGGAACTCCTGGATTCATTATAGGAACAGGAATGTCCTCTGGAACTTCCTCTAGAATTGGAACACCGGACAATTCACTCTGAGATAAAGACTCTCTCTCACAGGCTATTTGCTGCAATATAGGCTCAGACACCAGTCTCAAATATTTCAGATTCTGCCTAAATGTTGCTCCTTCTGATTCCACAATGTATGATCTTGGCTCTGGACAAATATTCTTCATGGCACAAATCCAATCATAACCTTTGGATGTTTGCATCCTTACCACTTCTCCCTCTAATAATGGATTGAGCAGTCTACTGGTCTTATTGTACTAGGACTTCTGGGATAGGAGCTTCCTCAACAGACTGTTTCTCACTGATCTGCTGTTCTTGACACATGAAACCAACAATTGCCTACTAAGTGGTAATGTGGTTCTGGTTTGTCTTGACAAAAGTCTCTGCGCAGGGGAACCAAGATGTTTCTCTCGAGGAACATTTCTAAGATTTAAGAGATTCAAGAAAACATCAGTATTATCTCATTTTGACTTCTCAAGTGACTGTTTTGCACATTGCACTGCACGTTTTGTCAAACCATTTGACTACAGGTACTCTGGACTACTTGTGACATGAGTAAAGTCCCATGCTTCTGCAAATCTTTTGAAATGTAATCTGTGTGCCATTGTCAAATAACTTTGTGTGGACTACCATGTACAGTAAAATGATGTTTTATCTTAGTAATGACAGTACTGGATGCTTGGTTAGGATGTAATTCAATCTCAAACCAATTGCAGTAAGAGTCTACTAACACCAAATAATGTTAGCCGTTCCATTCAAAGATATCAGTGGCTACTGTCAACCAAGTTCTGGAATCTCGTTAAGATGAAATGGTTCTTTCTGTTGATGAGGCTTTGTACTATTACATACTGAACAAGAAGGAAGTGCTGACTCAATGTCTTGTGACACAGAAGGCCAAAATACTCTCTCTCTTGCCCTTCTTTTGGTAGATTTGGTTCCTGGGTGACCACAGTGCAAGATAGTAATGTACTCAGGTTGCAAGGATTTTGGAACAATTACTTTCAAACCTTTCATAATGATACCTTCGTCAGACAAAATCACATCACTGTATGAAAAATAAGGTTGCATTTCTTGAGGTAAACTAGATTGCTTTGACGGCCATCCTTGATTGATAAGGTGGTTAAGCCTTTGTAAAACTGGATCTGTGGCTGTATGATCTCTTAGCCCATTAAGATGTGTGGAAGAAGAATTTCTCACTTCCATGACTTCAAAATCATTAAGCAGTTGAGAACCTTGACTGTCATTGTGTTCAGTGTTTTTTTTCTGGGTGATCTGGATAATATATCAAGATAAAAAAGTTTGCCCTTCTTATGGACAAGATTGAAATTGTACTTTGGAAATCTCAGCATCATACGTTGCAGTCTGGCTGGAGCTGAATGTATTGGCTTTCTCAGAATAGTGACTAATGGTTGGTAATCTGTTTCTATCTGGATAGGTCTGCCATAAGCATAATCATGGAACTTCGAACATGCAAACACAATTGCCAAAAGCTCTTTCTCTATCTGGGCATACTGCATCTCAATTTGGGTAAGAGTTCTTGATGTGTAGGTAACAGGTTAACCCTCTTGTAAAATGACTGCATCAAGTTCAAATTTCAAAGCATCATAGGAAAGTGTAACTGGCTTGTGAACATCAAAGGCTCTTGCCTCCCCCATAGTGCCTTTTTTAGGCAAGGCTCAAAAGACAAACCCACCCCCAAAGACAACACAAAGAAAAAAAAACTAAGGGTAATGCTGCTCAATGTCAGAAGTCTAAACCTCAAGATGCATGCAGTCGAGACTCTCCTCAGTATGGAGAATATTGATATCTGTGCAGTAACAGAAACCTGGCTCAAGGCTCCCGAGAGCACCCCAGCACTAACAGGTTATACTTCATACCATGCTTTCCAGCCCCAAAACTCGGACCGAACCACAAAAGGAGGGGGAGTATCCATATTTATCAAAGATACCCACACCTCCAGGTTAGTGGCACTGCACGAAGCATCGGAGACCATCCATGTGCAACTAACAGTGGGAAAAACTGCCTTTCAGTTTGTAGCCTGCTATAGACCACCCTCCCAAACACAGGAACCTCACTCAGCTTTCCTGACTGGAGAATATGAAGGTCTCTCCAAACACTATTATATTGGGTGACTTCAACTACCCAAACATCGATTGGGAAAACTACTCAAGCCCAAAGACCCTCGCCCAACAGTTCCTAGAATTTATAAACTCAAATGCTATGGAAAAACTGGTCACCACTCCCACAAGAGGGGAAAGCATATTGGATCTGGTCATCACCAACATGGGGTCTCTTATGTTCCACACCAGAGGTATACCCCTCATTGGTAAGATCAGACCATAAACAAATCTCACTGGACATTCATATTCCATCCCCACCCCTAGCCAAGGATACCACGGTGAAGAACTTCTCAAAAGCAAACTTCACACTTCTCAAAACTGAGGTGAAATCCTTCAAAGCCCCCGGGCCAGTGGAAAATATGGCCCAAAATGCAGAATCCTTTACAAAAGCATTCTATGGACACCTACAGGAATGCATGGAGCATGCTATCCCAAATAAAACCAAGACTCACTCCTCCAAAGGCAGGAGACCTGTCTGGTGGACCCCGGCCATAAATAAGCTATACAACAGAAGGAGAAAGCTACTACATGACAGAACAAAATCCCAAAAAGGAAGGTGTCATTGATCAGTACTAGCAAGAAACTACGATCCCTCATAAAATCATCTAAGGCCAGGTTCGAAAGAAAAATTGCACAAGACACTAAAGATAATCACAAGGCCTTCTTTAGTTATGTCAGAAACCTGGGAGGCAACTCCTAGATATGCTCTGAGTTAGTGCAAAATGACAAAAAATACACTGAACCCACAGACATTGCCAACATCCTGGCAGAAAGGTTCAGTGCAAACTTCTCTCCCCCTTCCCCCCAAAAGAGCAAATGTCTATCCTAACAGAGTGTAGCCTTCCTGAGATCACAGATGCACAGGTGAGAGCTGCCCTCTCCAAAGCAAAAAACACAGCATCAATGGGACCAGACGGTGTCCCGGGCTGCATCTTACACGAGGTCCAAGAAGAACTAAACCCTCATATAAAGTCACTGTTCAATCTCAGCCTTACTACAGGATATGTACCCAAGGAATGGTGTACAGCAAGTGGTCCCACTCCACAAAGATGGTGTCACAACAGACCCTGGAAACTATCGCCCTATAAGCCTGACTAGCCTGGTCTGCAAAGCTATGGAGCGTATCATCATGGAAATCATAAACAAAGACATTGGGAGCCTCCAGACACTGGATCCTACCCAATTCGGCTTTGTTAAGGGCAGATCTTGCCTCTTGAACCTGGTCAACTTCTTTGAAACAGTTACCAAAGCCATAGATGAAGGGAAGGTAGTCCACACAGCCTACCTGGACCTCGCAAAAGCCTTCGACACAATACCCCACTCGGGCATCATAAATAAGCTCACCAGCTTAAATATCAACCCCTATGTCACAAGATGGGTTGCAAACTGGCTCAGGGATAGAACCCACATGGTCAGAATAGCAGGTGCCATGTCAGACTCTAAACCAGTTATAAGTGGTGTCCCACAAGGCTCAGACCTGGGACCTCTCTTGTTCGGTATATATTTCTCCGAGGTACAGGCTAACACAGGTGGACTATGGCCGACCAAGTTTGCAGATGACTGCAAACTGGATGCTGTAATCGACTCTCCGGCTGACACAAGCATCCTCCAAAAGGGTCTCACAGAGACGGATAACTGGTGCCAGAGCCATGGCCTAAAGCTAAATGCCAAAAAGTGCATAGTCATCCCCTTTAGGAAAAACAAAGTGCCCACAAATTACCACATAGGTGGTAATCCATTAAGTATGGAAGAAGTAATTAGGGACTTGGGGACCCAAGTAGATAGCAATCTCTCCTTTGACAATCACTTTGCCAAAGTGGTTAGAAAGACCTTCTATATAGCCCTCCTTATCATGAAAGGGTTCACATCTAGATCAAGAGAGGTCATTGTGCCCCTCTACTCATCACTTTTCAGGCCCATAATTGAGTACAATGCCCCGTTTGGGATGTACCTTACCCGACACCTTCAGCAACTGGAAAGACCCCAAAGGTATCTCACCAAGAGAATCAAGGGGCTCAAACAGATGCCCTATGCAGTTCGGCTAAAGAAACTTCAGCTCTACTCAGTTGCGTACCGCCTACTCAGAGGCGATCTGTGTCTGATGTATAAAACCATGTCCAACCCAGAATTAATGGACATGCTTCACCTCAGGAAATCCAAATCCCTTAGAGCTAGATGCTCCAGGGACTTGAACCTCAGCACAGAAATAAATAGGACATGCTGGAGGGACAGATTCATATCCCTGAGGCTCCCCTCACTCTGGAACAAAATCCCAATCCATGTTAGGCAGAGTCCCTCACTGACCCTCTTCAAGAGAAATCTTGATGAGTGGATGGGAGATCGTAAGTTTACCCATGGGATCTCTTCTGTGTCCCTGCTTGACAGAGGTACAGTAAACTAACTTTAAAAGGGCTACCTTCTGTGACCTACTATACAGAGGCAAAGTCAACTAATCTAAAAGGGTGGCAAAAGCCAAACACACTCTGGCTAGGCTTATAAATGCCCTAGGGCAGATAGCCTAATATCAATCTATGAACCTATAGTATCTAAGGATTGGTGGGCTGGTAATTCTCTTTCAGGACATCAAATGCTCTTTGATGTTGCTCTAACCAAGACCAGGATACATCTTTACGTGTCAGCTCTCTGAGTGATGCTGATAGTTGGCTTAAGTCTGGAATGAACTTGCCTAGGTAGTTGACCATGCCAAGAAAACGATGCAGGGCTTGAACATTGACTGGAGCTGGCATCTTGAGAATGGCTGTTTGTTTCAAAGGGTCTAGTCATAGGCCTGTACTTGTGAATAAATGACCAACATTTATTTTATTTATTTATTTACATTTGTTGACCGGGAGAGTCCGACTGGATGCAGGTCCATTTTCAGCGGAGGCCCGGGGAGAAAAGCTCCCCATTAAGTGTTACTGACATTATATGGTTTGAGAAAAATAGCATTTAAAAATTATAGACATTGTTCCAACTGTAGAACATAATACAAGATTAAAACATAGTTGTAAAACAGCTGTAGAACATAATACAAGTTTAAAACATAGTGACAGATGTTGAACATAGTTACAGATGTAGACATGATTCATCAGTGGACAACTGAATCAATTTTGTTTGTGAGGTACATAACAGACATTAACACTTGTTGCCACAAGAAGTTCTTACTATATGGTAAGTAGCTAGGTTTATGAGCAACCAAGCTGGATAAAATTAAGGTAGTTAGTGGGGTGCAGAGAGAGGTAGTGGGTGGGTGGAGTGGGTGATATTAGGGGGGGTTGCAAGAGCATATCCTGCATGTTTTTAAGTGTGCTTTTAGTAAAGATTTGAAGTGGGTGCAAGATGTTACAGAGGTAACTGTGGGTGGGAGGGAACATAAAGAACTTCTTATAGCCTGAACTTGCATTTCTGTATATTGAGCTTAAGAGTCACTTGAAGTGTCCTTTCTAGAACCTTTCTGAGGTTTCTGTCATATTCGGCTTCATCATGACCTCCTACCAGTATGTCATCTACTATAATAGCACAAGGATACCCAGAAAAACATTTGCTCCATTGCATACTGTAAAACTTCATTTGCAGAATTTATCCCAAATGGCATTCTCAAAAATCTGTATCTGCCAAATTGGGTACTGAACGTAGAGAGTAATGAGGATTTTTTGTCAAGCTGAATTTGCCAAAATGAAATATTTGCATCTAAGACAGTAAAAATAGTTGCGTTTGGCATTAAGGCTGTGACTTCTTCAACTGTGTACATAAGGATGATGAGGTCTTTTTAGCGCTTTCTTGAAATCTTGTGGATCAATACATGTTCTGATGTCATCTGAGCTTTTGTTATGCACTACCACCATAGAAGATACCCACTCTGTTGGAGTTTCCACTGGACAAATTACACTTTGTCGCTCCATTTTATCTCACTCAGCCTTGACCCTGTCCTGCATGGCTATTGGAACTTTTTGTGCTGGCCTGATAAATAGACTGACCTCTGGGCCTAAGTTCATGGAGTACACAACTGGAAGTTTTCCTAGTTTGTCTTGGAAAAGCTCAGCATAGGCAAAAAATGTGCTGGACAAAATTAGAGTAGTGGTCTTTTAAGCTAACTTGGTGGACTTCGCTATTAAATGAAAGTAGTCCAATTTTCAAAGAGTCTTTGAGATCTAGTAATGATTGAATGTGTCTCTTGACCACATAAAATAATAAGTCGTAGCATCTCCCAGCAGAGTCAAATGAAAGCACTACTGAGCCTTCAGTCTGAATTTCCTCACCTCCATAAGCAGCAAGTTTTGCACACCTTGCCAAATCAAGCCTTTCACCTTTACATACTCTTGCAAATGTTTCTGCAGACATAACATTGCACTTAGAACCTGTGTCAACTTTGAGCTCTGTGGGTTTGCCTTTTCTCTGAACAGTAGAAAATACTTCATTATTGCCACTTAAATCAATTGCATTGACCGTTTCTTGAAGCACTGACACACCATCAACATAAAGAGTAGGCTTGTCACAGTCTAACTGATCAACTCACTTCTTAATGTGTTCCCTTTTAATAAAAGAGAGCCCACATTCTTTTGACTTGCAAAATCTTTTGAAGTGATTCAATTTATTACTTTGTCGCATTGTTGACCAAAAGTTAAGCATTTTTCCTTTTTAGATTTATGACTTCCACCACAATTATCACAGTTGGCAATGAAATTGGGTTGAGGCCCGTGCTTGAGGATGCTGACTCACTCTTATACTTCACTGAGATTGTGTGAAATCTGGAATGTGCTAGAAAGTTCTGGGGTTTACCATTAGTTTCGGAAGAATGTACTTGGCCCTATTTCTTTTAACCATGTGCTGCGTACTATCAACATAAGCTTTATCACTGTGTCTTCTAGAGCTGCTCTCATTTGTAAGTATATTTGTGTGCTTTTCTGTGAGCTCATATAGCTGATAAATCTTAATGGCCTTATTCAAAATTAAATTACAGTCATGAAGCAAAATCTTTCTTACAGCATCATCTTTTATGCCACACACAAGTCTGTCCTTTATCAAGTCATACCTTAAGTCACCAAATCTGCACGTTTTAGCCTTATTTCTCAGGTCAGTTATATATGCTGCAAAGGTTTTGCCAGGCTTTTGATCCCTTGTGTAAAATAAGTGGCTTTCCATTGTAACATATGTTTGGGGGTTACACTTTTCTCTAAATTTACTTTTTAAGCACTCTGAGTCTTTTCTTGACTCAGCCTGTACAACAATATGATGGTTTTCCCCATCACCAGCATAGATAGCAGGTGCATACACAAATGAGCATTCCCTTTCTATAGCTTCTGACCCAACTAAATTAAGTAGAATAAATGCCTTTGTACGTTCACCTTAATCAGAAAATGCAGCCTGTAAGACTCTCCAATTCTCAGCAATATTACTGTCAAACACAAGTGCACTGGGCTTTCAAAATCCATCTGCCATGCCCACAAAGTATACACAAACACACTGAAAATATGATCCTTGTAATTATGTACGAACAAACTGTTCTGTGAGCTTGTAACAACATCCAAATGGACAATAAACCCTTCATAATACTTTACTTCACAAAATATGCTCTGTAATGGCTGTACTCTGCGAAATATGGCTTGTAATGGTTGTACTTCATAAAATAACATTACTGTAATACTGCACAACAAGCAAACACTTTTTACATTTCTGAAAATTCGGATATCTTTGCTTAATATGAAAATACATGTGCTTTTTGAAAAATGTGTTCATTTCCCTTTATTTTATTTGTTTTATACAATCAGACTTTATTTCAAACATTTTTCATAGTAATTAGAATATTTTTATTAATATTGTACATATTTGTTTATGCAAAAATTATTTAGAGTGTTCTGTATGCCTCATTTCATGTTATGCAAAAGAAATAGTGCTGAGCAAGATTTTATACCTGAAATTCGTTTCTGACCTGTTTTACGAAGTATGCACAGTTTTGAGATGGTCCACTGCTGTCAACAAAATCTGGATAAGTGCCTTAAATCGTTTACGCCAAGCTGTTTTAAACTTCATGCTCTTTGGTATGCAGCTTCTGACTTCAGGCCCTTTTAGATATACCGCTTCTTGTACCATGTCCTTTTAGACATGCCAATTCTGACACTATGTCGCTTGTTCGTCTCTATTATAAACAATAAGAAGGCTTGGGGTTTCGTTCAGATGCATTAATGTATACAAACACATCAGGATGGATAGCAGCATATTTAAACACAAACAAACTAACAAACAGAGCTTACTTACATGCTCACATCTCAACAGCTAACTACAAAATGGCAGTCAGGATCGCACGTGCTCAGTATTAAAACTCTAGTACAAGCCCTTGGATAGCTTCTTAAAGGTATATACACATTCATATTGATCTATACATGCTATCAGCTGTTTTGGCATATAACAAATTCTCATCTTTATGAAAGATACTCAGTGATCTTTAAACTAATTTTTACTACCTGTAATAACTGGAAGATATTTCTATTTCACACATTGGCTGACTTCAAAATGTTTTTTTCTGTTTAACCTAATGTTAACAAGGCTAGGATTTGACCTTCCTGAATTCTGCTGTATATATTAGACATTTTGCATTTACCCTACATACTTACACTGCTCTTATGGGGCTTCCACATATCAATCTATAACTTACATGTTTTCCCTCCCTTTTTTGTCCTGACATGTATTAAAATTCATATCTTTTCTGTTGGTATCCTAATTACAATAGCCATTAGTATCCCTTTTATTTTCCATGTTCCATAGTCATTGATCATTAAATATTTTATCTACTGAGTCCTGGTCTACAGTAGCCCAATTTTCATTAAATAACCTTCACTGCTTGTTGATAGGTTCATAGGTTCCTAGGTTGGTACTAAGCTATCGGCCCTAGGGCTTATACAAGCCTAGCCATAACAATTCCCTAGCTATGTCTTCCCACAATATTTACTTCCCTGGACCCCTGTCTAGCAGGGCGACTGATGTGATCCCTGGGGTGAATTTCCTATCTCCCATCCAATTGTCAAGGTTCCTTTTAAAGAAGGCCAAAGAGATGCTCTTCTTGACATGTATGGGCAGTCTATTCCAGAGTCTGGGGAGTCTCTGGGTCAGGAACCTATCCCTCCAGCATGTTTTGTTCATTGTGATGGCAAGGTTTAGATCCCTGGAGCATGTGGCTATGAGGGACTGGGACTTCTTTAAGTGTTGCATGTCTGACAGCTCTGGGTTTGACATGGCCTTGTATGTTAAGCAGAGATCGCCTGTGAGTAGACAATATGCAACAGAGTGTAGCTGGAGTTTTTTTAGATGGTCAGCATAGGGCATCTGCTTTAGGCCTGTGATTCTTTTAGTGAGGTATTTCTGCGGCTATTCTATAATGGGTTTAATGAGGGATGAGTACAGTGGGACAATTACATCCTGTTTTCTGGATGAAAATACCTTAGTGATGAGGTGTGCCACATAGAAGGATTTCCAGATTGTTGTGGTGATGTGGTTATCGAAGGTGAGCCCACTGTCCACCTGTGTCCCTAAGTCTCTTATCACACTTTTGGTGTTTAGTGTACTGCCACCTATGTGGTAATTCATGGGTACATGTTTTTTCCCAAAGGGGATAACTATACCTTTCTTGGCATTGAGCTTGAGCCCATGGCTCTGGCACCAAGCATCTGTTTCTGTAAGGCCCCTTTGTAGAATATCCACATCATTTGGGGATTCAATAATGATGCCCAGTTTGCAGTCATCTGCAAACTTTGTTAGCCAGAGTCCCTTAGTGTTGGCCTGTACTTCAGAGACATAGATGCCAAACAAGAGCAGTCCCAGGACTAAACCCTGAGGTACTTCACTTGTCTGGAGCTGGATTTGGAGTCTGCTACTTTTACAGTGTGGGTTTTGTCAGTAAGCCAGTTGGCAACCCATCGAATGATGTAGGGATTAATGCCCAGCTTAGTAAGTTTATCTATGATTACAGAGTGGGGGATGGTGTTGAAGGCCCTTGTAAGGTCCAGATAGACTGTGTGGACTGCCTTACCCTCGTCTACAGCTCTGGAGACTGATTCAAAGAAGTCAATCAGGTGCAGAAGACAAGATCAGCCCTTCACGAACCCAAACTGGGTGGGGTCCAGTGTTTGAAGGTTGCCAATGTCTTTGTTTATAAGTTCCATGATAATACATTCCATGGCCTTGCAGATCAGGCTCATCAGACTGATGGGGTGGTAGTTCCCAGGATCCAAGTTGGCTCCCCCCTTGTGGAGTGGGATAAATGTAGCTGTGTGCCACTCAGTGGGCATGAAGCCTGAGGTGAGGCTATGATTAAACATGACACTTAGGTGAGGTGCCAGTTCATTTTGTAGTTCATGTAGTACACAGCCCGGGATGTCGTCTGGTCCCATGGATGCTGTATTCTTAGCGATGGCGAATGCAGTTTTTACCAGAATTTGGCAATCTTTTGGTATTGAGATGGACCCTTTAGGGGGTGAGGGGGGGTGAAGTTGTCCCTGAATCGATCTGCCAGGATATTGACAATATCCTTGGGATCAGTATATTTAATGCCATTCTGTTGTAGCTCAGAGCAGAGCTGAGCATTGCCATTTAGATTCATGACATAGGTATAGAATGCCTTGTGGTTGTCTTTGGAATCTTTGGCAATTTTATTTTCGCAACTAGCTTTGGAGGATTTTATGAGGGATCTCAGCATCTTACTGAGGCTGGTAAGGGAGTTTTTTTGCATCCTAGGATTTTCCTCTTTTCTGCAATAGTTTCTTCCTTTTGTTGTAAAGTTTGTTTATGGCAGGGGACCACCAGATTGGCTTCCCTTTTTTGGAGGAGAGTGTCTTGGTTCTATTTGGGATGGCACGATTCATGCACAAGTGGATGTGCTTGTACAGTGCCTTAGTGCAGGATTCAGCAGTCAAACTTTCAATTCCTGTCTGCATGGGTGTCATGAAGTTTGAATGTAGTTGAAATCACCCAGTAATAGGGTGTTTGATTGTATATTAATATTTTCCTGTATGTTTAGAAAGGTGTAGTGAGAATTTTGGGCATGTTGGGGTTTTTTTAGCAAGCTACAATTTGAATTGCAGTCTTTCCTAGTGTTAGTTGCACCTGGAGAATTTCAGACACATTGTGTTGGGCAACTAACCTGGTGGTGTGAATATCCTTGGTGAATATGGGTACTCTTCCACCTTTAGTGTTTCGGTCCTGGTTTGGTGGCCGAAAAGTGTGGTAAGAGTTGTAGCCTGGTATTGCAGGGGTGCTCTCTGGAGCCTTGAACCAGGTCTCAGTTACTGCACAGATATCAATGTTCTCCATTTTTAGGAGTGCCTCAAGAGAGAACATTTTGAGGTTTAGACTTCTAGCATTGAGTAGCATTACCTTCAGATTTTGCATGCTAGTACCTGTTACAGTGGTGGTTTTGTCCTTTGAACTTTGCCTTAAAAAAGCACTATGGGGGTGGCAAGAGCCTTAGCCAGTAACCTGAATCCCAGGGGCGACAGGTGCAGACCATCTCTGGCAAAGCATCATGGTCTGTCGATCATGTCATCCCAGGCAGACCGATACTGGATCCACTTTGAATGACACCAGAAGCTTAGCCAATTGTTAAAGTCAGTCATTTTGTTCTTATACTGTGGTATCATTCTGGGCAAAGGCAGGATGCTACTCAGGGCTAGGGTCATACCTGGCTGGGCTACATGATCCGAGAGCTCTTCCATGTCTCTTTTCATGTAGTCCAGGGATGTACATCTCAAGTCATTCACTCCAGCATGGACATTGACAGAGTCATATTTGTACTTGAGTGCATGCTTTATGTGGTGGATCCTAGCACCCGACAGGCAGCTGACTGTAATTTTTTCCTTGTTCAGCCTGGTGAGTGGTACATCAGTGTGCCTGACTATAGAGTCACCTATGACTAAAGTGTTGGGTACGTTGGCTTGCCTTAGGTGCTGTTGTTGGGTGGCACACTGGTGTTGTGAGCTATGTGACACTTTGGTTGTGATTGCTGTTTGTTTGCATTTCAGCTTCGGAGGTCCTTGTTGCTTGGGCAGGTTACTGTTAAGGGCCTCTGCATATGAGGGTTTAGTGTTGCTATGTGAGGGTGTTGGTGGAGTGGGTTTAGAAGGACTATGTGTTGCTTGAGGTGTAGTGCAGGTGTTAACTTCTCCTCTTGACTGTCTAGCACAATCTTGGGTGGAGAGAGCTTTGCTTCCAGTTTGGCTATGTAAGTGCATCTCTCGCAGGTTGTAGTGTTGTGTGGTAAGAGGAGAGGGTTGTTTGTGTACATGAGGCAATTGCTGCATTGCCCCAGTATGCCCAGATTCACTAGGTGGACAGGAGAAATCACCGGAAGATGACCCTTGGACATGCCTGGTTTGGTGCTGTTTTCCCTTACCTTAGCAAGGTACTTTGCAGTTATAGGCTGTTTAGTGCCTAGGGTTAATTTCTCCTTATTAACAAGGAGAGTTGAGTGCGTGTATCAGTTTAAGGCTTCCTAGTACTTTCCAGCAGGTGTTAGAGCAAGTGCTAGTCACAGGGATGCTTAAAGGTAAGATGAAAAAAAATGGTTTATCCTAAACACTGCAGCGTGCACTAGAGGAGTTAGATGTAAAAGTAGGTAACTTAAGTTTTACCTGTCTAAAAAGTTAAGTTTTAGGGGAGAGTTGCTATTTTTAAAACAGCAAGATAGATTGAAAGGGGGTGGTCACGTTTGTATTCTGGTACTATGGAATACAGTAGGATGGCCAATAAATTTAAATAGTTGAAGGGGAGTGATTTCACAAAATGATAATTTTGCACTTACAACCAGTAAAAGCAGAAAGGAAATGAGATGTATAGTCAAATTAACATAAAGGGCAGGAAACTAGAAAGACAGTGGTATTTAAAAACACAGCAGTAACCAGGTGGGAGGGTGGGGGAAAAAATTCTGCCTAACTCACACAAAAGACAGAGCTGTGGGCTCTTTTCAAATTTTAATATGCAGTTAAAAGCAGAATACAAGTAAACACAAGGTAAAGAAAACAAATCACAGTATTCAAAATAGAAAAAGACAATAAAGTAGTACAAAATATCCTCAGGTAGTAATATAACCAACATGTTAAATGAATGTGTTACTCCACTTTTGAAGCAAATGCATGAATAGTGTCCGCTATAATGCTATACTGCAGAATCTGTTTGATCATATGTACACGCTGTGCATTTTGCGAAGATCATATGCACCTACTGTGCATGTGGTGAACACTGTCTGATAAATGTAAACATATCATAGTGATCATTAAAACATCTATTTCCTATTGATATAATTCTAACATGATATTATGCTCTAGTAATACCCATTTCTTAACCAGGTAGACCTACTGAACAAATAGTCCTTTTTCAAGAGTAACTCAGGATCAATGTCTGGTAAATTGACTTGCTCAAGGTCACACAGTAGACAAATGAGAACTGAGGGAATCAAACCCTGTGCCAGAAGAATTGCAGCTCACAGTCTTATTCCTCTATGTCAGCTGCCAGAACCATTTCTGATATCCTTATTTTTTAAGGTACAAAAGTCACTGAATGTGTTTTAAAGGTTAATTTCATCCTGTAGCTTTTGTACCTTCCCTACCCCTCTGTTCATTGTGCCTGCAAAGAAATTTGCACGGGTTTCTTTCCTGAGTGCCCCCCCCCCCCCCCAACCTGGGGTTCACTGCATAAAGCAATTTCTACCTTCTCCACTGAAGCTGGCTATCTTATCTAAGTAAAACCTCTGAGAAGCAAGAACCTGACTCCCTCCAGCCTTTCAATTGTAATAGTTTGCACAGGTTTCTTTCCTGAGTGACCCCCTCCCCCCAACCTGGGATTCACTGCATAAAGCAATTTCTACCTTCTCCAAGCTGGCTATCTTAACTAAGTAAAACCTCTGGGAAGCAAGAACCTGACTCCCTCCAGCATTTCAGTTATAATAAGTGAACTACAGTTTAGTTTTTGTAAAATGTTGAGGCTTAATGGTATATGCAGAACAACAGTGAAGAGATCTAGCCAATCACCATCGGGCTATACTACTTTGAATCAGCCTTACACTCACACAGTGTTCCAGTCCCAAGCATTTATTTTTAATTTGGTAAAGTAATTTCGCTCCCTCCTTATTGACTACATTTGCTAGTTTACCCCTAGGATCCAATTAAAATTAGCCTGAAAATTGGTGTAAAATTAAAAAAGAATAAAACAAATTAAAGTACAGCCAAAAACATTGCTTACATATAATCATACAAACCAAACCAAAAGCCCAAGGTAACTTTCAGAGTCAGTGTTAGCCCCGCTCCGCTCCTGTCCCTGCCCCCAAATTCCACCCGTCCCAACTAGTGCTTAATTTAAACCAGACTTTGCCACTCCCTTGCCACTTCCCTCCTGCTAAGTACCAATCAGCACCTCACACATCATTGAGCAACCCTGCCCCCTTAACCCATTTCCTTCTCTCTCTCATTCTTCCACACCCTGTTAGCACAGTCAGCCATCAAATTTGGCCCAACCCTTATCAAAATGCAAACAAGCAAAAAAAACACTAATTACCCAAATGCCTATACTGTTTCTATTTTACCATCTTACTGCCTACGAACAAACACTTGACCATGGTATTCACTACCCAAATGGTCAAACAGACACCCACGACTTCACACATAACACCAAACACTTTACCTTCCCCAGCACACCAAATATACCACTCTCTATAAAATACCACCCCTGTACAGCCACAAAACATAATCCTAAAGACAAAGACTATATAAAGCTTATAAACAAACTCCTAAAGCTCAGAATATCCTGTCACTATAACCTTATAACACATGGAGACATTCATCCCAAACCTGGCCCACCCACACCCAATAACCTCCACTCCCCTATCACAACCCCCACAGTCAAGCTACCCATGAATACTCCCACTAGTTACCTCCTAGCATTTCACCAAAATATTAGAAGTCGAGGATGAAGGATGTCTCTGTATGCTTAAAATGGAAACAAATCCAATCCACAAAGCACTTTTATTCACCAGCTTTTGATTGTTCTGCTGAATAAAAGTGTTTTGTGGATTGGATTAATTTCCATTTTTAAGCGTACAGAGACATCCTGCATCCTCGACTGGTTTTTGTTTTGGTTACAATAAATATTAAAAGTATTAACAATAAGATTCCAAACCTACACGCCCTCCTTGCAACCCACTCCCCAGACATTATGTGTCTTACGGAAACCTGGCTAAAACCCAGTACTACTGACAATGAAATACTACCTCCAGGATACAATATTCACCGGTTAGACAATGCTACAAGGAAAGGAGGTGGGATAGCAGTCCTTTACAAAAATACTCTAACCGTTAATAGAGACACCATTCAACCTCCCCAATTCAATAACACGGAACTCCTCATAACCAAACTACAGATTAACCAAAACAAACACTTGAGCATCATCTGTGCATACATTCCACCAGGCAACAACCTAAATATCCGAGAAGAACTCCTTTACTGGTTATCCACTACCTTTCCCCAAGAAACCATAGTTCTTGGTGATTTTAACACCGACTGGCACCCCTGCTCCTCCGACCCCCCCCACACACTCATATAAACTTATCTGGGTTTAAATAGACCATAACCTCTCCCACTAGGATAAACAAACCAACCAACAATGAAAGTATCTTACACTGGATCCTAGTTAATAACCAACCCCAACTGTACACAGCTGGTACTCTCCCTGATGACCTCAGCGACCATTGTCTAACCTATATCATAAAACATAAGGCAGGAAACCCTCACCAGCCCAAATATAAAACATTTAGAAACAGGAAAAACTTTGATGCTGCTATATTCCAAAATGAATTAAAAGCAGTTGACTTGTCAAAACTAAAAAATCTAACATTAGAGGAAGCCATAGATCACTTTAACACTAAATTCTTAAGTATCTTTGATTCCCATGCTCCAGCACGTACAATAAAAACTAGATCAAATATAGCACCATGGCTCACAAAAGATACCAAAGCTAAAATCAAAACTAGAAACAGAGCTTGGGCCAGCTGGAGAACAACCAAAGCCCCACTTGACCATCTAAAATATCGTCAACTCAGGAATGATACAAAAAATCTATTTTTCTGGATTAAAAAAGCTTCTACAAAAATCTCCTACAAAAACACTACAACAACCCTTAAAAGCTCTGGGCAGGCTTAAATCTACTTTGTCCAGGTCACCCCACCACCCTAACCCTGGCTAACTACACCTATAGTTCCCCAGAGACCATAGCTAGCGCCTTTAATAACTTTTTCACTGAAACAATCCAATCCCTAGCAAATCATCTAACCCCCTCTAACTTAAACCACATGCCTAATCTACCTAATAATCTTTGGGAATTTAGCTTCCAGCCAATATCCACTAGTTTTATCAAAACACTTCTAAAAAAACTAAAACCTACCACCCTCGCTGCTGACCTCCTCCCTGCAGAGTACCTACAAATAGCTGCAGACGCCATTGCATATCCCATATCTATCCTCATCAACAGAACCTTATTCAAAAATGCTATCCCCTCCCTCTGGAAAATATCTCACATCATCCCACTCCATAAAGGTGGTAGCTCCTCAGACATATCCAACTATAGACCCATTGCCATTCTTTCCCGACTAGCCAAAATAATGGTGAAATGTGTACACAAGCAACTAATGCCATACATTTCACAGAATAACTTACTATCCAACTCCCAGCATGGTTTCAGGCCATACCACAGCACCACCTCAGCCCTCCTTTCCTTTACTACTGCCATAAACCAAAACAGGGATGACAATAGGCTAACCGCTGCCCTCTTTCTTGACCTATCAAAAGCCTTTGACATGGTCAACCATGAACTTCTCATTCTTTCACTAAAATCTATTTCCCTCAACAAGCCTGCTATCCAGTGGTTCCAGTCCTACCTGACTGGAAGACAGCAGGCAGTACTATGGCAGGGGGGCTAACTCTCCAGCCAGTTACCTCTCACACTTGGTGTCCCTCAAGGGTCCATACTAGGTCCACTACGCTTCTCTATTTTTATCAACAACCTCCACACTGCTATCCCTAAAGCCACCTGCATTCAATACGCAGATGATTCCACTCTCATCTGCTCAGCCACCTCCCCATCTGACTTGCAAATCTTAACCCAAAATACATTTAACACTATCGAGAGCTGGCTCACCAACCAATGCCTACTTCTGAACCCCAATAAAACTAAACTTCTTCTCTTCTCTCCCACTAGTTGATCCACCACACTTTCATTCTCTGTCACAACTAACAATGGTACCACTATTTCCCCAGATAATCATACCAAACTGCTAGAGGTTATCATAGACAATAATCTCAAATTTTACCTACAGGTCAACAAAACCATACAGACCATCAATAAGAAGCTTGGATCACTGTATAGAAACAAGACATTTTTAACCCACTGGCTAGGACTGCATTCGCCCAATCACACCTACTCTCTACTCTTTTATATGCCTCGCCTGTATTCTCAAACCTCAACAAATCCGAACTAGGTAAGCTGTCCCATAGCTACAATCATATTGCCAGATTCGCCACTGGCTCCACCTATAGAACCCACCACTGCCAGAACCTTAAACAACTAGAGTGGCTAGAAATGCCCAGCTTAATTCAATTCAATCAACTCTTAATAGCGCACAAAATTTTGTACCACCCTGAGGATACCCACTCACTTAAAAATATTATTAAGCCATATAGCAACCTAAGATCCCTATGGTCAGCCGATAAACTACTGGTCCAAACCCACAAAGCTAATAACTCTGCTGGTGAATCCCTGTTTGCTAACTTCATTGGCAAAACCTGGAATTCGTTGCCAAACTATATAACCCTACAATCCTTCAAAAGTCTCTTCAAAAAATACCTCAAACAGTATCTCAAAGTGAATTGGCTATGCCAATGTACCAACCCTGATTAAGTTATAAACTAAAAGCATATTCTGCAATTATCATAACTTGTAACTACATCACCATGCTCTGCTTCCAATCTGATGTCTCTTACTTTTAATTGTCTGTCCATGAGAATTGTGAGTCCCTACTAGGGAACACTGCTAACTCATTGTATATAATCAATTTGTTTTTATAATTGTTTGCTAACTTCTGTGTAATCTCTGTAAGTTTGTGTATGTGGAGCTTTTCTGCCCGGGCCTCTGCTGAAAATGGACATGTATCCAGTCGGACTATCCCGGTAAACAAATGTAAAATAAAATAAATAAATAAATAAATAATCAGTCCCTAAATCATTATTTCTATAAAATAAAACTACAACCACTAAAAGTGTCTAATACTTCCTTAGCAACCACTCCCCATGATGCACAGACATAAAATGTCATTCATGCCATCTGGTTCTGTCTGATGTAGTACATTTAATTCTGCAAGTAGTCCTGCTACTTTTTCTCTCGTGATTTTTAATGTATTTTCCATTATTTTCTCTAACCTTTCATAATTAGGTTAACTTTTGTCCCTTTATTCTTTATCAGTCAATCAATCAAGCAGGAACAACCCTGAATATGATATATGCCTTTAGAATATGATGTTATTATTTTTATTTATTTATATATATTTTTTTGTAATTTCAGAAAAAACAACCTTTTGGGAAATTCCCCATATATGTATAATAATCTGAATACAATTATAGTATAATGGTTACCATTGGTTTGAAGCAATTGCCAGTTCCTGTTGGTCACCACCCTCTACATGAATGAAAGTTTCCTTATGTATACCCATACTTTTACCAGTGTTAAAATCCTTTTGCAAAACTCGTGTGAATTTCTTTAAACAAACTGTGGCATAAGCATATAAACATCAACTGTTGGTTACCTAAACTTACTATACACATAAAATACCTAATTTTTATGTGTCAGAGTAACAGTAACTGGTTGGCCAGGAATCAAACTCTGAATCCTCATCATCATCTTCTTTTGGCTGTTCCTGTTAGGGGTCGCAACAGCAGATCATCTGTTTCCATTTCTTCCTGTCCTCTGCATCTTGCTCTGTCACACCAACCACCTGCATGTCCTCTCTCACCATATCCATAAACCTTATCTTAGGCCTTCCTCTTTTCCTGTTACCTGGTAGCTTCATCTTTAGCATCTTTTCCCCAATATACTCAGCATCCCTCCTCAGCTCATGTCCAAACCAACATAATCTTGCCTCTCTGGCTTTGTCTCCAAACCTTCCAACCTGGGCTGACCCTCTAATATACTTATTCCTAATCCTGTCCACCCTCATCACACCCAGTGCAAATCTTAACATCTTTTACTCTGCCACATCTAGCTCAAACTCCTGCCTTTTTGTCAATGCCACTGTCTCCAACCCATATAACATAGCTGGTCTCACTACCCTCTTGTAGACCTTCCCTTTCACTCTTACTGGTACTCGTCTGTCACAAATCACTCCTGACACTCTTCTCCACCCACTCCATCCTGCCTGTACTTTCTTCTTCACCTCTCTTCCATGCTCACCGTTACTCTGAACTATTGATCCCAAGTATTTAAACTCATCCACCTTTGCCACCTCTACTCCTTGCATCACCATTCGTCTATCCTCCCTCTCATTCACACAAATATAGTCTGTCTTAGTCCTGCTGACCTTCATTCCTCTTCTCTCTAGAGCATATCTCCATCTCTCCAGGGTCTCCTCCACCTGTTCCGTACTCTCACTACAGATCACAATGTCATCTGCAAACATCATAGTCCGTGGTAACTCCTGTCTGATCTCGTCTGTCAACCTGTCCATCACCATTGCAAATAAGAAAGGGCTCAGTTCTGATCCTTGATGTAACCCCACCTCCACCTTAAACCTATCAGTCACTCCCACCGCAGACCTCACCGCTGTCACACTACCCTCATACATATCCTGTAACACTCTTACATACTTCTCTGACACTCCCGACTTCCTCATACAATACCACAACTTCTCTCTAGACACCCTGTCATATGCTTTCTCTAAGTCTAGAAAAACACAATGCAACTCCTTCTGATCTTCTCTGTACTTCTTCATCAACACTGTCAGAGCAAACATTGCATCTGTAGTGCTCTTTCCTGGCATGAAACCATACTGTTGATCACTAATCATCACAACCCTTCTTAACCTAGCTTCCACTACTCTTTCCCATAACTTCATGCTGTGACTGATCAATTTAATCCCTCTGTAGTTACTACAGCTCTGCACATCACCCTTATTCTTAAAAAATCAGTACCAAAACACTTTTTCTCCATTCCTCAGGCATCATCTCACTTTCCAAGATTTCATTAAACAATCTGGTTAAAAACTCCACTGCCATTTCACCTAAACACCTCCATGCCTCCACAGGTATGTCATCTGGACCAACAGCCTTTCCATTCTTCATCCTCTTCATAGCTATCCTTACTTCCTCCTTGCTAATCCATTGTACTTCATGATTCACTATCACCACATCATCCAACCTTCTCTCCCTCTCATTCTCTTCATTCATCAACCCCTCAAAGTACTCTTAAAATCTCCTCAACACACTCTCCTCGCTTGTATGTTTCCCTCATTATCCTTTATCACCTTTACCTGCTGCACATCTTTCCTAGCTCAGTCCCTCTGTCTAGCCAATCGGTACAGGTCCTTTTCTCCCTCCTTAGTGTCCAATCTTTCATACAGCTCTTCATATGCCTTATCCTTAGCCTTCGCCACCTCTCTCTTTGCCATGCACCTCATCTCCTTATACTCATGTCTACTTTCTTCATCTCTCTGACAATCCCAGTTCTTCTTTGCCAACCTCTTTCTCTGTATACTCTCCTGTACTTCCTCATTCCACCACCATGTATCCTTGTCGTCCTTCCTCTGTCCAGATGTGATACCAAGCACCTTTCTAGCTGTCTCCCTTACTAGCTGTGCTGTAGTTACCCAGCTATTTGGTAACTCTTCACTGCCACCCAGTGCCTGTCTTAACTCATCCCTGAACTCCACCTCACAATTACCGTTTTTCAATTTCCACCATTTGATCCTTGGTGCTGCCTTCACACTCCTCCTCCTCTTCTTGATCACCAATATCATCCTACAAACCACCATCCTATGCTGCCTAACTACACTTTCTCCAGTCACCACTTTGCAGTCTCCAATCTCCTTCAAACTGGCCCTCCTACATAAGATATAATCCACCTGTGTGCATCTTCCTACACTCTTGTATGTCACCCTGTGCTCCTCACCCTTGTTAAAATACATATTCACCACAGCCATGTCCATCCTTTTCGCAATCCTCTGATTTATATATCCCAAATCTTTAACTTGGTTTCACTGTAAACGTGCAAAAACAACAAAAAGAAAGTGTTGCTGTAAATATTTTAGCAAATACGAGCTCACCCTGAGTGTATCTGTTTAGATCTTAACTATAGCTAATGAGTAAAACAACAGAAATTTCATCACAATGCACTGTTTTCTTCAGTTATTACTGAGTTGTTTAACTTTGGGTAGAATATGGAACATAGGTGACTTTCTTAGCATTTTGCCTGTATTGTGTGTCAAACCATGGATGTTATTTACTTCTTTCAGAGGTCAGGGAAGCTTTTCCTGTATTTTTGGATGTAGTTACCTTTCAAATGGTTTTGGAGACATGTCTATCTTCACCATGTGAAAGCATATTGGAAGATAACTCTGGCTGATATCACACATATGTTAAACAAACGTCTCTCTTGTAATAATCACTTCCAACTAACCTTAACATTGAACCTTCTTTAAGTCTCTTCAAAAAAGGCCTCAAACAGTATTTTAAAGAGCACGGGCTTTGTCCCTGTACTAACCCTGATTAATCACTACTTATTCAATGCCTTATTTAAACTAATATTGTACGCATCTCTTGCTCACAATAGCTTGCTGCAACCTGTTGTTTTTTATATACTATTATACACTGTGTATATTGTGAGTACCTACTAGAGGGCTTTGTAAGTATGTATGACTCATATCTGTTATGTTCTATCAGTATTATCTGGAGCTTTTCTCCACGGGCCTCCGCTGAAAATTGATAGGTATCCAGTCGGACTATCCCAGTCAACAAATGTAAAATAAATATTGATTAATTACATTTACTGCTGATTCCAGTTTACCTGGGATATTCATTTTATGACAATAACAAAAATGTGAATTCAGTAAAAACAGCTTAAGTAAAAGAAAATCTTTTGAACTTGGGAATTTATACTTGCATATTCTCTTCCTCTTAGCAGAAATACTGTTTTGAAAATATGATTCATGACCATAGTATATGTTTATGTCTAGTGTTCCTAGATTTACAGATTCATAACTCTTTAATGGATCTTCGTGATAGATATTCTACATGCATCGTGTTTAGAATGTTCTACTAAAATGTAATGTATAACATGTAAACTACATGGAAATCATTTCTTTTTCCAAAATATTGCAATCTGTAAGAATTATACCACTCCAAAATCAGACTATTCCAAGTTTTGTCTTCAGTGAATGTGCAATAAATACATTTTAAAAAAATGTTTATTTTCATGACATCTATGGGCCCTTGAACATCAGTAAAAACACTTCTTCCTCTTCATTGCATTTTGTGTGGTATTTTAATGTTTCTGATGTTTAGCAATGTAGTTACCCTATGTTATTTAGTTTATTTGCCACACCAATCCAAGACTTCACCATCTTATCAAAGTAGGCTGTGAGTTTGGACATCCTCATACCTTGCTACTTGACTCCTCACCAGCCCTTCTGGGAAACAATGCAGTGATGGGACTCACCCACTTAGGTGAAGCCTTTATCATGTAATGTAAATGGATGTGTGCACCCAATTAAAATAAGAAGGGCCTACAGTGCATAAGATAATGCAGTCCAGATATGATTGCTCTTCAGGAGACACATCTGAAAGATAACATGACAAGCTGATAAAAGGTAGATGGGTCAGATGAGTGGAGACATCTTTTGTGTGTGGGAGGGCAGAAAATAGTATATTTTTGTTTTCCCAAAGGCAGGCCCCTTAATGCTTCAAGACACCCTGACAGATCCCAGAGGAGGTATGCTGCAATTAGAGGTTTTGGAGGATACACAAAAATGATCAAATGATTAAAATAGCCAACCTGAGTTTAGCGAGATGAGAGCATTAAATGTGTTAATCATCGAAAGCCAATATCAGCAAATCTCACCACACTGAATTGCAATAGTTGGCCAATAGCTGTGCGTAAGTTAGAAAGAATATACATATCTACACCCACCACGTTATATATACCAAAAGTAACATGTAAGATGCTAACCTCGCAGCTGTTGGCCAACAGTTGTGATTTGATATGCTAAGATTCACTGATGTTGGCTTTCGATGATTAACATGTTTCATGCTCTTGTCTCATTCAACTCCGTTTCATTGTTTTAATCGTTCGATCATTTAACATTAATCTGTTTTTGGAGTGAGGTAAAAATCACCCTCATTGCTCTGTATATGCAGTCAAACTGTAAGTAGTCACAACATAGGTCATTACCCACTTGATTGCATTATGACAGTATACATGACAGACTGGTATTTTGTAACCTCGTTGTTGGATGTGGAGGAGGTCCCTAGTATGTCTCAAGGCTAGGCAGGTTTGCACTTACCTATTTCAAGCCAATGGACCTGGAAGACATAGCTGTGGGTCAAACCCATAATCTTTTATTCATCTATTACTCTGACAGAAAAAAACAAGCTATTTAGGAATACACAGAATGTGCATTACAGTAAAGCACAGTTACAGAATTAAATACTGAGAGTACCACCCAATTATGACATCAGATCACTCTCCATTATCATTGGCTATAGAGATGTCCAGGAGTCCTACAACTGAACAGCACTGGTGCTTCCCTATATACTGTCTTAATAATGCCTTGTTTAGAAAGTGAGGCTTTAAAACCACCAAATGGGTAGGAATGGAGGCTGATGACAGCATTAGGATAAGTTTAAAGAAAACATTAGGTTGCAAGTACAGGATTAGTCAAATAGGCTATTGGCCCAAAGCAGAAAGTAATCCGGGGTAAGAAGAAGGTGCTGGTAGTGCCCCGGAGGGTGGGGGTGTTGCATTAATTTGCAGAGGAAATGTATCAGTAAACGTAAGATAGAGATTTAGGAGATTTTAGACAGTAAATTCAGAATTTTGAAGGAAAGGATGAAAGACATGCTTTTTCAGGTTCCCCTGAGTGTCTGAAGTGACTAGCCACAATGCTGCAATAACCGAAGGTGAAAGCTATATGTTGGTAATAAAAATCTAATACTGAAGAAACCATAGATTAGCCTCCAGGAGTTTGCAAACATTATCAGATGTTTTATTCAAATGAAGGATCAGCAGGAGTATCTGACTTCTGTTCCTACTTGGTGGACTTATCCCTATCTAAACTGATTCTATCTCAGGCCTAGGTATTAATGTCACCCATAGGTAAAGAAGATTTAGGGAAATACTGGTCATTCAGGCTACAGGCAAGACCCAAGTTTAAACAGGATTACTGTTGAAGTATGGAGAAATAATAGGTGATCAGGTGGTAGAAGTCATGGTCCCCCCTTCACTGAGATTCTCCATGAGCACCCCTTCTGTCTACATGGAAGTAGGCTGTTATCCCCAAGGAAGGCAAAGATCCTCGGCTACCATCTTCAAGTCTGAGATGGCCATTTCTCAGAATATTCCTTTTCCACTGAGGTATGGCAGTCTCAGATTTGGTATTTATAAGTTAGGCAGGGTGTAGAGTGCATGCCCCCTGCAAAAAAAAAAAAAAAAAGCTTAAAGAAGAGCAATACTTGATTTTCAGTCTTCTCTGCCATCTTTGGTCTCGGTGTTACAAGTGTCTGCATTTCAATAGGGAGACAGAAAAAGGCACACCACGTACAAAAGCTCATTTAAAAATCAGACTTGAAGTCCAGTTCATATTTATAGTACTTCTTTATGCTGGATTTTCCAATGCCCAATACAGGACTTTTGCAATTTACTTTTATGCCTGCGAGAACTCCTCCCACTCAACAGGCAGAGTAACTCCATTAGCTTTCAGTATAGAGTGACAGTCCTGTTGACCTCTCAGTATAGGGTAACCTATTCCTTCTTTCAGTTTAGGGACAGCTTCTCCCTGAGATTCCTCCACAGGCCCTCTCTACCTAGAGGCATTGAACTGGGAATATGGAATCTACTTGCTAGTCTGTTTGCATGTGAGTCTGTGTGACCCCCCCCCCCCCTTTCTATCTGTTAAAGGCTCAGCGCTCTCTGAAACAACAGCCACTGCAGTGCCATTGTATTTATTTACTATATTTGAAATAAGCATGATATTTAGTATGAATTGTACCTTCTTTGGCAACCCTGGCTAGCTAAGGTAATGCAACATGGAATGAGGTGAAGCTGTTGTGGTATGGTTATACTCTGGAATATTCTCCATCATTCTTAAACGTAGGCTAAAGAACTGAATCCAAGGAACAAATGATAATTAGTTCTGTAAAAGGAAAACCGGTTGGAATGCAGAAGGCATATTCTTATGGGAAATGAGTACTGTGGGACAAATTAAATAACCAGCACATGTATCAGTAACTGGTGCTAGAGAGATTATTTTTCTGTGACCTCGGAAGGCCTCTGTACACAAAACGGAGAATGAGGGTGACTGAAGAGGATGATATGCCCATCAAAGAAAAGACACCACTGTGCAACACAATAATAATGAGAAAAGGAAGAGAAATAACAACAGATGACCTTAAGCTGATGAACTTGTCTGAAAAAAATGACTGCTATGAGTTGGTGGAAAAGAAGAAAAGGATTAGTGTAGGTGTGAAGTGATGAATCCTGTGTAGGTAGTACCTTAATGTCAGAACAGAACAATATAAAAAACATCTGCAGCTATCAGTTTACTTTTGTTAAATGAAGACCTTAACTATGCAGAGCAGATGATGGACTCTCATTTTCAAAGATAGTGATATACAGAAAGAAGTTATGCAGTCTAAAGTTAAAATTTTCACAAAAACAGCAATGCAGCATTAGGAGTTGTTGAACTATTGACGAGTGTGTGTGTGACCCCCCCCCCCCGTGTCCTTGCCATGTTTCTTCTAGTCTGCATAAAAAATATTTTGTAGTCCTAGTGATATTAATTTGGTCGACAAAAACAAAATAAATAAATGGTACCACCAAGAAAAAATATATATTTTTATCTTTTTTTGGGTAATAATTATGCAGTGTACATTTAAACAGGTTCAATAATAAAAACAGTGCTTCAGAAAAAAAGCACAAGTTTTTTTTATCTTTTTGCTTAAAGGGATCACATTCCGAAGCTCAATGTCTTAGCTCAGCTGTACAATAGTACAATAGTAAAACACTAAAAAATTGCCTAAATCTCCTTGTGTTCTGACTGTGCTTCTCAAACATTTTGGAAATATAGAGTATATTTTAGTGGATTTATTAAAACTGTATTTGCCTTAATATTGCTACAGCTCAAGTGCTCTAGGTTGCAGTGCATCTGAATTGTTTGTGAGTTTTAGCTGCTTTTCTGTATATATAGACTTCTCTGTATATGTAGACTAGCTACTTATCCTACTGTATTACTGCCTCTTAAATCATTTTTCAGTTGTGCACTGGCCTTGCTTCATTTAAAAGGTTTTAAATTGCTAATTTTGTAGACTTTTATCGCATTTACTGTTTAGGACTACACACTCGTGTGTTAGCCTTTTCTGTGTTTATTTACTGTATTACTGCATGGTTTAGCAGGTTTTAACCAAAAAAAAAAAAAATGCCATCTTGTTTGCTCGTTTCTCACCTTTCCTAGCCAGTATAGTCCAGACCCCCAGCGTTGCTTGTCTTAGGACTTTATTTTCTGTGTTCAGAGCTATCCAGACCTTGCTGTGGTAGAGGGAAGTCCTACTGCTTACCAGTGGGAGTGGTGAGCATTGTACTGCCTATCTAACACTAGAGGAGTGGTTTCCAGCTCTGAAATTGTAATTTTATTAGCCTTTTTGGGCTGATTTCTATACCTTTCAACTTTCTGGCTTAAAAACGCATGTGTTTGCACATTTTTTATATCCTGCAGCACCACAGGGCTACAGTTAAACTATTCCAGGTGCCAGAAAGTCTGCTCTTCAAATTTTCCCTTAGAACTAGCTGGTTTCTCAGTAGTAGCACTAAAATCTGAACCCCTGTGACTAACACTTGCTCTAGAACCTGTTGGAAAGCACTAGGAAACCTAAAACTGATACAAGCACTCAACTCTCCTTGTCAATAAGGAGAAATTAATCGTAGGCACTAAAAAGCCTATAATTGCAAAGTACCTTGCAAAGGTAAGGGAGAACAGCTCTTGTACTTTACAAAAAAAAGAACCTAAACAGGCATGTCCAAGGGTCAGCTTCTGGTGATTTCTCCTGTCCACCTGGTGAATCTGGGCTTACTGGGGCAATGCGGCAACTGCCTCATGTACACGGACAACCCTCTCCTCCTACCACGCAACACTACAACCTGCAAGAGATGCACTTATATAGCCAAACTGGAAGCAAAGCTCTCTCCAGCCAAGACTGTACTAGACAGTCAAGAGGAGAAGGTTAACACCTGCACTACACCTCAAGCAACACAGAGACCTTCAAAACCCACATATAGCAACACTAAACCCATATATGCCGAGGCCCTTAACATTAACCTGCCCAAGCAACAAGGACTTCTGAAGCTGAAACACAAACAAACACCAGTCACAACCAAAGTGACACATAGCTCACAACACCAGTGTGCCACCCAACAACAGCCCCTAAGGCAAGACAATGTACCCAACACTTTAGATTTAGGTGACGCTATAGTCAGGCACACTGATGTCCCACTTACCAGGCTGAACAAGGCGAAAATTACAGTCAGCTGCCCGTCGGATGCCAGGATCCGCCACATAGCGCATACACTCAAGTCACTCCACAACAAGTACAAATATGACTCTGTCACACCAGTGGTCACCCCCTCATTGGTCAGGTCTGACCATAAGCTAATTACCCTTGACATCCACATCCCACCCCCCCCAACCCCCAGTAAGGAAACCACCGTAAAAAACTTCTCCAAAGCCAACTTCATGCTACTCAAGTCAGAAGTGACAAACTTCATGACACCCATGCAGATGGGATCGGATACTTCGACTGCTGAGTCCTACACTAAGGCACTGTATGAGCACATCCACTCGTGCATGAATTGTGCCATCCCAAATAGAACCAAGATGCTCTCCACCAAAAAAAAGGAAGCCAATCTGGTGGTCCCCCGATATAAACAAACTATGCAACAGAAGGAAGAAACTGTTGCAGAAAAGAGGAAAATCCCAGGATGCAAAAAATTCCCTTACCAGCCTCAGTAAGAAGCTGAGATCCCTCATAAAATCCTCAAAAGCTAGTTATGAAAATAAAATTGCTAAAGATTCCAAAGACAACCACAAGGAATTCTATAGTTATGTCAGGAATCTAAATGGCAATGCTCAGATCTGCTCTGAGCTACAACAGAATGGCATTAAATATACTGATCACAAGGATATTGCCAATATCTTGGCAGATCGATTTAGTGCCAACTTCACCCCTCTCTCACCCCCTAAAGGGCCCAAAAGATTGCCAAATTCTGGTAATCATGGCCACACAGTTAGAAACCACACTCTCCAAAGCTAAGAATACAGCATCCATGGGACCAGATGACATCCCAGGCTGTGTACTACATGAACTACAAAATGATCTGGCACCTCACCTAAGTCTAATGTTTAATCATAGCCTCACCTCAGGCTTTGTGCCCACAGAGTGGTGCACAGCTACAGTTATCCCACTCCACAAGGGGGAATCCACCTTGGATCCCAGGAACTACTGTCCCATCAGTCTGATGAGCCTGATCTGCAAGGGCATGGAACACATTATCATGGAACTTATAAACAATGACATTGGCAACCTTCAAACAATGGACCCCACCCAGTTTGGGTTTGTGAAGGGCGGATCTTGTCTCCTGAACCTGACTGACTTCTTCGAATCAGTCTCCAGAGCTGTGGATGAGGGTAAGGTGGTCCACACAGCCTGTCTGGACCTCGCCAAGGCCTTCGACACCATCCCCCACTCTGGAATCATAGATAAACTTACTAAGCTGGGCATAAATCCCTATGTCACTCGATGGGTTGCCAACTGGCTTACTGACAGAACCCAGACTGTAAAAGTAGCCAACTCCAAATCCAGCTCCAGACAAGTGACAAGTGGAGTACCTCAAGGTTCAGTCCTGGGACCGCTCTTGTTTGGCATCTACTTCTCTGAAGTACAGGCCACCACTAAGGGACTCTGGCTAACAAAGTTTGCAGATGACTGCAAACTGGGAGCCATTATTAAATCCCCAAATGATGTGGATATTCTACAAAAGGGCCTTACAGAAACAGATGCTTAGTGCCAGAGCCATGGGCTCAAGCTTAATGCCAAGAAATGTATAGTTATCCCCTTTGGGAAAAAACATGTACCCATGAATTACCACATAGGTGGCAGTACACTAAATACCGAAAGTGTAATGAGAGACTTAGGGAAACAGGTGGACAGTGGTCTTACCTTCTATAACCACATTGCCACAACAGTCAGGAAATCCTTCTATGTGGCACACCTCATCACTAAGGGCTTTTCATCCAGAAAAAAGGAGGTCATTGTCCCACCGTACCCATCCCTCATTAGACCCATTATAGAGTATAACGCCCGTTTGGTATGTACCTCATCAGACATCTGCAACAGCTGGAAAGGCCGCAGAAATACCTCACTAAAAGAATCACATGCCTAAAGTAGATGCCATATGCTGACTGTCTAAAAAAACTCCAGCTATACTCTATGCATATTGTCTACTCAGAGGCGATTTCTGCTTAACATACAAGGCCATGGCAAACCCTGAGCTGTTGGACATACTCCATTTAAAGAAATCCAAATCCCTCAGAGCCATACGCTCCAGGGATCTAAACTTTTTCATCACAATGAACAAAACATGCTGGAAGGATAGGTTCCTGACCCAGAAACTCCCCATATTCTGGAACAGACTGCCCATACATGTCAAGCAGACCGCCTCCTTGGTCCTCTTCAGAAGGGACCTTGATGACTGGATGGGAGATAGGAAATTCACCCTGGGGATCATGTCAATCACCCTGCTAGACAGGGGTCCAGGGAAGTAAATATTGTGTGAAGAAATATCCAGGGAATTGTTATGGCTAGGCGATAGCCTAGGACCAACCTATGAACCCGGGATTTAGAAGAAAGTGTGTCTCTCAGAGGGCCAGCTATGCTGGATTTTAATAAGCTCTGATTCGCAGTTTAATGTTTGCAACTGAGAGTGTGTCAGTATGGTTTGTGATGTAAAATGCCTGCAACTAGGATTGTGTCAGTGTGATTTGTTTCCATTTATATAAATGTATGATTACCTATGTATTAAGTGACGGTTTAATAAAGATATTTCTTGTTTAAAAAAAGTCAGAAAATGAATAATTTATGTAATACTGCCTAGGTTACATGATAAATAGCAATATACGTTAAGTATAATATTTGTTGTGTTAATATAGTCTGATTACTTTTATATGAATGTAAATTTGCATGTGCCACAAGTGATAATGCAATAAAGGTGTTTGAAAAAAGGGCTGAGATGCAGTTTTATAGAAAGGTGGGTGGCAGAAGTGTTGACAGCATATGCCTGAGGCACACAGACATGATGAAGTCTCACTTTGTTGACATTTGGTAGCAGCCTCTTCGGCACAGAAAGAGATCAAATCCTGACCGAAGCTATGGTGTTAGAGGATATGGACAAGGAGAGATGGAAGTGAGGAGCCATTGTTAGCAAGATCATTCAGCTAGCAAACAAGTTCTTAACTCATGATTACTGCCAGTTGGAATGATGGGCAGTTTCTTATGTACAGATCACAAGGAAAGGGCTAGGCCTGCCAAGCAGTACAGACGTCTCACAGCCAGCTTGCTTTATGTGTGGGAAACAGAAAGTTTACCTCAGGGATCACTTCAGTGGCTCTGCTGGACAGAGGCACAGAGAACTAATCTAAGGGGGTGGCGAAAGCCAACACATTCTGGCTAGGCTTATAAATGCCTTTGGGCAGATAGCCTAGTACCAACCTATGAACCTATGGAATCACACATTGTGCTCCATAGCATAACCCACCTTCTTATGGCAGTGCGTAGTTTGGCACCAGAGGAATTAGGATACAGGGGCAATTAGAAAAGCGGAGCCATACTGAATATAGACCAACTACACTTTGGCTTTTCTTCAACAGGCAGTGGCTACAAGTTGCCTGGAATGGGAAAGAATGGATCAGTAGGGTAGTAGACGTCATGCTTGTTGTCTGAGTGTGGAGTAACAAAAAAAATCTGACATTTTCCAAATGTAGCTGGGTGGGGAGCCTTGCAGAATGTTGTTATACACACTGCAAGCTGTACACCTGGAAGTTGTAATTAAAGGGATAAAACACCTTCAGACTTCATACAATGATAGCTAACCAGGATGCTATCCAGGGGTTGCCTGTATAGTCACTTCAGTATACAGAGAGCTGATCTCCCTTTGGAGACAAGATTCCCATCCAGCAGGAGCTGAGTGTCACATTAGTTAATGCATCAGGACAGCAGGTTTAGGCCTCTACTACACAGACAGGCTGGCAATTGCAGCTTGCAGAGAGGGTAAATAAAGGGGAAAAACAAAAGAAAAAGACATACATTTAATTTGCTATTTATCAGAAGCCAGCATGCTGTCTATAATAGTAAACAGAATGGCTATCTTGCATCAAAGAAGAGAAAGGTCATTACAAATGAGCAAAAAAAAAAAAAAAAAGAAAAACTTCCAGGCCATTTATTTTATGCCCTTGTGTTTGAAGCATGCCCATCACTATAGTACAATCATCAGTCTGTAATACCTTGGTTGGTACATGTTGCAGTGATGGTAAAACAAAACTGTAGATTCATTTTAATTTTCTGAACAAAACAGCTGTTTCCTTAAGTACAGAATATGCATTGTGTGTTAGAAAATTTCATTTTCTTTGGATTTTTGATATAGTTCAACATTTTGATCTTGATGCATGAGGAGTCACAAATATAATTCTGTGAAGGAATTTCCTACCCAAAGCATTGCCAATAGTTGATGGAAAGTACAGTCTAGCTACAGCACAGCTGACAAGAGAAGGTGTGACATAGCTCACTGACCATTTACTGGTCTCTTTGTTGAAAAAGATGTATACAGATCAGTAGCTTGGGCAGTCAGAGTAAGCATGGCGCTTGTTTTCTCACTGTGTGGATGTCTGCAGAGCAAGACACCCAAAGGAGCTAGTATTATACCTCCAAATGTCTTGTTCCCAGTAGACTGCCCATCATAGTCTAGTGTCTGTTCCTGATTGTCATTGTTTAGTGGCCACTAGATCTTTCTGTATTACATCTACAAAAGTGCACTGGAGACATATTTCAAAAAGAATATTTTTCAAAATGACTCTTTTAAAAAGTAAATCCATGTTTGTGATACCGCCTTGTTTTAACTATTCAAAGTGTCCAGAGAAGCAGTCAAAAAGGTGTCGAAAGAAGCAGTTAGAAAAAGAGCTGGCAGAGTCTATCCAGATCCAGAACCCTTAGGGGTACTATCTAAGCTGCACAAAACTCAGGGATCCTGTCTGCTGATTTGTTACTGAATGATGTTCTGAATACATCAGCATCAGAACTTCAGCCAACAGATTCCCAGGCTGGCCTGAAAATGGTTTGTGTTCAGTGCTGAATCCCAGATAACACATTTAAATAAATAAATAAATATAGTTTTTAAATATTTGATATACACAAGATTTCTTAGAAAATCAGCTAGTCAGATATTTCAAAGGACTGAATATTATTAACTATATTTAAACAACATTGCTCTCTCTTTCTCTCTGTGCCCACAAAGGTCTTCCCTGGATGCATTAGTTTCCATACAGATTCCAGAGGTGTGGCAATACTTAGATTGTCCATAGGTATGAATATTATGTGACTGTGTGTGTGTGTGTGTGTGTGTGTGTGTGTGTGTGTGTGTGTGTGTGTGTGTGTGTGTGTGTGTGTGTGTGCATCCTGTAATTCTCCATTCAGGATAAGTTGCTATGCCTTGCACATGCTGGAAAAAGGATCCAGCTTCCCCATGACCTCAAACTGGATTAAGTGGATTACTGGAGAATGAATGAATAAATGCATTATTAGTGTTATTATATTAATAATGTGACACTCAATTGTGTAGGGCTGGTATGAGGCCCCAGCCATATAGCACGGATATATACAATTCATAACCATTCCTTAACACCGTGGAATATTGTGATAGAATACTGCATACCAGTTTAATTCCTGCTACACAGTAGGTATGGAAATGAAGATCCCCAGCATCATGGTGCAGACTGTAGAAAAAGTCACGGGTGTTTGAATGCAGATGTAGATGTAAAGTTCCACCATCCACACAGTTAGAAACCAGACTCTCCAAAGCTAAGAATACAGCATCCATGGGACCAGATGACATCCCAGGCTGTGTACTACATGAACTACAAAATGATCTGGCACCTCACCTAAGTCTAATGTTTAATCATAGCCTCACCTCAGGCTTTGTGCCCACAGAGTGGTGCACAGCTACAGTTATCCCACTCCACAAGGGGGAATCCACCTTGGATCCCAGGAACTACTGTCCCATCAGTCTGATGAGCCTGATCTGCAAGGGCATGGAACACATTATCATGGAACTTATAAACAATGACATTGGCAACCTTCAAACAATGGACCCCACCCAGTTTGGGTTTGTGAAGGGCGGATCTTGTCTTCTCAACCTGACTGACTTCTTCGAATCAGTCTGCAGAGCTGTGGATGGGGTGTAAGTTGGTCCACACAGCCTGTCTGGACCTCGCCAAGGCCTTCGACACCATCCCCCACTCCGGAATCATAGATAAACTTACTAAGCTGGGCATAAATCCCTATGTCACTCGATGGGTTGCCAACTGGCTTACTGACAGAACCCAGACTGTAAAAGTAGCCAACTCCAAATCCAGCTCCAGACAAGTGACAAGTGAAGTACCTCAAGGTTCAGTCCTGGGACCGCTCTTGTTTGGCATCTACTTCTCTGAAGTACAGGCCACCACTAAGGGACTCTGGCTAACAAAGTTTGCAGATGATTGCAAACTGGGAGCCATTATCAAATCCCCAAATGATGTGGATATTCTACAAAGGGCCTTACAGAGACAGATACTTGGTGCCAGAGCCATTGGCTCAAGCTCAATGTCGAGAAATGTATAGTTATCCCCTTTGGGAAAAAACATGTACCCATGAATTACCACATAGGTGGCAGTACACTAAATACCGAAAGTGTAATGAGAGACTTAGGGAAACAGGTGGACAGTGGTCTTACCTTCTATAACCACATTGCCACAACAGTCAGGAAATCCTTCTATGTGGCACACCTCATCACTAAGGGCTTTTCATCCAGAAAAAAGGAGGTCATTGTCCCACCGTACCCATCCCTCATTAGACCCATTATAGAGTATAACGCCCCGTTTGGTATGTACCTCATCAGACATCTGCAACAGCTGGAAAGGCCGCAGAAATACCTCACTAAAAGAATCACATGCCTAAAGTAGATGCCATATGCTGACTGTCTAAAAAAACTCCAGCTATACTCTATGCATATTGTCTACTCAGAGGCGATTTCTGCTTAACATACAAGGCCATGGCAAACCCTGAGCTGTTGGACATACTCCATTTAAAGAAATCCAAATCCCTCAGAGCCATACGCTCCAGGGATCTAAACTTTTTCATCACAATGAACAAAACATGCTGGAAGGATAGGTTCCTGACCCAGAAACTCCCCATATTCTGGAACAGACTGCCCATACATGTCAAGCAGACCGCCTCCTTGGTCCTCTTCAGAAGGGACCTTGATGACTGGATGGGAGATAGGAAATTCACCCTGGGGATCATGTCAATCACCCTGCTAGACAGGGGTCCAGGGAAGTAAATATTGTGTGAAGAAATATCCAGGGAATTGTTATGGCTAGGCCGATAGCCTAGGACCAACCTATGAACCGGGATTTAGAAGAAAGTGTGTCTCTCAGAGGGCCAGCTATGCTGGATTTTAATAAGCTCTGATTCGCAGTTTAATGTTTGCAACTGAGAGTGTGTCAGTATGGTTTGTGATGTAAAATGCCTGCAACTAGGATTGTGTCAGTGTGATTTGTTTTCATTTATATAAATGTATGATTTCCTATATAGTAAGTGATGGTTTACTAAAGATGTTTCTTGTTTAAAAAAAAAGTCAGGAATTGAATAATTTATGTAATATTGCTTAGGTTATATGATATATAGCAATATATGTGAAGTATAATGTTTGTTAATGTTAATATAGTTTGATTACTTTTATATGAATGTAAATTTGCATGTGCCACAAGTGATAATGCAATAAAGGTGTTTGAAAAAAGGGCTGAGATGCAGTTTTATAGAAAGGTGGGTGGCAGAAGTGTTGACAGCATATGCCTGAGGCACACAGACATGATGAAGTCTCACTTTGTTGACATTTGGTAGCAGCCTCTTCGGCACAGAAAGAGATCAAATCCTGACCGAAGCTATGGTGTTAGAGGATATGGACAAGGAGAGATGGAAGTGAGGAGCCATTGTTAGCAAGATCATTCAGCTAGCAAACAAGTTCTTAACTCATGATTACTGCCAGTTGGAATGATGGGCAGTTTCTTATGTACAGATCACAAGGAAAGGGCTAGGCCTGCCAAGCAGTACAGACGTCTCACAGCCAGCTTGCTTTATGTGTGGGAAACAGAAAGTTTACCTCAGGGATCACTTCAGTGGCTCTGCTGGACAGAGGCACAGAGAACTAATCTAAGGGGTGGAAGCCAACACATTCTGGCTAGGCTTATAAATGCCTTTGGGCAGATAGCCTAGTACCAACCTATGAACCTATGGAATCACACATTGTGCTCCATAGCATAACCCACCTTCTTATGGCAGTGCGTAGTTTGGCACCAGAGGAATTAGGATACAGGGGCAATTAGAAAAGCGGAGCCATACTGAATATAGACCAACTACACTTTGGCTTTTCTTCAACAGGCAGTGGCTACAAGTTGCCTGGAATGGGAAAGAATGGATCAGTAGGGTAGTAGACGTCATGCTTGTTGTCTGAGTGTGGAGTAACAAAAAAAATCTGACATTTTCCAAATGTAGCTGGGTGGGGAGCCTTGCAGAATGTTGTTATACACACTGCAAGCTGTACACCTGGAAGTTGTAATTAAAGGGATAAAACACCTTCAGACTTCATACAATGATAGCTAACCAGGATGCTATCCAGGGGTTGCCTGTATAGTCACTTCAGTATACAGAGAGCTGATCTCCCTTTGGAGACAAGATTCCCATCCAGCAGGAGCTGAGTGTCACATTAGTTAATGCATCAGGACAGCAGGTTTAGGCCTCTACTACACAGACAGGCTGGCAATTGCAGCTTGCAGAGAGGGTAAATAAAGGGGAAAAACAAAAGAAAAAGACATACATTTAATTTGCTATTTATCAGAAGCCAGCATGCTGTCTATAATAGTAAACAGAATGGCTATCTTGCATCAAAGAAGAGAAAGGTCATTACAAATGAGCAAAAAAAAAAAAAAAAAGAAAAACTTCCAGGCCATTTATTTTATGCCCTTGTGTTTGAAGCATGCCCATCACTATAGTACAATCATCAGTCTGTAATACCTTGGTTGGTACATGTTGCAGTGATGGTAAAACAAAACTGTAGATTCATTTTAATTTTCTGAACAAAACAGCTGTTTCCTTAAGTACAGAATATGCATTGTGTGTTAGAAAATTTCATTTTCTTTGGATTTTTGATATAGTTCAACATTTTGATCTTGATGCATGAGGAGTCACAAATATAATTCTGTGAAGGAATTTCCCCTTACCCAAAGCATTGCCAATAGTTGATGGAAAGTACAGTCTAGCTACAGCACAGCTGACAAGAGAAGGTGTGACATAGCTCACTGACCATTTACTGGTCTCTTTGTTGAAAAAGATGTATACAGATCAGTAGCTTGGGCAGTCAGAGTAAGCATGGCGCTTGTTTTCTCACTGTGTGGATGTCTGCAGAGCAAGACACCCAAAGGAGCTAGTATTATACCTCCAAATGTCTTGTTCCCAGTAGACTGCCCATCATAGTCTAGTGTCTGTTCCTGATTGTCATTGTTTAGTGGCCACTAGATCTTTCTGTATTACATCTACAAAAGTGCACTGGAGACATATTTCAAAAAGAATATTTTTCAAAATGACTCTTTTAAAAAGTAAATCCATGTTTGTGATACCGCCTTGTTTTAACTATTCAAAGTGTCCAGAGAAGCAGTCAAAAAGGTGTCGAAAGAAGCAGTTAGAAAAAGAGCTGGCAGAGTCTATCCAGATCCAGAACCCTTAGGGGTACTATCTAAGCTGCACAAAACTCAGGGATCCTGTCTGCTGATTTGTTACTGAATGATGTTCTGAATACATCAGCATCAGAACTTCAGCCAACAGATTCCCAGGCTGGCCTGAAAATGGTTTGTGTTCAGTGCTGAATCCCAGATAACACATTTAAATAAATAAATAAATATAGTTTTTAAATATTTGATATACACAAGATTTCTTAGAAAATCAGCTAGTCAGATATTTCAAAGGACTGAATATTATTAACTATATTTAAACAACATTGCTCTCTCTTTCTCTCTCTGTGCCCACAAAGGTCTTCCCTGGATGCATTAGTTTCCATACAGATTCCAGAGGTGTGGCAATACTTAGATTGTCCATAGGTATGAATATTATGTGACTGTGTGTGTGTGTGTGTGTGTGTGTGTGTGTGTGTGTGTGTGTGTGTGTGTGTGTGTGTGTGTGTGTGTGTGCATCCTGTAATTCTCCATTCAGGATAAGTTGCTATGCCTTGCACATGCTGGAAAAAGGATCCAGCTTCCCCATGACCTCAAACTGGATTAAGTGGATTACTGGAGAATGAATGAATAAATGCATTATTAGTGTTATTATATTAATAATGTGACACTCAATTGTGTAGGGCTGGTATGAGGCCCCAGCCATATAGCACGGATATATACAATTCATAACCATTCCTTAACACCGTGGAATATTGTGATAGAATACTGCATACCAGTTTAATTCCTGCTACACAGTAGGTATGGAAATGAAGATCCCCAGCATCATGGTGCAGACTGTAGAAAAAGTCACGGGTGTTTGAATGCAGATGTAGATGTAAAGTTCCACCATCCACACCCCTGTAGTGTACATAGAATACCACCCCCCCCCGCACCAAATGTCACAAAACTAGTGATGTGAAATTCAGCATAACACAACCATACAGCAGTATTACCAAGAAATATCATAACAAATCTAAAATGAAAATAGACTGCATTCTAATGTCAGATGCAGTCTAAATATGAAAATAGACTGCAAGAATATGACAGTACATTCCAATGTCCAATAGAGTCTAAAAGTAAAAATAGACTGCAGGGTTACAACAGTACATGTCAATGTGCCATACAGTGCTAGAGAGAATACTGTCACAATTATAGCTTTGAACTTCTGTCCACAAAATATGGAAAACCTTTTCCATAACGTGGAACAAATGGGCAAAATGTGAAACACTTGGAAAATGTTTTCAACTGCAAGGCTCACAGGATAATTAAAAACTACCATTTCATGCATGTGAAAAGTTCTTTTGATTAATTGTTTGTTTCTACATTATTTGCCATGAGCATTTTTAATCTCAATAATGAATGTGTGATAAACTTTTTCAGTGTGGAAGATTGTGGAACATGGAACTTTTAAGACCCAGAATGAGGAATGTTCCTCATAAGGAGGTACAGTTAAAAGGTATGGTCATAATTACACCTGTTCCAACCCTTACACAGTATTGGAAGCAATATCTCAGCACTGGGAAACCCATACTAACTACATTGTTTGATTATAATGTAAGGCAAATTAGGTCTACTCCACAAGTGGGGCCAGGGAACCCAAAATATTTATGAATTACAACAATCTCACATTCGACCATCAGGTAGCGGCAGTGGTCAGAAAAGCCTTTTACTTGGTTCATCTCATAAGTAAAGGGATTGCATCCAGAAAAAAGGTGGTTATTACCTTTCTATACTCCTCCCTCATTAGACCAATAATTGAGTATAACACCCCATTTGGTATGTACCATTTCCAAACATCTGCACCAACTGGAAAGGCCACAGAAATACCTCACAAAGAGAATCCATGGCCTCCAACACCTGTCCTATGCAGACAAGCTCAAATCATTATCACTGTACTTAGTATCATACAGATTGCTCAGGGGTGATCTGTCTCTCTCCTACAAGGCAATCTCGGACCCTGCTGTACTAGAGATGCTCCATATCTGTAAGTCTAACTCCTTGTGCATTACCCGCTTGAAAGGCTTGAATCCAATATATGAGATCAGCAAAAGCTGCTGGAGTGAGAGGTTTGTCTCTGGAATAGACTTCCCATACACGTCAAACAGAGTACCTTGCTGACCCTCTTCAAGCACAACCTTGATGAGTGGGTGGGAAACCACAAATTTGTCACAGAGATTCCACTTGTGTCCTTCACTGACAGGGGTGACAGGTGCTGACTGAGGCTTCTTTTTGGGGATAAATTCTTAGCTAGTCTTGTAATGGCCCCAAGGCCATTAGCCTAGTAACCTCCTATGATCCTATTAGGTCCAGACGCCTGTGATATAGCTGCAGCTAGGGATGTGATCCTTCTCTGTGAACATAATTCTTATAACCTATCCCTCTGTAGTTTTGCCACAGTTTAATGCCTACTATCAAGATTTAGCAAGTTTGCTCTTTGCACACATTTCATTTAAAAAATGTGACTCATAACATAGGTTGCCCTATGATTTGTCAGGATAATAACTTGTAAGGAGGATGTTGACTAAAGTGGATGTGTGCATTTCTGAGGGAAATATTTACCATGCCTGCATCAAGTCCCATAGGTGCGCGAACACACACACACACACACACACACACACACACACACACACACACACACACACACACACACACACACACACACACACACACACACACACACACACACACACACACACACAAACTCATTTTATATTGCAGTGAAATTACATTCTCTGCCTATCAGCTAGAAGTGCAGTTTAATGGAAATTAGAATTAACATTCTTGCATGATTGCTTGAGGGTGCATATATGTTTTTGACTCGAAAACCATTCATTTGTGCCATAGCTGTCAACTGTTTCAGGTGAGATTATAATATGATGCTGCCCATATACCAGAGTATTAAGTAATATGCAAGTAGTCCAATATAAATGCATTTAATGTGTGTGTGTGTGTGTGTGTGTGAGTGTGTGTGTGTGTGTGTGTGTGTGTGTGTGTGTGTGTGTGTGTGTGTGTGTGTGTGTGTGTGTGTGTATATGTATATATATATATATATATATATATATATATATATATATATATATATATATATAAACCCAGTTGGGTTACATTGCCCATTTTCAGTTGATGCTCAAGGAGGTATATAATATAACAGCATTTACAAATGTTTCTAAAGAAAGGCCAGTGTAGAAAAACAATTAGTTATTACAGTGGAATAAACAGGGACTATTACAGTAAGATATCAAGTGTAGTTAGTTCTAAGAAGTGGCCTTGGTGCACATTACAAAACATCTCTGATGTAGGAAATTACAGTATAAATGTAACAACATCACTAAGCAGTAGAGTGTAAAACATTTGAAGGCTAAAGTAATGTGCAATGCATCTATATTCATGCCAAAATGTAAGGTGTTGTTGTTGTCTTTCGGCTTTTTCCTGGTTAGGGGTCGCCACAGCGGAACTTCGGTCTGCTAATGATTGGCAGTAGATTTTCACGAACGCTGAGGTGCCAGCTCGACATTCAACCTTCAGCGAAGGCACGCTCATTTACGCATGTCTTTTGAATGCCCACCCAACCGCGGAGATGACATTCAGACTCCACACAGAAGGCACTCCCCATACTCCAGCCGAGAATCGAACAGGAGAACCTCTTGCTGTGAAGCAACAACACGACCGCTGCACCACCACAGCTATAAGAGAATAAATTGATTCCATAGTTAGGAGTCTGGGAACCTATGTTGACAGTGAACTGTCCTTTGATCACCACGTATCCACTTTTGTAAGTAAGTCCTTTTTCATTACCCAGCTTATATCTAAAGGCATTATGTTTAGATCCAAGAATCTACTGTACTTGGTACTGATTAGGCCAATCATTGAGTATAATGGCCCTTTCTGTGTGTACCTGTCCAAACACTTGTCATAACTGGAACAACCACAATGCTTTCTCACTAAAATAATAAAAACTGTAAATTTAAAAAAATATGCAAACTGTGTTAAAGCCTTGTCCCTGTTTTCAGTATCATGGGAGTGTTGTTGCTGTCTTTCAGGGATTTATTGAGGATCTCTGTTGAATTTGGTAAGGTTTCTTACAGAGTTTAGGCACAGACCCATGGCAGTTTTTATGAAGTTTCTAATTACATTGTTTGAATGGTAATCGCCAAGCGAGTATGTGAGTAGTCCAGCCTATTTTGCTTTTTCAGGGTTAGTGGATCTTATGCAAGGCGACTTCTCCTTGCTTATACAGCATCAACAGACGCTTTTCTGTCAGACCTATTACACATTCAAATGTCCCTTGATATAAATGTTCACTCAAGGGATTTCAATCTCCTTTGCAAAATAAATAGAATATGTTAAAGGGACAGGTTTGTATCAGAGACAATACCACTTCTGTAGAACTGTCTTCAGCTCCACATAAAGAAAAGTAATTATCTTACACTATTCAAATATAATTTGGATGAATGGATGGGTAATAGCAACCTCAATCCCAGTTTAACACCCCTGTCCCTCATAGGCAGGAGAAATAATGTAAATGTCCAACCATATCCTTGTTTGGACCATCTCTTGGTTATTTGTATGCAGAATAAAAGGACTAAAAATTACAATGGGAATGTAAGTCTAGACTTCTTAAGATACTCACCACTCAATAGATATTGAAATACCTATGACCCTGTGAACAATAGTGCATACATTTCTCATTGAAGGAGTATGCTATGAACTCACTTCAGTAAGATATAAAAAGCCACTTGAGAAGAAATGGTTTAGTAAATAAGGAGAAATCTTGAGTATTTGTGTATTTTTATCATGGAGATTCAGAAGATTTGCAGATACTAGCATGATTTAGATGTGGTTGGAGGTTGGTCTTAAAAGAGGTTATTTAGTGATGGGTCTGGAAGACATATTGTGGTAGGAAAGTAAGTGTTTGTCTAGTAGTAAGTTCAGGATTTGACAAGGGGCGCATCTTTCGGTACTTGCGTATTACAGCAACCAGATTTCCAAGTGGAGAAACAACTGTTTGCCAAACCGTACTCCTGCCGATAACTTCAGGCTGGTCCTGAAATACTATCATTTCCATTAAAAAGTGCAGGTTTGCACATTTAAAAGAGTGGACTATATTTTTGGCCATCAGAAACAGTGAGAACCTTATATGCTTGTTTGTCGACTTTTCACGTCATGAATGTAGAACAATAGTTTGACATGGTCGAAAGACATTCAGCTATCTTTGATAAATGTTTTGTTAACAGGCAACACTTAACAATGTTAACCTTGAATGTCTGGCACTTTCTCCGTGTTGAAAATGGACTTTTTAAACAGAACAAGGTGCACATCCTCACAACAAAGTACTGTGCGGACATGTGTCATGTTGCTCTGCAGTTAGATGACATTGTAGGAAATGTCGTTGTCCTGGAGTTGCAGTTTTTATTTTCTGAAACGATAGGTTACAACTGTTAGCGATAGTGAAGGTATTATAAAATATTAACATCTGCCAGGAAACCACAAATATTATGAGGAGAACAGAGCAAAACAGATATGATGGCAAAAATTGGAAATCTGCGAAAAGCTGTATAGTGTAGAGGCACAGTGGCCACTCGTCTCATACTTATAATGCGGTACTACTTAACGTTATTGAAACAACCTGTGTTAGATGTCTATTATCTGAAGGTACAAGAGTATAATAGCTGCTGCAATCATTTCTTTCAACAGCCATTTTTTACTACATATGTTCAGTGTTTTATACTACATTTTCGGCAGGAATACGGCTTGCAAAAGTGCTGTGCCTCCTGTTTGAACTCTGGTTGCGATAATACTTAAGCACCCATTTTTGTAGTACTTTAGAGATGGAGAGAATATTGTGGTAGGTCAATAGTTTGAAATGTCAGAGGTGCCTCCTTTATGTATTGGTATAATGTAAGAGGTTTTCCATATCTTTGGAACAAATGATTCATGTAATTATCTGTTGATTAGTAAAGAGACTGGGTAGCTTATTCCATCTGTTCCTATTTGAAGAAATTCAACAGAAAAATATTTTACACTAATATAGTGGGCTTTGTTTTGTTTTGTTTTTTCCAAGACATTTTT
>NC_056749.1:187240821-187307912 GCF_019279795.1 Protopterus annectens
ATAGCTGCAAAGGTCCAAAATGGACCAGTACAGTTATTTCGTTAAAACTACATTGTATTGCTGATGTATGTTTAAATTATGCTATTCATGTGAAAAGTGTTACAAAATGTTCTGATTGTCTCTAAAGACTTGTTAGCTTTTGTAGTTCTGCTATTATATACTTAGTCTTTACCATGACTGAGACTTCATCTTCCTTTCCAGTTGTTGCTGATAACCAACCTACAATTGTCTATGGTGTCTTGGTTTGGGTGTTTGTATAGAACAGTGCCTTTGTAAAAAAATCCAGAATGTTAATGTAGCTGCATAGATTGGCAGCTTTTGCCACTGTAATATTCCAAGAAATTCTGGCATGTTTTTTTTTCTATTTTAAGGGGGCTGTTATCCCCATAACCCCCACTGTCTTTCTTGAAAGAACAAATAATTTGGGGTGATATGACACCTGGCAGCCCCCTGACATATAAAACGAACAAAATTATCTCTTTCTTTTCCTGGAAACATAAATAAATAAATAAATTACTTTCAGTTAAATAAATAAACGATGCTGCTGAGGTAGTCATCTCCTTTACTACAGGGGAAATAATCAGCGTAGGTCCAACAGGATCGCAGCACAGTACAGGAACTAGTGACTATGGAAAGGAATAAATCTAGTGTAATGATGCAACTTCCTATTCATCACACTTTTTATACGAGTTCCTGTTTTCTACATAACTGCCATTGTTCTAGCCTCCCTTCAAAATCTCTGGAATTCATGCTGCGGAATGTGGATGTACATGTTTTAATTATCCTGAAGTTGACTGCAGGATGACAACTCATGCAGCTTGGCCAAAGTGACAAAATGTCTCCAATGATTTTATTGAGCTGTTTGCTTTTCTGTTTCCTTCTACAACATACTCCTTTGCCCCATCCATCATTTATTCAGTTTGCCTCTCCTACCATCCCTGGACCATTCTGATCTCAAAATGGGCTGGAGCTGAACCTAAAGGTGTTCTGGAGTGATGTACCTGTGATGCACATGCACTGGCCCAGTAATCAAGGAGTCTCAATCCTCACCACTAGCACCAGTGAGGGGAGTCCACATTGGGAGGATAACAAGTACACACACAGTACAATTTCCCTTAAGAGCACACAGAGATCACAGTCAGTCTGAGACTAGTTTCTCCCTTTCTCTTCAGATCCCCAATAAGACTCCCTGCTGGCACAGCTATAGGGTTCAGATCTCAGCCGAATGATCAAACCAAAACCTCCAGCACCCTCTCTGTCCAACCAGTGCTTCATGTCCCTGCCCAAGAAGCTGACACACACACTTTAAGATATGAGTTATATACAAACACACATGCACTCCTGAGGAAGGCTGGTACAGGTTCTCCAGCTTTGCCCCTTTCTGCCCAGAATATACGGTAGTACCAACTGCCAGCTACCACTTCTATCAGCTACTATAAAGGCCCCTACCAAAGGGTGTCCAATTCTACTGTGCAATGTTATTATCCAATTGGTAATTGTGACAGAGACTTGAAGGCTATTTAGGAGTGGCTTATACAGTATCACCAAATAGATGTATGTACTGTAAGAGGCTAAATTATCTCTACACAAAACAGCCACAGTTGAAAGGTTTAAAAATATTTAATAATAAATAATATAAACAAAAGACAATACTTATTTACTCAAAACAATGACATTGCAGAGTTCAGAAATCACAGGAAATACTTTAAAATAACATTGTAGGATAGTCTGACATAAATATAGAACATAGCTAGACTAATCTGGCTATATTTCTATTTATTTCTAAGAGAAATCACTGTTCTAAATAAACTACTTCCAGAGCAAAGCATAGTGCTGGTGAGTTGATGTTTACAGGTCTAGAAGATAGAAAATGCTATACTTTCTTTCTGAGATAGCCCTTAAATTGAGAGTACACATTACTGCTGTGTCATTTCAGATTACATCATTCTTGTCACTTCTCTGATTTAGTTTGCAGGCTAACAGAACTCAAAATTTAGCATTTCTTTTGATCTGCACCTGTCAGGAAGCCACAGCAATAAAAGACACTTTTCATGTGAAACCTAGTAATTAACTCTGTCTTAAGACAATAAAAAGAAACTCCTAGCCCAGACATCCTGTCTCCTAGCTTGAGATAAACTGGCGTTATAACACATCGTAAAATTCTTTATTAGCTTATTTTCTTAGAGTTTGCCAGTTAACTCTATATGTCCCAGTTTTCCACCATGAAAACATACATTACAAAGGCATAGAGTTTATATACATTTCTGCTTTCTTCCAGCACGGTGCATGAGGTTACATTTTTTAAGCTCAGAACATAACACAGTTTTCTTACATTTGTCAAACAAGCCTGTGGATCATATTAATATTTACAAGGACATAGAATTATTTACAAAATTATATCTAGCTAGGCTGGCAGCATTCATAGTACCATTAATCTTCCACTGTTTATTTTTTTATTCTATTATGCCCCAAGCATTTCCCCACTGTAGTGTCTGAGGTGCAGAAGTGTAATGGTGATATGTGGCATATCGTCCTTTAATTCGGCCAATGTCAACCACCCTCTCCCTCTTTACGTGATGCCCCTCCCCATGTTCCCAGCCTAAACTGAGGATTAGCAGGAGAAATATCCAGACAACACCCATTGCTCCCCTTGCCAAAACCCCAGATGCTCAAACTACTAATCAAACTCAGTCAACTAGGCCATGGTCAGGGTGTTATTCCTCTATGCTGTGACTCTGGCTAACAATGGGTTATTAGCATGATTACATATTTTGTTTGTTTTTCAGAGGGAGAGCCAAGAGCTTGACTGATATTTTTTCTTAAGGCCCTATATGTTACTACTTTTCCCTAGCAGCTTGCTAATAAATCCATTAGGAGCTAACATAAAAAAATACATCAAAACATTAGTTTTAATATTCATCTACCTCAAATGTCTGATTTTTCATAACCTAGCTCTGGTGTGTAGTCTGAAGAGTAAGATGATAGCTACAATACAAATGTTTAGTTTGTGGAGTAATGTATGACCAATTGTTTAGTTCAGACTTTAACCGTGTTCACAGCTGATTCCCAAATAGATGTAACCCAGCCCTTTGCAGTTAATCCTACTATTTCATCTCTTCTTTCAGTTGTACCTTGGTTTGAAGTCATCAACTACCCATGAATGTTGGCCACCTTTTTGCCACCTTGCAATATTCCCTGTCATTCACTCTAATTTAGATGGAAATTAAATTAACCACTGTGGGAACAACTTGTGGCATTGAAGGAGATTGCAGTAAATCTGTCCTCTTATAGGATTTACAGACATGCTTAATCATGGGCATATGAATAAACACACAGGCTACCTGTTGTAGCTAATGCTATTGGATTCTGATCTCCATTTCCCCCTCACTGTCCCATGCTCCATGTGCTGCAAGGTCCACTAAAATGTTGTTCACTGTACCACATGCAGTAGTATATTACTCTAGGGGCTCTACCACCTTTTCAGTCAAAAAGTCTGAAAGTCTCAGAATTAAATCTTCCATTTTCCAGCGGTCACTCTTATCCTTTCTTTTCAATACCATCCTATCAACTAGACCGCCATTTCACAGGCAGCTCACATATGTATATTTTTCACTTTCTTCTATGAAAGCATGCATGTTCAATTGCTTTACAGTTCTTCATATCCCAATCCCAGCTATGTACCCCCAATCACCTAATTAGCCCTTCTCTGTATGCTTTTCACCATCTTGATGTCCCTTTCTATGTTACAACCTAATAACTGCATACAGTATTCCAGATGTGGCCTTAATCAACATTTCATGTTATGGAAAGACGTGCATCCATGAATTTATGTACTCATGCAGTCTCGCACTATGACGACTTTAACAAGGCCTGCTTACCCTGCATTATATGTCTGAATTTTAAGTCCATTGGTCCACAGACTTTTTTCTCATAGTCCTCTTCAGATCGATTCTTAATTCTCAGAACTGTATGTTTGGATATCCTTTCTTAGTCTGCATGATTTGTGCTTGTGTTAATTAAGTCTTATCTGCTGCTTGTCTGTCTGATTTGTTACATTTGACAGATCTCATTGAAAGCTTGCTCCTGTATTTGACTACTTCATTCATTTTCTTATGAGGAAAAAGATTAATTTTGCTCCCTTTATGTCCCTGTGTTATTTATTAAACAATGAGCTATAAATCGGGCATAAACACACCAAACTGTACTTAAACTGTCTGTTGCATTCTGAGGCTACTAACAGCATGCTTTGTAGCTCCTGTTTACTAAATTCTTTCATCTATTTGACTGAATGAGAGACATGCAAGGGACTGTAGAGTCTAACAGAGATGGCATCAACCTTTACACATCATGACCCATACCTTAAGTCTTGCATGAGCTGAATGAACAATATTTTATGCTTGTATGATATACAAAGAATTCCCCTGAGGCTGAGAGAACTCAGCTGTCAAACTTACTGATGTAAACACTGAAATATGTATACTAGCCCGCAGGGTATTTATTTACTGATGTCCAAGTATAAATCATGTTTAAGGCAACAGTGAAGGGATAGGGATTTATTATTATTTAAACTGCAATTGATTTTTCAAGTGATTTATCAATGATAACATTCTCATAGTTTATTAACATTTCAGATTTAAACAGATTTCTTTCTTGCTCTGTAGTTAAAGAGCTATAGACCACGTGGGTGAGTTGTCCTGCATTTCCAGACAGCTAGACCTCTTGTGGCCATTCAGATTTACTGGGTACAGTTCAATGTATTTCACACTGAAGAGGATAACTGGAAATTTGAACCAGGGCAGGGAGCAAGCTGTGGGCCAGAACTCTTCAGGCATCAGTCCACTTCCCTTTAATCTGCATAGTGTTTTTATTAGGTGTTATATCCAGCAGCAAACTGCTCTGTTTTCATTTCATTTTATTGCAACACATTAATAGGTATACATTTTGAACTACAGTATGTGCAGTTTACGCTTATGGATCAAGTATCCATGGTTGAGCTTAACCCAAAGTCTGTGTTTCCTCAATAGACAGGCTATGTACCAATACAATGAATTATGGTATTGTCTGCCTGTAGACAGGTATGTGGTCTGTATTATGCTAATCAAACTGTGCTGGCATGCAAAAGTACATTGTCTGATTCTTATAAAATATCTGGTAAATGTGTTTGTGAAGGGTGTATGGTAAAACAGCAGTGTTATTGTGATCCATCCAAACTCAGTTTCTCCATTCCTTGATGCACATTATAAGTTAAATATTTCTGTGGCCCACTGAATATCACGTTTAAGTAAAGATGCCAAGGTGCAGATATAATTCCTGCAGCCCAGCAAAATGAGCACTCTGCACATATCAGTGTATGTCTGATGGTCTAGTCACCATTATTCGTTGCTGTACCCCATCCTCAGATATCAACTTACCCATGGTCATCTGATGGCCTCCTTATAGCCAGCCTGCAAAAGTATCCCCCACTACTCACCAGGCAGATGCTACTTAACACAGTCTTCCTCAAGCAATCAATCAGCAAATTAAATCTGAGTGACTGTACGCACTAACTACATATGTACGCATTCACTCCTCATTCACTAGCTGGGCGTTGAAGAAAATGGAGATGTGCCAGTCACTAGCTGCTCCTAATGACAGGCCCATGATGGTTAGAGATATTATTGTCAGATGGGTCAGTGCATAAAATCTGCAAGAATTCCCTTTGATATTGATAGAAGTGATCAAGATAATGGGGTGTATGGGAGTGACATAGAATGGGGAAGTCAGAAAATGACAACCACTATATGGCTAAAGTTTTTCTTCTTCTCTTTAGGGCACTGGAATAATTAGGATACACTGGATTGTTTTGTATTGTTATATTTGGGTAGAAGATAGCTATATTAACAATGCAAGATTAAGGACATTATGACTATAATGCTTAATAAATGGTTTTATAGAACAATATTAAACTCATACAGATATTCTGACTGCAACACGGTGCCATTCGATGTAAGGATGTATGCATGCTCAAGGTACAAAGTCATATTTGCATAGGCACAGTCCTCACTAGTACAACTGGCAGCAGTGGGATTATAATCAGTGTGTGTGTGTGTGTGTGTGTGTGTGTGTGTGTGTGTGTGTGTGTGTGTGTGTGTGTGTGCGAGTGTGTGTGTGTGTGAGTGTGTGCGTATGTGCGCGCGCATCCTTCTTAAATTATACGTTTTTTTTGTGCTAGCAACTTATAAATACATATGCATTAAGGAATGAACCATTGACATACAATAAATTAGGCCTGATCTGAATCTTTTCAGGCTATTCAAACTGCATGATGTCCCTAGACAGATATATGCCATAGGGAGCTCTGTAGTCTAAAATCAGTATTATCAAAGCTGAGTACAGATGGATAACTTTTTTTCCTATCTAGGTGACATGTCTTTAAATATCAGATGGGCTAGACAGAAGGATTTTCTGACTACTAATGCTACATGGTTGTCAAAGGAGAGGGAGCTGTTGACAATTCTGTTGAAATTTATGACTTTTGTGCTAATCTGGAATGGGGGTTGGCTATGTTTTAAGTTCCTGGTGAGTGTTGTTTAATACTACTACGATATTGCACTTCTTTTGCATTTACTTTTAGCACTTTTTTGGTACAGCATTGGTTTGTAGGCTTTATTTCTTGCTGTAGTATTTCCAAATCAAGAGGAGATTAATAAATTACCGACAGATTAAAAAGACCTTAGCAAATTTAATTAGCCAAAAGTCTGGTTTTACTATTTGGAGGTCAGAGAAGCTATCGCCTGAAAGAAAAATTCCTACAGCTAAGCCTTTAGGTGCAGCACTAATAACCTTGCTTCCTGAGATGCTATCTAGCATCTTAATTTTATGGATTCTGCCCCCTCAATCAATTTGTCATCCACTTTACCACATGAGGGTATGTATTCAGGTATTTTAGCTCATTAACAATACCAGCATAAAGAATGGTGTCCAATGCTTTTGCCAGATCCAAATATGGCATGTGGAATGTGTGACTACTATCCACTGTCTCTGTGACATTTTCAAAGAAGTTTATTTAACTGAGTAGACACAGATTACTCCTGACAAAACCAAACTGTTGTTTGTCTAATGCTGGTAAATTTCTGATATTGTAGACTATGTGAGGACTGATGTTTTCCAGGGTTATGCAGATGAGATAGTAAGGCTAATGGGGCTCTAGTTTCCCAGGTGTGTTGTACGTCCTGCTCCCCTTGAGAAAGGACATCACAACAGTCATTCTTCATGCTTCAGGGACATGCCCAGTTGCTAAGCTTAAATTAAACAAGTGCAGGAGGGGTTCTACTATGTCTGTCTCGGGCGTGATAGTGGACCACCTGCTCAGTCAGTTCACAGGTGTTTTATCCTAGGTATAGCCCCTTGATCTTGAAGGGGTGGAATGCAGCAATGTGAATGCAGTATCTGTCAATGTATTTGCTTCAACCTTGCACTGCTTTCTTTCAGTGTTCAGTGCAGCTGACTCAGAGAATTTTCTTGCAGCCTTTTATACAGCTATAATGTTTTTAGTGAATCTGCTTGCCATATCTTGTATATTCTGTTTTCACTTCATCCTACATGAACCATCATTTGATGCTAAGCCTCGTAGGCTTTGAAGACTGTGACACAGGTTTAACCATAAGTGTAGGTTTGTCTGCTTGATGCTAAGCGAAGCCTTGATGAACAGTGTGCTCAGCTGCCTATCAAGTACAACTCTGCTACAAAAAGGTGATATTCCTGTCCGGAGAGATATCTGCTACATTGGAGCATCTGCCATGCTCTTGGTCAGTTGACAGGGGTTGAGCAATTTGGTCTGTCTATCCCCCTGTGGAGCATTTTAGTATGAGCAATGCGAGCTGGCCCTTAGGTTCTTTGAAACTACGATTACATCACTGAGGTCAGTTTCAACCTCCAAGAAAAGCTCTAGACTAGATTGCAGTGCTAATGGGATGTCTCTTTAATGACACAGTACGTGTTTCAGTTTCTTGATTATTCTAAACTCATTTTTCTGCTTTCAAATTTACTAGTTGCTATATACAACTTGGATCCATGCCCAACAAGATTGACTCTTGAATTCTTTTTTTTTTTTTCAAATATTTTATTGATTTTGAAAAAGACAAAACATAATTTCTACTAGAATACAAATGAAACAAATGACAAACTATATACAATATGTACATATGGCCTATATGAAAAAAATGAGAATATCTTTGGTTAGAGAGATATTTTTGTTATGTGTGACTCTTGAATTCTTTGATGTGCTTGTCCTATGATTTATCAAAATGCATCTTTTTTCAGTAATTTTTTATCTGGAAAAAGGAGACCTTGATAGCCTCTATTTTAAAGAAGACTCCTTTATACCCTGATGGTGTTGACAACTACTACACAATCTCTAACCTTTTGTTTAATGGTAAGGTTATTTAGAAAGCTGTTTGCTTACATCTTCATTCTGTCTTTGAGGAAAACAAAGGTCACAATCCAATCCAATCTAGTTTATGCACTAGATATGATGTGAGATGCCTTTTACATTCCAGTGTGGTTTCTGCACTAAATATAGTACAAGATGGCCTTTACATATCTCTTGATTGGCCTCTTAATGGGGAGGGATCAGCAATATTACTCTTTTTTTTTGGTTCTCTTTGATCTCTCTTCTGCATTTGACACAGTGGACCATGATATTAATTTTGTCTATTTGTGGACCAACTGTGGATCTTCATGTACTATTTTAAATTGGTTTGCTTCTTAACATTCAAAATGTACCTGGTGGATAGTGTCTGGTGTTAACACCTTGTTACCTTACTCTGTTTGTCTATTGTACCACATGGGTCCATTTTGGGGTTTCTGCTATTGTCTCAATGTGTGCTTCCACCAGGACAGCACTATGGGTGAGATATCTTCAGTATCATTGTTACTCTGATGATATGTAACTTTACTCCTATTTTTTCAATGCTAAACCTCTACTGCAGATTTCCTTAATAAAGATTACAGTGCATAATAACTACTAACCATTTGAAGCAGAACATATGAAAGACAGCAATAGTAATGGCTATTCACATAATCTTAAAAAGTTTTGGTACTCTGTCTTTAAAACCACCCATTAATTATTGTGGTGATAACCTACAATTCATGGATAAGGTAAAAAACCGTGGCGTGGTATTAAATGGCAAATTATATCATCGGTTGTCAAATCATTATGTTTCCATTTAAGGAATATTACCTATATTAAACATCTTCTCTTACAAATTATTTTTTTGGTTGTGCATGTCCTGGTCACTTCTTCTCTTCATTCCATTATCTCAATGTATTTATGGCTTCCAACCACAAAAATGGCCCAGTTATCCCCAATGCAAAATACCCTGCATCTTGGTCACTTACTGTTACATAAACTTACCTCCAGGTAACTCCAGCTGAGTTTACACTGTATACCAGTTTGGTCTTGGATGACCTTTTAAGTTCTAATGTTAGCATATTTAGCTAACCTTAACCACCCTTTATTTCCGGGAGCTCCTGGTCACTATTATCTCTGTATGGCTCATATGATTTTACAATTATTTTCAGTCACACTATTTAATTCCATATATAAAAAATCATATTTTACAGCTTCTTCATCAAACTCCTGTTCTGAATGAGTATCACTGGCTACCTTAGTTACCTTGCACACATTTGTTTATTTATTTATTATTTTTGTTTATTGGGAAAGTCTGACTGCACACAAGTCCTATGTGAAGGCCTGGGGAGAAATGTTCCATTTTACAGAATGAGTAGTAGCTAGTTATACAAGATTTACATAATAAACGTACATACATACGTTAACTAGTAATGATATGACAGTTAATCAAAAATTAGTAAGTGTACATACATAGAATAGTAAATGAACTTAGAACTGCAATTATGTGACAATCAATGTAAACAAGACAGTTAAATGAAAAACACAGTAAAACATTATCTAATATCAAGCTTATAAGACTCTAGTTACTATCAAATGGAATCTGCCAAAAATTGATATTGAGTAGGAGACAGTGAAGTGATTTATAGGATGAAGATAGTTACAGATTATGAAGGAGTACTGAGGAGGTCCAGGTAAAAGGAAGACATAGATAGTAGTGGGGAGGGGTAGATGATAGTCAGATAGTTAGAGGCTGTGAAGAAGTAGCTGTATTATGACCAGTTACATAAAAGAGTGGCGACAGTAAGGGACTGGAGGTTATCCAGGAACTTCACATGTACAGAGCTGGCAAATCAGTAGGTAGAACTTTAGTTGGGTTTTAAATTTAAATTTGATTTTTGGTATCTGTTTTTATTCATGCTGTACATGTCACTCATACACTCCTTTGTCACCAAACACTTGGTGTTCTAAAGGGTTCATTTGCATATATGCCATGGGCCTCCATTACAGGATGTTTAAGGTATCACACAATGAAAACTCTAGCTTGGCTGGGTTCTTTTTGCTGTTTTAACTGAACGGTTTGTCTGTGTGACCTTTTAATCTTTTAGTTTCCATTCTTGCTGTTACACATTCAGTATGACTTTTTCAACAACTTTTCTTTCAGTCTATTTTCCCAAAGGCAAAAACTACTGAATTTGTGTGCTGTTTTGCCATGGCAAAAACATGCATATTTTTAATTATGCTTGACACTTTATCAACTATCTTCCCAATCTCTTGCAAATAACAGAAATGAGGTTCCTTTGCAAGACAGCTGGACTGACACTCCATATTAAATTGAGGAGCTTTACAGTCTGTGAGGATCTTACAACAGAGATCCCGTTGTGTTTATAAAGAGGAATCATTAGAGGCAGTTTGCACACCTAGATGGTGTAGCAGACATGACCCATAGGGAATAGGCCCTGTGGCAGGCACTTGAAATTTTGGGTGGAGTATATTTCTCATATTGTCTGGGATTACCTCAGGCTCTTGTAGGATCAGTTAAGGAGTGTTGAGGGGGAAATGGGAGTCTGATTTACCCTGCTCAGCTTGCTCACCTCACACCTTTCAGCAAAACATGGAATTCAAAAATGGATGGATGGGTGGATGGATGGATAGCTTTATGAATGGAAGTTCGACTTGTGTCCTTTCAGGAAATAATGGTAGGATCACTTAAAAAAAAACAACCCATTGACTGTGATAGAAAGCTTCCAAAATTCTAACGTGTTATCATGATAAATAAAGCTCATTTTATTTGGAGCTAAATTTCTTAAAAATAAGAGATAATCTCAGAACTGTCGGCCATGTCAGTAACTGCTCTCTGTAAACTGATAGCATTACATTAAGTCTTAAGGGCTAAAAAATTTTTCAGAAAAAAAAACATGGCTAGGTATTCATTACTTAGACATATAAGATTAGCAAATGATTTATCAATATTTAAATAGGTTCATAGGTTCATAGGTTTATAGGTTTATACTAGGCTATCTGCCCTAAGGCATTTATAAGCCTAGCCCAAATTTTTGTGGCTTACGCCACCCCTTATATGAAAAAATACTGTGCCCATTAGTTTGTTGTGCCTCTGTCCAGCAGTGACACAGAGATGATTCCCGGGATAAACCTATGATCTCCCATCCACAGGTCAAGATTTCTCTTGAACAGAGCCAGCGAGGTGCTCTGCCTCACATGGACTGGGATTTTATTCCACAGCATAGGGAGTCTCTGAGTGATAAATCTATCCCTCCAGCATGTCCTATTTATATCCGTGCTAAGGTTAAAGTCGCTTGCTCTAGTGGTTTTGGTGGATTTGGATTTTTTGAGGTGGAGCATGTCCATTAATTCTGGATTGGACATGGCCTTGTATGTCAGGCACATGTCACCTCTGAGCAGACGGTATGCAACTGAATAAATGCCCATTAGATAACTGTTTTTTTAATTCTATATTTCCATGTCTATTAGGAAAACTTTAACTCATTACATCCGAGTGATGTCGCCAGGTGCATCTGCAGTTAACTCCCACTGATGCCTCTAGCCATCAAATATTGCTTGTTCATATTTGCATCAATAATTCCAAAACCATGTTATGTACAAGGTTTTAAAAGATTTCATCTTAAAGCTTACACAATGGCAAACAACTGAATTAATATTTAACCTATGTCTAGTGCAGGTAAAGGGATATTTACTTTGTTCTATAATATTAACTGATATAAATATAATTTTCACATTTTTTCTAAATATCTCAACAACCAAGTAACACAGACAGAACTCTTTAGCTTTTTATGAAAGCTCGCAGCTACATGAATAAAATGCTGCTGACAGTATGTGTGTAACTTTAATGGTTGCTGAGATATCGTTTAAAAATATTGCAAATATAACAGTTACTGTGTTTACTGTGACTTAAAAAAATCCAGTTTAAGACCTAGTCATAGAACCTAAAGAATACTACCATTATAAAAAAAATAGTTTGTGCTGAAGAGTTTGCCATTTATACTTCTTTCATAACCCCTATGGTTCCAGAGATATGAACATTTGTCTGAAATGTGAGAACATAATTTGATTCTGTCAAAAGGCTTAAGCTCTGCCCATTGGAAGTTACAGTGGAGACTTCCAGAGCTGCACTGGAGTGAAGGAATTAAACTGGTCAGTGTAGACCCTAGGTCTGTTAGTTTATTCACTGAAACATTGAATATTCATTATCAAAATATATTTTTAGTAGTTCAAGTAATTAAAATGGTGGAATGTAGGACTCAGAAGACATTTCATTATGTATGCTTCATAGCAGAAAGAGACATTAAACACATTAAACCTATCTAGTCTGTCCTGTAAGTCCACTTAAAATTCTATGTTATCTTCATCCCCCCCTTCATCCTCCATCTTTCTGGATGTGACTTGTACCCTCCAGCACTCATTTCAGTTGTCTATTCTATGGGCCAACAGTACTCTGTCTATGGAGAAGTAGTTCCACAGATTTATGAGGCAGATGAGCCTCAAAATTTGCTTCCTGTGCTGCCCCCCTTTATTATTTTTGTTGAGTGTGAGTTCTTCAAGTGTCAGTGGTGTCATATGTGCTCCTTGTCTAATGTGCCTCTAATAAGAGGAATTTGAAGACCTCCAGTCTCTGTTTGTATCTCTTCAGCATTATTCTACTAGGCTTTCCAGTGTACTACTTCCAATGTCCAGATGTCCCCTTCCAAAACTGCTGACAGATCTTATGACCTGACTTGAACCTGCTATTGATGGTGAATTAGGATTACCTCTCTCTACTGTAGTCTATCCCCTGAAAATATACTCAGGCATTATGACAGAGTCTTCTGGTAATCTAGCCTAGGAGTGATGAACCCTCACAGACCCTTCTACTTCCCCAACTGATGGTATACGCCAGAGTTGTTGTGACCCAAATGAGGTAATTGTCTGAAGAAAAACTCAGCTGACACCCTTCTGCCCACTTATTCATCCATTTCAATTTCTTACACAAATCTTCTTCCTCATCTCCCCTGCAGCACTTACTTGTTTGCCTTCAACAAACAGGATGAACCTGTTTTCTGTCTGCTGGTAAATGTCTAAAACAAACAAACTGAAGAATACTGTGGCCAGGAAAGACCATACTCCACTGCTGACGTCATTTGTTCCAGAAACGTCCCCTTCCACAACAACCGTTTGCCTTTCACTCTTCATTCTCAAATTAGTCCAAGTCCTCATTCTTGGACCCACTCATAACCCTGACAGTTGTACTATCAGCCTTTGGGCAGGACAGTCTCAAAGGCCTATTTTTCTTTCTGTCCACATGACCTCACCTAATGGCTTGCCTACCTGTTGCCAGTTGGTCCTTTCTCCAGGAGAAACAAGCCGGCATATGCCAGTAAGTACCATCCTCTCCTGCCAGCTCCATTTAGTACCTGAGCTGGTAATCAAACTTGGGTCACATGGTTCATTCATCACTGTACACTACCAGAGCTAACAGTCAAAACACGTTTTGAAGTCCATTTGGATCATGTCTATCAGTATTTACCTCTCAGCATATCATGTAACTCTTTGCTAGAACTGGATCATGTTTAACTGGCTCTTCCTTCTGGCTGTGAATATATATTGGTTGTTTTTCTGAAGAGTCTTTCCATATTGTTCATAAACATTGGTGTTAATAGCCCTGTAATTGCCCAGACCTTTTTTGCTTCCTCTTGTGTGAGGGTGCATATCTTACTATCTTACAGTCCTTAGGCATTTCTACATCACATTCCTGTTCTTTGAATCAGTAGCACTCTCCCTCTCTGTCTGCCACCTTATGTTGAAGGTCTCCATTGGGGTAACTACCAACACACTGGACTGATTCCTGAGGACTCTGGAAAGAAGTCTGTCTGGTTCTTCTGTTAGTTCTCCCTAAAGGCAGACATCTTTCTCCAACTTTTCCTTTTCTGTCCTGTTTTATCCATTTTGCCCTAATTAACTGTCAGTATGGTATCTTCACCTGCTCCCCTTAATGAAGAATAAATGGAAGTATTTAGTCATTATTTAAGACTTTTCTTTTCATTTTTCTGTTATTCCCTTTACATCTTTGCTCTGCCTGATCAGGTCTGTTCCTCCCTTGATCCACTTTGGTGTAAACCTAAAAAAACTTATTGACCTTTCATGCTAACTCCATTTTGAGTTGCATCTTTGCTGCTTTGGCTTGTTTACTTGTATGTACTACACCTCTACCACCTCACTGCTCCCTCCATTCTGTCTCATCTACATTATAATTTGCCCTCATTGCTAGTTTCAAATTCCTATATAGCCATAATGGGCTTCCCACATTTTTTATAGGTTAGTCTGTAATTCACAATTGAAATGCCAATGATTGTTAAGATGGCATCTTGCAGATCTAAAGCATTTTATTTATTCTAACACATCATTTGTTATAATGGAGTTTTTCACCATAGTTCAGCAATGAAGGCAATGAGGCTTTTACTTTTGTGGATGTGGACTGAAATGTTTTACTCAAAGTTTTAAGTGTTTCTAGTATGTCTGTTTCTCAACTTGCATTTTATATTGGCTTTGAGAAATTGTGCACCATCCTGAAAACAATAACCACACCGATTTATAAGTAAATCACATAAATACATACATACAAATATTTTGGGAATGGGCAATAATGCTCTTCTAGCCTACCAATAAATCATAGTATACACGAACAAAGCACTGGGAAACTAGCAGTATAGACAGTTACTTTTAATACACACACGAGAAGACACGTAATCCAACCAGAGAACAAGCACAGGATATCCTGTGCTTGTTCTGTGGTTGGATTACATGTCTTCTCATGTGTGCATGCTTGTTCTGTGGTTGGATTACGTGTCTTCTTGTGTGTGTATTAAAAAGAACTGTCTATACTGCTGGTTTCCCGGTGCTTTGTTCGTGTTTACTGGTCTTGGGTTTGGCACTGAGACCACTTTTTAGTTTATTAATAAATCATAGTATCCTGGAAAATAAATCTTACAGGAAGTTTGTCAGAGGACTTCAGTGGGAAAGGATAGAGTACAAAAAAATGGGTGGGCAAGGTGCCTTGTAGGAGAATCAAAATGAATTTTGGAAATACAGAATTCTCTAAAATGATATGATTAGACCAATACAGTAGATAAGAACTTAAAAGTTTTATAAGTATATATAGTATCCTAAAATTTAGTAGTGAAGGTTGCTATAAGTTGAATGACAAAGAAGCAATCTAAATGTTACTTTAGAGCTTGCAAGGCCAAGGAAGGTCAGTGGAACTGAACAGGAAAATGAAAGAATGGAGAAATTTATTTTAAATAACTTAATATAAACAGGTTTCTGCAGAGAGACAAATGCCGTCTATGGCCATCTTATGAATCCCTGTTGTGCCTTTAGATCCTGACTATAACTGTCCTGTGTCTCTTTAAGATGCACTTAACTGCAGTTGAAAATGCTTCACAGCTGTTTCTTAGTTAACCAAGGTTTGGTGCCTTGTTTCTGTATGTTTAAACTTGAGAAAGGATACTTTTCCATTCCTAATTTTTGGTTTAGGTTTTTCGTGGCTTAAATCTCAGTTAGGTAAGAGAACTGTAGTTTGCTTTTCTTTTGTTCTAGTGATATAGTTGTTTTGTTTCCATCATTAGATATTAGAACCAAGCATAAACTTTAAATTCAAACATGGAAGAATCTCATATACTGATGACTGTTGCAAGGTTTGTTTACCATGGATATAATGTATTTGCTGCTGTTTTAGTTTTTGCTACACAGAAATTATTTATACCTGCCTATCTCAAATTTCTAACAAAAATTTGAATCCCAATGCCGTTTGCTTTAAAATATTTAATTGTCATTACAGAAAAGTTAGCTGCAGGATATGAAAAGATATATTAATGTTCAAGTTGTGTTTGAATTTAATCAACAATTTGACAGTGTAGTTTGGTAAATGGCATGCAAAACCAACTGATTATTTCAAATAGTTTGACTAGTAAGGCTATTGTTTCTGTAAATGTTTTCTATTTTTATTTTAAATCGTTATAAAATGAAGGTTGATTTCTGACTACAGAAAGTTACATGCCAGCAGAAAGGAAGTTATCTGTAAGTCAATAGGAAATGATTTTTAAACATTGATGTGCTACCTGGCATATGTTAGGTTGGTGTGGTGGTGTATTTTTTTAGAAGCAGTTGCTTAAGGGATGATACAAAAATATGATTTTATTTTGTATGCATTTAATTAAGGATTGATACAAAACATCATTTTATTTCCTGTAGAGGCCTTTGCATTTTACCTGATGCTGTTTTGTGTCAGAGTTCATAAGTACCTCACAAAAAATAATAGTTTCATAAAATTGGTGCACTGTTATACCGGTTTTTAGAAAGGGGATAGCTCTGGATTGATACAATCTGACAAACTACTTTGTCACAAAGGCTTGCTGTTTTTATTTCCATTAGTAAGCTTTTCTTGGGTCTCATTTGCTCATCTGATATATATATCAGACTATTGTGTCTTGGGTATTTTGTGTTTTCTGGTTTACACTTCTGTTTAGATAGTGAGTTTAATCTGAGGTTGTACTGGGAAATTTAAAAGTTGAGTACCCTGCACTATCTGTGGTGATCAGAAAGAGTAAGTGGACCTTCCTGGGTTTTATTAGGTCTGCTGCATTCTATGACTGTTAAAAGCCTTGGCTAGATCAAGAGAAGCATTCTGTCCTCGGTGATTATTATAGACAGCCTCTGTAAACTTTTCCAATAAATTTAACTAGGTTAAAAAGACAGGATCTGTTTTTCACATGACCAGATTAGTTGTCTAGAGCAGTTAGGTTGCCTATGTCCTAATGAGTTCTACTCTGACACGTTTTATGACTTTGCATATAAGGCTGATAAGCCTATAATTACTTGGGGCTGTCATAGGGGCCTTCCTTATGTAGGGAAGTCCCAGTGGCTGCTGTTCAGATAGCAAGCACAGCCCTTGTGGATAAGCTGAGGATGATTTCTTAAGCAGAGGCTCAGTTTTTACATGGCACTGAAGAGAACCATGCCTGGTATGTTCCCTGGGTCTGTGGAAGTATTTCCAGCCTTTGACTGGAATTCTGATGCTCGTTCCTAAATGATTTCATGGGGAAACTACATTTTCATGGATAACTTTGTAGAGAAGTAGAGTAACATTGGCACCAAATTTGTCTGCTAATATTTTCCACTATATTCATGGAAGTGGAAAGTCTGATATTATTTTGAATGAGCATGGTAACCGTCTTCTTCTTGCCTGTAACAAATGAATAAGATCCATCATGTCTGTCTGCCACTCTGGGTGGGGTACATAGTCATTTACTCGCTAAACAGGCCATCACTAAGTCTTGGTTATCTGTCTTGAGGGACAGTAGGCCTTTTGATATATCAAGGACCCCAGAACCAGACAAGCAATTTCCATTCATTCTGCTCTTTGTCCAGTTTAGGGAGACTGGAGTCTGTATGCCTAACTGTAGAGTCACCTATGACAGAAAAAAAAAAAAACTTTATAGAAGCAGACTAAATGGGCATTAAGAGGTTTGGCTAGCTTTCCAGATAACTTGGATTAGCAGCACATGTGATTGGAGAAGGAGCAGATGCTACATTTTTGTGATGGAGGCTCAAATCTATTAAAAATGGGTTCTAGAAAGCTTTGACAGTGTTTGCAGCATTCTGAGCTATGGGTCTGGTGTTGTGAGGTAATTGATGTGGTATTTTAGCTGGGTGATGCATACTCATAGTGGGTTGATGCAAGAAAATTGCCCAGAATAATTATAAGTTGGATCTCGGGTTCATATTCAGACTTTGAAGGTGCTGCTATAGGCTCGTAACCTTGTTACCTGATTACCTGGGTGCCACTCCCCTTCTCAGATGCTTGTGTGCATGAAGATGAATGGCTGTCAAATACTTTAATTTTTTGGGCTGGAACTCTGCCAAAATTCTAACCTCTAGAGAAAATATTACAGATTTAAATGAGTCAGTTCTGCATTAGTACTATGCGTCTGGCATAGTGGTTAAGGTCTTTACTTCATAGACACAAAGTACAGGGTTTAATTCTGACCTCGGGTTATTGTTTAGGTTTAAAATAGTCCTTGGACAGACTGTCTCAAGGCCCTATCCCTGTATTCTATCTCCTACAGGCTTTTAAGGGGAGATCTATGCCCGGCATACAGGGCATTGTCAAAGCCCACTTTGATGGACCTCATACATATCCACAAAACAAACAGCACCAGGATTACCCATTCTAAATATTTGATCCTTGCCTGTGATATGAATAGGACCTGCTGTACAGACAGGTATTTATCCCAGAGACTACCCTATCAGGCTCCCCATCCATGTGAAACAGAGTTCCTCCCTAACCCAATCCAAGTTCAACTTGGATAAGTGGATGAGGAACAGGAAATTCATCCCTGGTTTGGCACCTATGTCTCTAATGGACACCAGCAACCTGTAAATGGTTCATCTCCCAGTCCCTGAGTGTAAATGTTTGATCTCCCAATCCCCTGCTTACACTTATAAAGGGTACCAGCGCTTGATTTGGGCTGCATGACTAGGCTTAAAAAGGCCCTTGTGGTCATTTGTGTAGTAAACCTCTGAAACCATTACCTTATTATTCTCTTTCTCGGCAGTGAGTAAGAAGGCAGGCTGAACTGCTAAATAAGCAGCTATTATTGTTCCAGATTTAAACTGTTTGCTGTATGGTGTTAGCCACATATAGAAGGAGTGCTGAATCATTAGCTGATGCATGGAATTTTGTTACTAGTATTAGAAGAGGTCACAATTGCTACCTACCTCTGACTTAGGAATGTCACCTTTTAGATGCACAGATACATGAAATTTACATAGGGGCTTCATATTTCTATAACTGCAGTGGGCTTTTTCTCAAAGTGCCACATGAAGATAATGGAGATAAGCTGTTTCACAAGTACTGGATGGAGGGGAGGTCACAGCTGTTTCACAAGTACTGGATGGAGGGGGGGGGTCACAGTTGGCAGGACTGGTCACTAGCAATAGGAGGCAGGATTGAGAGTCTGCCTGTTAAAGATGCAATCAAGTTAACACAATCCTTCAAAAACTGCTTTGGGCAGTGTAGGGGACAGATTAATGGGGAAAAAAATGTAAACCGAAAAGCTGTAAAATCCCCTTCTAATACTACAGGGTTCCTTTATTAATGAGTTAATAACTCGGTTGAAAGTTTCATTATATTTGTATTTTTTTGAGTGGGATGTTTATTAGACCCGTGCTTTCTTCATATGATTTGGATCTAGGCTGAATGCAGCTGCTCTGAGGGACAGCTGTAAAAAGTAGATTTGTGTGTGTGTGTGTGTGTGTGTGTGTGTGTGTGTGTGTGTGTGTGTGTGTATGTATATATATATATATATATATATATATATATATATATATATATATATATATATATATATACTCGGTCACCTGTGCCAGTTAACAGTGGGTGAAATACGTTTCACTAAATAGCATTTTTAGTGAAACAAAAATTTTTTTTAAGGGGAGCATGCCAACCCCCCCCCCCCCTTGCCCAATGTTTTATATTTACTCACTCCAAGGTTGCTGCATAAGAATGTGAAAAGTGTTAAGATTAGGTAGGACAAAAGTGCATTTTCATGATAATTACTGTATCGTTAAGATGTCTGGTTCCCCTTAAAAGGAATGTAAGAGAAAAAAATATCTAAGAAGGCAATGGCTGACTTGAAACGGCACACAAGGTCACCAAGGTAAATGAAACCAGCTGCGAGTTTGTGACCGGCACCTGAGGTACGAGCAGTGTAGCAGCTGAAGGTTATTGAATTTATGAATTAAACAGGATAAATAGGTGTAATAAATGGTAGGAGGAAATCAGTCTTGACTGTAGTGAGTAGGTGAGACAGTTTAAGGATGGTATGAGATTAGGAAAGAGAACTGTTTTTCATTCGGGAGTGAAAGGAATGGTTCACAGGCATTAAAAACAGTTCAGACACAACCGATGGACAAAAAATAGGTAGACAAGAGAAAGGTATATTTTGTGGTTTAGTATGGGCCAGAGCATTCAATATGAGATTGAGACATAAGTAGCAACAGTGATGTCCAAAAGAAATGATCAGAAAGCATAAAGGAAAACAGTGTGTGAAAGGCTGCCACGGTGGTGGTGGTGGTGGTGGTGGTGGTGGTGGGGGGGGGGGTGATACACTTTCTGCAACTTATGAGACGAAACATGGTTATGGAAGACCTATTTTGCAGTGTAACATGGATTCTGTATATTGCCCCATTATATGTAATACAGGACATTAATTTGAGAAGTCCGTAGCCTGCCCAAAAAACTCACTTTTGCTGTAGCATTCATATGTAGTTGGAACCTGCAGATTACTGGAACCCAGGTTGAAGTAACATGCATGTGTTACAACGCTGGCCTCAGGCGGTGCACATTGGCAGTGTCAACATTTTTAAATATCAGCTTTTTGAAGAACAGCTGATCAGGGAGCGAAGAACTGAGAGCAACACACCTGGAGAGTGTGTGTGTAATATAAACCTATATGATTTAAACAAACAACCAACAACCACACAGTTGGGGTAAGTGAATACCTTTCTGATAACACCCACTGGAATACATGCATGCACAGAAAATGAGATGGGCTATATAACCAACACGTACATACAAGATCAAAAATTGCAAAACAAAACTGTAGGCTGTAGTTGGGGATGGGACTGTATCTCTGAACATGTTAGCATAAGAAATCTGGGCAAAAGCAAAAACAATGGTGGAGAAACAAAGCCCCAAAAATAGGGTTAGATTTTAAATATTGGTTCTATTATATTGGCTTTCTAAGTTTATAATTTTTGCATCAGCATGCATTTTTCTTAAGAATATAAAGTCTGAAACTTTCAAGTGCTTGTCATTACTTAAGTTACTTTAGTCCTGAAGATTGTTCCAGAAAACCAGAAATGTAATGAGAATACACCAAAAATATGACATGAAAATATGGACAGTTGAGAGGAATGTGGTGGGAATAAAAATATAGTATGCAAAACTGGGGACCAGGGTGTATTGTGCTTGCATCACATTGCTGTGCACATTGGCTGCCTGTTGTTGGAGAGATGCCCACATCTGCAGAACACAAAACAGACTTTCTACTATGATTAGATTGATATGGAGACTTGGCTGCAGCAGTGCTGCACCTGCCAGGTGCTTTGTACAGTTGCTAATTTTGCTATGCACTGCCTCCTCGTGTTGTATCCTGCAAACACATTTCCTGCGCAGCACCTCAGTGTGCTGAGCCACTACCTAAACCTCTCGACTGTCCAGATTTTCACAGAATGTCCAAATTTTTGCCTCATGGAATTATGGTTTTCTAGCAAATCACTGAGGACTGAAGTCAGAAAATGACAGACATTTGAGTTTTGGACTTCATATCCTTCATTAAATTCATGCTAAAGCAAAACCTGTTTTATCTACATTGTAATTTGTAAGAGCAATATTTAAAGAATCCCTATTTTTGGGCCTTTCTACCCCCATTATTTATGGCTTTGTCAAGATTTCTTGCTCTAAGAGGTTGAGAGGTATGCCTCAAGTGCTATTCTAGTCTCTTTGCAAAAGACTAACCTCAGTGGCCAACAGGTATGCAGTTCTGTTTATGAATCGTGTGTTGAGAATTTACTAATAAAAATGGCCTTTGTGCTCTCTCATACACAGTACAAGAAGTTCATTGAATGGAGGGTGGGAGGATGTCATAATGGTTAAGGTGTTTACCTTACAGACACAAGGTACAGGGTTTGATTCTCACATGGAGTAATTGGCTAGGCTTAAAATGTCCCACAAGGGCATTTAACCTAGTATGAACCTATGAATCCTGTCGACCCCACCTCATTTCTCAAAGTAGTTACATGAGCCTCTGTCAAATGTATTCATCTGCATTTCTGCTTGAAAATAAAGACGGCTAATATGCTGTCATAGTTGTTCATGGATTTTTGGATGTAATGGAGTCAAAACATCATTCCTGCACTGCAAGGAATTCTGAGACTATAGAAATATTTAGGGTGCAGCATGTGATATAATGGAAATTTTCACTGACCAGACCTGTGCATACATTGCCTGATGCAGACTGGGGCTTCAGTATGCAGGAATGTTGTAACCAGCAGCTGGTCATGAAAAGACTTGTATAAGTGATGAAATGAACAGAGGGAATCTGAAGGAAACTTTTAGCTGAATGATAACCATCTGTACCTTACTTAAGCCCTCATTTAGCAGACTGAAAACAAAATCATACAAAATGACAGGAAGTTTGACATTATGTACAATCTAAGATTCTGGGTTTAGTGGAGAAAACTTTTGTGCACCCCTCTTCCAGTACAACTTTGCAACCAAGACATCTCTGCACAGATCTCTAGTGCATCACCAAGCTAGGAGGCCAATATATTTAGTCTAAGACGCACTACTTTACATGTATCTGCCTTGTTTGAATTACCTACCCTAAGGCATCTCATATTTTGCTTTTTGCCACTTTTGTTAAAACTTAGTCTCTGAGTAGTACGTGTTACTGACATGGTAGTGGTACACTCCAGTGTTAACTATCTAAGGATGTCCTTTCTCTGTAATACATGCAATGGTAGCAGACAAAACTAATTCTGTTAGTGAAATGTTCCCATCACCTTATATGTTAATGGGCAAAATATTAACCCTGGAAGAAGCTGACATTTGTGCAGTCACAGAAACCTGGTTCAAAGCTGCAGAGAGCACCCCAGCCATACCAGGTTACTCATCCTATCATTCATTCAGACCCCAAACCATGGGCAGCAAAACAAAATGTGGTGGAGTGCCTCTAGGCTGGTCAAACAGTATGATGCAAAGGAAACTCTCCAGGTACAGTTACCAATTGACAAAACCCCTATTCAAATCATAGCTAGCAATAGGCTTCCAACTTTGACTAAAGATGCCCACTGCACCTATCTGGACCTCTTTGAATCTATCAAGATTCAACCCTTATCCTGATTCTGGGTGATATCCAGCCACAGATTAGAAGAAATACACATGCCTAGAGATTCCTTGATTTCGTTAATGCAAATGCCTTGGACCAGTTGGTTGGCACCCTCACAAGAGGTGAAAATATCTTGGACTTGGTATTAACCAACATAAGTAACTACTGCAACCTCCCTACAGTGTCATCATCCCTGGTAAGATCTGACCACAAAGCAGTCACTTTCAAAGTCACTACCTCCCCTGAACCCCCCCCCCCAGCTGGGGTCAAACAAAAAAACTTCGCCAAGCTGATTACAGCTCCCTGAGGTAAGGAATAAACAGTTTCACAGCCCCCTTCCCCTCCATAGGAATTGGAACATATGTCCAAACCTACACCAAAATACTATATGAGCATCTATATAGCTGCATGGAATCGGAAATACCAGGCAGGATGAAATTCCTCCACCTCCTCCTCCTCCTCAAGGAAGAGTAAACCTGTCTGGTGGGCATCTACAATTAATAAACTCTATAATAAAAGGAAAAAATTAATGTCCAGGACCAAGGAGGAGCAGGTGTCTAATTGGAAGCCATCTCTCCTTGGCCTGAACAAGCAAATAAGAGAACTAGTGAATTCCTTCAAAGCAAGCTAAAGTCCAAACTGGCCACATCTACTGAAGACAATCATAAGGCCTTCTTCACATATGTCCACAGTTTCAAGGGAAGCACCCAGATCTGTTCAGAACTGGTGGTCAAGGGCAGCACATACACAAACGCTGTAGATATAGCCAACCTGTTGGCAGACAGGTTCAGTGAGAGCTTTACTCCTCTGCCCCCCCCCCCATCAGTAAAACAGGACATCCCCCGTACTTGTCCTCTCCCCATATCTCTAGGGAGCAAGTCATCACTGCCCTCTCAAAGGCAAAAAATACAGCTTCCATGGAACCCAATAACATTGCAGTCTGCATCCTACATGAACTCTGGCAGAAACTTGCAGCACCATTAGACACCCTATTCAACCAAAGCCAGAGTACCGGCTTTATCCCAGCCAAGTGGAGGACAGCCACTGTCATCCCTTTGCATGAAGGTGGAGCATCCAGCAATCCAGGAAATTGACTAACTAGATCTGCAAGGCCATGGAGCAGATTATCATAGGCCTTAATAACAGACATTGGCAATCTCCAGATACTTTCCCACACAGTTTGCTTTTTTTTTTTCAAGGGGAGGTCATGCCTGTTAAGTTTGGTTGACTTCTTTGCGACAGTCACCAAGGCTGTAGATGAGGGGAAGATGGTACACACTGCCTACCTTGACCTGGCCAACGCCTTCAATACTATTCCCCACTCGGGTATAATAAACTCTCTCAACTATGCATCACTCCACATGTTACCAGATGGGTAGCAAACTGGATCGCTGATAGAACCCACCCAGTCAAAATAGGGGAAGCTACCTCAAGTAGTAGACACGTAACAAGCGGTGTACCCCAGCGGTCAGTCTTGGGGCCTCTGCTGTTTGGAATATACTTCTTGGAGGTGCAGACCAAATCTAGTGGGCTGTGGCTAACCAAGTTTTCAGATGACTGCAAGGTGGGTGCTGTGATCAATTCCCCTAGTGATGTGGGAATCCACCAAGAGGGTCTCGCTCAAACAAATGACTGTTGCCAGAAACATGGCCGCAAACTGAATGCCAAAAAATGCATAATCATCCCTTTTGGGGAGAGCGACAGCCCCACAAATTATCACATTGCGTGCTTCAATCGGTCATGAGAGACTTGGGCACCCAGGTTGAAAGCAAACTGACTTTTGGCTACCATATTGCCATTGTACAGAAAGTTGTCTGTATGGCCCACCTCATTAGTAAGGGTATCTCATCCAGGGACAAGGTGGTGATAACATCCCTACATTATTCCCTTATAAAACCCATTATTGAGTACAATGTCCTTTTTGGCATGTACCTCACAAAGCGCATGCAGCAGCTAGAGAGATGACAGAGGTTCCTCACCTGGAGAATTCAGGGCTTGAAACCTCTACCCTACACAGGCTAAAAGCCCTGTCCCTCTACTCAGTCTCCTACAGACTCCTCAAAGGTGACCTCTGTCTGGCATACAAAGCAATCTCAGACCTCACCCTGATGGGAGTGCTGCATATCTGCAAGTAAAGTTCCACTTGAGTAACCCATATGCGCAACCTCGACTTAGTCTGTAACATCAATAGAACTTGGGTGAGACAGATTTGTGTCCCAGAGACCCACCCCCCCACCTTTTGTGGAATAGACTTCATCTCCACGTAAAGCAGAGTACCTAATTAACCCTTTTTTTAAGAGCAACCTGGATAACTGGATGGGAAACAGAAAATACACCCCTGGGATTCCACCTGTGTCCCTGTTGGACAGTGGCATAGGGTGCTGACTTGTTGGGACATGGGCTAAATTCTAACTAGGCTTATAAGAGCATCAGGGCCAGTAGCCTAGTAACGTCCTGATCCCATGGGAATAATAGCATTGGATCTATTTTTTTTTTTTTTTTTTTTTTTTTTTTATACCAGTTGTGCATTCACACAAAAATGATTGTCAGGACATAGTTGTCCCATTATTGTGTTTAATGCAGTGGCCAGTTGGTTGATGTATGGTATTGTATATGTAATTCCCTGCTGAACCTTTTACTTTGCTTGCATTACAACATATTTTGCAAACAACACAAACCAAAGCTGATGACAGGTGCAGAAATAATTTTTTCAGGTAGTATGAGTAATGTCCGAACTGGCTATAACCCCAAGGAAATGTCATCCATTTTAGAAAACTGACCACAGAAAAGTAGATGTGCTTTTGAACAATTTTGGTGGTTCTAAGGAAAATAACTGCATTTCCCCCTTTAAAATACATTTTTCATATAAGATTGTTAGGTATGTGTGTGGAAAACAATTTGGAGTCTTGAGATGAAGCTAATTCTGTAATTCCTATAATGAGAATGGCTATGAATTACATTTTTCCCCCAGGAACAATATATTCAACTACAGCAGTTCATCTACAAATTGATATGGGTCATAATTTGCAACAGTAAATATCTTTAAGGCATGCAAATAACTAACCCCCCCAGGAGCAAGTCATGAAATTCAGACTTGATTTGGATTTTATTATTATTTGGATTTTATTTGCAGTAGCCCTGCAGTTTTCTTGCGTATAGTTTTATCACATAGTCTGTGTGCACATAATGTCTCTCTTCTTTCCTAGTTCTTTTATTTTATTTTTTCTACAACCTGACGTAATATGCTATTACACACTTCATATTTTCCTTTTCTGAAATCATTTTACATAGAAGGGATTGAGTTTCATTTAAAAAAAATTATGGATAGCAAACACATTTTGGTAAAAGACGCCTGGGCCTTGGACAACCTTTAACCATAAATAAGGAGCAGATGAAATATTTGAAGATGGTATAAAATTTGACCTAAATTGTGTATCTATGAGCAGGTGTTTGCCATAATTATTAAGTCTACATTATTTCAATTTCCTTGATTTTTGTATTAATCGGGAAGATACAGTGAAGACAGAGGTAGCAGAGATCTATTAAAATAGTCTGATCAAACTAACAAAGATAGCACAGGTCACTAAGTACTGTGTGGTATAAGTGGATTTTACAGTGAAGACAGAGGTAGCAGAAATCTATTAAAATAGTCTGATCAAACTAACAAAGATAGCACAGGTCACTTAAGTACTGTGTGGTATAAGTGGATTTGACCCCAGGCCCTGTCTTAATCCCCATGCTGCACAACGTAAGACAAACTGTGTGTGTGTGTGTGTGTATCATGTATATGGCTGGCAGAAAAGCCTTCGAATGACAAGCTACTTGAATGTGCTTGCTTTAGGTGTGCGATTGCAGTGCAGTAGAGGTAAAGGAATTTGTCATTTTCCTGGGGTAATGTAACTGTGGAATTTGTATAAATAATTAACATAGGATGTGGGGGTGCAGGTATTTTTTTTTAAGGGTACATTTCAAGCATTTGTGCTCAACGGATTCTAGTTGAATATGTTGCTCTTTCAACACAAACCCATAGAAGATACAGTTATGTGTTTGTGATATATTTTTATTTTGAATTTAACTGGGTACAGTACTGATACCACTGAACCAGTAAACAAAATAGATGCAGGGCATTTATATGAGGACTGAACGACAAAATGCAATATATACATAAATACAATGCAAATATCCTTGTTGGCTTGAGGGTATACAGGCAATAGATAAATGACATAATTATACGGAGTGACTACATACATTATATACAGAGTAGAAATATGTGTTGGCATGCAGACAGAATCTTATCAAAATAGTCAGACCAAGGTATATTGAGGAAAGAATGCTAAGAAAAGGTTTAGTTATATGACCAGAGTGATAATTGCATTTTCCTAGAGTTGTGAAATGTGTTCTTTTCTGAATGGAGAATGAGGTAAAAGGAACGATCTTTCAGAAAAGAAGGGTGAATTTCCACAGTTTGGGACCAAGGACTGAGAAAACATGATCTGTGCAGTGAAGCCTAGTTGTAGTGGCTTTGAAGGAGAAAGCATGAGTGGTTAGGATGTCAATGGTTATATTGGTCTATTTCTGACTTTTCTGGATGCTTGTGAGCAGATGTTATTTGTGTTCTGCTTAAGTTAAGTAGAATGTCAGCTCCATTGATTCACGGGTAGATGGCTAACTTTTGCAGTGGTGGTCATCTCTTTGGGAGAGAGTGACGAATCTGCAAATGACATTTTGAGATGATTGAATGGTGGATAAATTTCTTTTTAGATGCAGCAACTAGATGATGATTTTCTAGATGAGCCAGTAAGATACCTTTTACCTATGGCATTTCTACAGTGTCTGGATAGAAAAGGGGAGATCCTATTAGCCCAAAATAAGAGACAGTTGATTTTTTTGTACATGATTTACTTGAAGTGCTAATTTTCTGTCTTTTAATTTCACTGTTTAAAGATATCTTGTGGGGACTCTAATACTAAAAAGGTTATATATCTCACAGCTTGGATTCCTACAACTACTCGAGCATTGCTGCTCAAATTCCAGGAACTCTAACAGCTGTATCCCCATCTGGCCAGCTTCTTGCGCTATTACTCCATCTTTAGTTCAATGATGCAGCTGCTGCAAGCATCCAAGGAGACAAATGCAAACAAGTGCTTGCTGCGGATCAAGTAAGTGGGGAAAGGGCGTCTGATGGGTATTAAGTTTAGGAATGGGCAGTGGAGCATGAACTTCAGGGTTAAGGAGGGGGAACAGGATTTTGGGGCTAGGGAGTGATAGATCCTTTTAGGGTTCGAGAGGATGCTGGGGATTTTAGGTTTAGGGAATAATCATGGGTGAGATGGGGAATGGGATTTTTAGGTTTAGGGAGCAATGGGGGTTTCAAAGAGCACTAGGTAGAAGTTTTTAGGGTTTTTGATTAGAGTTCTGGCAGGGATAGTAAACATTACAGCAGATAGGTTGGTGGGATTTGGAGCATTTGCCAAAATAAGCAAGTGACATCAAGGATGTGTGTCCTGAGCAAATGTAGTAAACCCTACACAAAAAGCAGTCCTTCTATAGGTAGATATGTATGTTTTTTACATTTGAATTATCACCTGCTGTATTCCACCAGAAGGCTCGGAGGAATTCTTACAAGGCAATCTGACCAGTGGTATGCAAGTCAACATATGACAATGCCAGTGCAAACCTCTCAAACTGCTGACACTGAAAATATGAGTAGTAACCCCTGAAAAGCAGGTAGTATAAAAACTCAATGCCAAACTGCATATGTCTTTCTGGTTCTTGTAGAAATGTAGGATACTCTAGAAAAACATATTTAAAAAAAAAAACTAAGTGACATGATGAGAAAATTATAAACTTATTATCCAAAAGACAGTTCATTTAAGAAGTCTACTGATATTACACAGTACTGCAAAATTCTGTCACACAGCATTGTTTGTTTGCATCTGCAAAGGGAAGATGGAAAGTGTGCTCTATTTCTTTACTTATTGGTGTCAATACTTTGCTGGTCATGTGATGCAGTTTTCTGTGTACTAGACACAAAAAGGGTTCAAAAAATCGTGTGATGGAAGACAATTCAACAAATTTGTGTTAAGGGAGAAATCAAGCATGGAAATGGGGACATGCTTCCAAATATAGGTGTCGTGCAGGGGTAAATCGGGTCTGAAAATTGGTACATTTCTCCAAAATAAGGGAGTTTTTTCATTGTCTACAAATCTGTCCGGGTGTTGCAGCTAGCCCCTACACAGATACCCCATTACTCATGTTGCACTCTCTCTCTGCTTTGGGAAGGTTTGAACCCATCTGCCTTAGGAAATGTATTCCAGGGCCTTGCTTATCTGGACATGATGTAGTAGTACTTCCTCAACTTTGTAACACCCCCTCAAAAAACTTTATCCATACTTCATTCTCAGTCCCTTTGTTCTTTTCCCTCATTTCTTCCCTTCCTGTTTGCCCCAACAATTCTATACACATGAACCATATTCCCCACTTTTTTCTCTCTTGTGTGTGTATGTATGTCCTTATCTTGCCATTGTTTTACCATTGTGGCAACTCTGCATTCTCTGTTTTTTTTTTTTTTTTCTACCACCCAAACTTCCCTTCTGTATTGTTGCCAAGGATGGCTCCACTGACAAAGATATTGCTTTAAAGAAATTGTGTACATTTATGGAATAATATGTAGTTTCTTTAACATACCATTTTAAAATCTGCTTCAAAAATCTAAGTTGGAGTTTAAACTGGTTCCACCTACTCGCAAAAAAAAAAAAATGGAATGGAGAGACTGAATACACATAATGCCACAAGAGTATCTGAAAGTCGGTGTTGATGAAAAAATAATGGCATTGTTTCATAGGGGAGTGGAATCTGTGTGTGGAGGGAGGTTCTACTTCATACATGTGGTCTTCTGTAGCAAGGGTGCCTCACCAAAGACTTTCATTGTACACATAGAGGAATATGGTAGACACTCAACATTTCCTGTGCCCCTTGCTATAAACTGTAGCTGTTACTGTGTGGGTCTTGTGTATGCTTCAAGCATCAGACTTGTATTAATAAAAGTATAGCTACATCCCCCTCGGTCACACCTCTAGTATATCAGTACCAACAACCTCTACACAGACACCTTATTTGATACCTGCAGCTATAATGCTGTATCGGGGACCTTGTCAACATTCTTCTGAAGCAATGGGATTATCTGCTGTGTCCTGCTCTTCTTGCATGGCACCTGCTTCGTTACCATGGCTGCTTGCTTTTTGCCATGTTGTCCCACTAATCATTGGTCCACAATCACCTACCATGTCATGACACTGATTAATGAGATCTACAACCAGCAGCCCGTTTAAAACTAATTATATTCGGTAATATTTATAAAAACTTTGAGAGACTTTATTTATCCCACTCACAAATCTATAAATTACAACCCAAAATAAGACGCCTGCTCCTTCATGCAGTATCCTTGTTATTCTCCCTTTAACGTTGTCGCACACTTATAGTGACAGCATGAGTTATACATGGGCATAATCAGCATGAGTAATACATGGGCATAATTTTTATTTTCATTTTGTAGTTATGCTTATGTTTTCTTTTCACAGAAAAATTGTTCAAGGACAGCCACCCGTTTATCATAATTGTCAGAAAGATCTCATGATATACAGAGTTGCCATGTATCTGATATCATACTCAAAAGTCCATTACTCTGTGAACCAGAACTAAGAAATGCAAGTAAATGAATGTTTACAGCCCTCTACATTCAGACTTGTCAGACATTTACTGAGAACCTTTAAATTCTTGGATAAAGAATCGAACAGATTTTTCCCTCCTCACTTGCAGAGGAAACTGGCTAGGTCCACTTAACATCAAATTAAGCAATTCACAGTCATGCTTCATACAAGATAAAAAAAAAAAAATTTAATCCTCACTAATGTTCCTAAAACTCGTAGTGAAATGTCTAGAGTTGTCCACCCTGATCTCTTAACTAAATGAGATTTTATATATATATGTGTGTGTGTGTAATATTTATATATAATATATATATATATATATATATATATATAATATATATATATATATAAAAACTTGGTCATAGTAGCTTTGCTTATAAGTGAATAATACAGGTTGGGCACTCAGTAAATGAGATTGAGGGGAGACAGTCCTGTCAAGCTCAAGGGTAGGAAGAAGAGGACTATCCACATAGAATAACAGTGCCAGTCTGTGCATGGGAAAAAGGCATTGCTAGGAATGTGTACTGGCACTGTTGTTCTGTGTGGATAGTCCTCTTCTTCCTACCCTTGAGCTTGACAGAACTGTTTTAAAGTTCAACATATAGACTCAACAGTGAGGAAAGACATCTAACAGTCCTTCCATCCAGGATCTTAACTGAAAAACGGACCCAATGCAACAGAACTGTATAACAGTAAGTGTAAATATGTGTTGCAGTCCCCAGCATGAAAATTAGATCACACTAACAGAAAATGCCCTGAACGAAGGGGGGGGTCAGTTTTTTTTTTTCTAAAATAAAATACATGCGCAACAGTAAAAGGAGGGACACTGCCAACATTTTTGGGGTGCATGAAAACCTCAGATGAAATGATAGTGAGCTTTCCAACTTTGTGAATGCCTCAGGTATGCCTATCAGAAGGACTATCATGTGATCTTGAAAGGGTTTGAAGGCTTAATGGGGTAAAATCTTCAGCCAAAGTAATCACCAAATCCAGTTCCACAACTATAAAAATTCCTTACTTTGATAAAGAACCTGTTTTAACGTCAACTGGGTCTAACGCTCCATGCAAAGTAGGTTCTAGTGCTATCTTGTTGATGATAAAAATATGTCACAGACCTTAGACAAAGGGCCACCCAGCTTTGTTGAAAGCACCAAAAGGAATATACAAGTACTCCCAACTGGAATAAAGCTCCATCTATCTTCAGGAATTACAACATTTTATACAGTAGAATAGGAAGTTACCTTGGCTCAAAAAGTTATAAATAAAATCTCAAAAGATGATTACTCAGAGTAAGCTGAGCACAGTAATCTACAATTTCAACAAATATTCCCTTGCTGAAATATAAGAAAACAGTCCTGTTTTTATTTTATAATATATCGGATTTGTTGACATGGGGTCAGAGCCATGTGCAAAACTTGGAAAAAAAGGGTTGTGAATGGATGGATATAATTTGTAAAAATATGCCTCGGCATTGAATACAGAGACTGATACAATATTTATGATTTCTTTACATATGAGCCCGGTTTTCATTTTCATACTGTATTAATTTGACCAATCTTCTAGAACGTCTTCTTCAGTTACATTAATTAGCAAAATGTGAAATATCTATGTTTTTTGTAATACCTCATTTACTTCATGATCACCATTTTAATATTATGTTCAAATACAGATGGCTCGCCTGGTTTCATTTCTTTAAATTTTTTAGGTTTCTACTACCATGGCAGGAACCAAACTCCATTCCCAAGTCACAACAAGACTAGAGTTCATAAAATTAGTATCATTTCAGTCTTTGATTTTTAAATCAAGACTGCTCTTCTCAGCACTGGACTCGAAACAGTCTCCTCCTGCAATTCATATACAGTTGTGTACTGGTAAATCTATCCGACTACAATGCTTGCTCTTACTGCTACAGGAATGGTTTGTGCATCTTTCTTCCATACTGCTCTAATTTCAGCCTGCAAATCCTGATATTTTATGATAGTGTCGCTTTGTACACAAGACATTAATCACTGGGTGTAGCAATGCCAGTAAAATCAATGCTAGTTTTTGTCTTTTATTCATGGACTACTATACCTGGTTCTCAATTTTGTTTTTTGTTTTTTTTTAACTGTTGGTAACAAGTAATCCCATTTGATATAAACTTCATTTTCTATAATGCTTTGTAGCATAGGTTTCCAGTTCTTCTCAGCTACTTTTATATTGTAGTGTTTGCACAATCCACAATGCAATAGTCTTGCCAGATTTTTGTGCCCTGTAGTATACATGCCCTTTGTAATAAGATGTGCAATGTTTTTTAGTAGATCATGAGTATGTATAAGCTAAATAAACAAGAATTATATCTATAGTAAGCCTTTAACAATATAACAATGGCTGCATTCTAGAATTTAACCTTTTAAAACTACTTTTTTGGTTATTTGAATGAGCAAGGTTTCAGATAGCTCCCTATTGAAACATCAGCATTCAAAATGCCAAGCATCTACAAGTCAAAAAAGGGCCAAACACAGGAAAACAACGAATCTCAAAAATCTCTTTTCTCCTTTAAATTTTTTGTACAGACTGCCCATGCTGGGGGCGCCCCAACACCCTGAACTAATATACATCAATTCTTAGATCTTCATACCTCAGAGAAAAGGAATAGTTCAAGAGATGGCACCTTGGCCTTCATATATGTATATTCATACTTTCGGCCAGTCTCCATATTTCAGGAGTCTCTCTAGCAGGTCCTGACATTTCAAATTTTCAGACATTTTTGTTTCCTTGTGCAAGTTAATTGGAGAAACGTTAGTGTTAAATGGTGATGCTCTCTCTTTGCATATTCACCTAGACCTTTGTACGTGTGGAGGAGAATGTCACCAAAGAAACCTTGGCTAGCAGAGTTTTTTTTTTTTTTACTTTAAGAATAGCTTCCTCTGTTGAGATTTATAAACACAGCGAACTGAGTATTACTGAGTAGCTGTACTTCAATGGGACATATCCTAAAATAAAAGGCAGCAATGCTGTTGTAATGAATACTTGTTGGTCCCGAATCCACAAGAGAAGATGACGCTATGACAAAACACAAGGAGAAATTTTGAAAGCACTGGGAAGGATAAAATTCTTTATAGAAAAAGTTTTAAATTTTGGAATTTAATACATCTATAATATAGAAATAAAAAGAGACACGCTCGACTAATTTTAAGAAGGAAGTGTGTCACACTTGCAAGTAGCATACAAGCAATCAGAATAATGGGAAGTGGTAAAAGATGAACATGGATTATACAGTAATTGTGAGAGATTACATATAACTTGTTATATTCCCACTGCAATTTTTTGCACTCAGTTGAATATATTATTTTTAAATCCATTCTTAGAAGCATTATTACTTAAGGACATTTGAGACTGCCTAATTATTCATAATACATATTTGAATATATTACTATATATGGTGTAAGGGACATCCACAGTGGTGCAGCGGCAACGTTGCCTCACAGCAAGATGTTCTCCTGTTCGATTCTTGGCTGGAGTGCAGGGAGTGCCTTCTGTGTGGAGTCTGCATGTCCTCCCCGCGGTTGGGTGGCGTTCGAAAGACATGCTTAAATGGGCGTGCCTTCGTTGAAGTTTGAATCTCAAGCTGGCACCTCGGCGATCATGAAAATCTACTTCCAAATCATTAGCGGACTGGAGTTCCGCTGTGGCGACCCCTAACCGGGAAAAGCCAAAAGACAAACAACAACTATATATGGTTTAAGTACATCATGGAAATTTCTGACTGCATTTCTAACTCATGAAAGTACTACTTTTTGAACCTTGTGTAGAAGAGTGAATAGTGGCAATAATATAAACATTTATAGACAGGATCTGTTAAAGCAGTGCGTTGACATGTAGTCATGAAGCCAGCAAAGGCAAGTTGAAAATGTTACAGATGAACATGAAATGAAGATGAAAAACCACCATTTGCTAAGTGGATGCACTAAGCTACTTATTCTTCATTTTGTAAAATGAATTACAAACCTGAAAACCTGCAAACTTTTATACTCAAATGTGAATATAAATAAGTAGATAATGATAGTGCCAACACTTAACACATTCTGTAGCAAGACACCTGGAGCGACAAAACAAGTTAAAAGAAATTTAGTATTTTTTGACAAATATTAATTTTTACCTTTGAATACATGATTAGGAATATTATCCACTCACTGACGTGTTATCAGGAGTGACCTGCACTTTGGATTAAAAAAATGAAGGGGGGGTATGGATTGAATGAGGAGGGTAGAAGGAAAAAAAAAAAAAAATCAGATAGACAGCTTAAACATATTTTTTTTTTTTTTTTTTTTTAGAACGTCTGTCATTTTTGTTCTACCTTCTTCTATAGTCTGTTACTTGATAATTAGCATGCTTTAATTTAGATTGAGTGACAGAGATAACGGGGGACTTGTACTATAAATATTGTATCAGTCTCTGTATTCAATGCAGAGGCAAATTTTTACAAATTATATCTGTCCATTCACAACCCTTTTTTTCCAAGTTTTGCACATGGCTCTGACCCCATGTCAACAAATCCGATATATTATAAAATAAAAACAGGTCTGTTTTCTTATATTTCAGCAAGGGAATATTGGTTGAAATTGTAGATTACTGTGCTCAGCTTACTCTGAGTAATCATCTTTTGAGATTTTATTTATAACTTTTTGAGCCAAGGTAACTGCCTATTCTACTGTATAAAATGTTGTAATTCTTGAAGATAGATGGAGCTTTATTCCAGTTGGGAGTACTTGTATATTCCTTTTGGTGCTTTCAACAAAGCTGGGTGGCCCTTTGTCCAAGGTCTGTGACATATTTTTATCATCAACAAGATAGCACTAGAACCTACTTTGCATGGAGCATTGGACCCAGTTGACTTTAAAACAGGTTCTTTATCAAAGTAAGGAATTTTTATAGTTGTGGAACTGGATTTGGTGATTACTTTGGCTGAAGATTTTACCCCATTAAGCCTTCAAACCCTTTCAAGATCACATGATAGTCCTTCTGATAGGCATACCTGAGGCATTCACAAAGTTGGAAAGCTCACTATCATTTCATCCGAGGTTTTCATGCACCCCAAAAATGTTGGCAGTGTCCCTCCTTTTACTGTTGCGCATGTATTTTATTTTAGAAAAAAAAAACTGACCCCCCCCCCCCCTTCGTTCAGGGCATTTTCTGTTAGTGTGATCTAATTTTCATGCTGGGGACTGTAACACATATTTACACTTACTGTTATACAGTTCTGTTGCATTGGGTCCATTTTTCAGTTAAGATCCTGGATGGAAGGACTGTTAGATGTCTTTCCTCACTGTTGAGTCTATATGTTGAACTTTACAACTCTTCTGTTAGTCTAAGTCAAGAATGTCCAGCTGTTGAAGGAGTTGACTATTGTAAATGTTTTCCTATTTAGCAAAATTCCCCATCTTTCATTTACAGCAAGCTGAAAATTATACAGTTTGAGTTTAACTAAAGTTAAATGGTTTTGCAGGAATTTTCCTTAAGTATTCAATTCTTCCTGTAGAGCTCCACTCAGATGTCACTACTTTGTAGCCATGTTAGCCAATCTCTCTTCATATGCTGCCTGTTTTCCGTGATTATATGAACAATACTAATGTGGAAATGCATAATATTTGAGAATTAGAATTGGGTTTGATTTGTAATATCAATTGGTGGTTCATAGTTTAGTACTAAGCTAACTGCCCTTGCGAGCCATTTTAAGCCTAGCCAATTATCCCTTGTGAGACTCAAACCCTGCACCTTGTGTTTGTAAGGCAAACACCTTAGACATTAAGCCACCCTCCCAACCCCTTTTGCATAACGCCTACTGTTGGAAGAATGTTCCAAATTAATAAATGATAATGTTTTGTAAGAAAAATTAGATTGATGTGTGTAGTAAATGATGACATGCATTATTGTGTCTAACAATTTACAGTAGACAGCAGATAAAGTAACAATGCAAGCAAACAAAAATGACAAAGACGTGCTCTTGTCTGTCCAAGAGTGCATGACCTGTTCTTACTTGTATTTATGAAAAATGCACTTGTCCATGTTCTGTGCTAATTATTATTTTTTTTTTTTAATTCATACTTTCAGGCCAGAGAAGAATCTGCCAATATGTTTTAGACTTATTTTTCAAAGAAATACTGAGGGGTTCAGTAGTGAATAAATTCTTATATGACTGATCTTAAGCAAGTATCACAGGATTGAATTTTAGGCAATAACTCATTGTATTAGAAAATTGTCAATTCCTCAGAAAAATTCCATTATCTGCTATTCAGCAGACTAAAGGGAGCAGATCTGACACTGGAAGAGGCTTGTAACTTGACTGATCTCTTAACATTCAGGAACCATACTCAAAAACATAGATGTGAAATACATTGTCTCCTTCCCTGGCACTGAAAACGTCTCCACCCCTTTTATCACCAGCCATTGCAGTCCGTGGGAAAGGTGTTGTCCTTGCACACCTTAATTATGGCTTACATCACCACTACAAAGCTTATCTAATAAAATAAGCTGCTTCACCTCGAACACCACTGTCTTAATTTTATTTAAGGCAAAATTGTTCTCGGTGCAAGCCAGGTTGCCTACGTCTGGGTTTCCAACTCTTCAGATTACTTCAGTATTAACACCGCCATGTACAGCTTCAAAGGTCAGGGTACAGTAGGCCTTACTGTCCAAACAACTCTAACAAACTACATAGCTGTGACTAGTTTTGCTGTACTTACAAAATTGTGGTAGTCCCTTCCTCACTATCACACTGAGTATACTAACCCAAGTTCAGACTCCAACTGAAACAAAATCTATTTGAGCAGTACAAATATAGATTCCAGGATGCAGGACATATCACTTAATAAATATTGCTCTGTATTAGGTTAATTCCCTTGTACATTACTGTGTGTCTACTTCCTGTAATCTTACAACTTTTACTTTTCTCAGTTTCCATGTCTCCTTTGACTGTCTTTACTGTTACTTATCCCTTGCTTTGTGCTCTAAATACCTACATTATCCTAATTTTGACTGCCAATCCTGGTTCTTGCTCAATATTTCCATGATGCACAGTTTGTACATAGTAGCTCCCACTCCCGTGTTCCACTGTTGGTTGTTTGTTATATTTTTTGCTACTATTTTTAAATGCAACTCTATCTGAGCCTATATACGGCCATGTTGTATTCATTGCTCTACAGCGGTAACAATAAATGTAGAGTTAGTCAATTTTCTAATACTTCTAAAAAGCAAATCCCAAATCCTGAACAACTGTGTCAACTCTTGGGGGTGTATTGTCAATGTGGTAGCTCCCTGATGTAGCTGTATCCTTTAGGAAGTCAATAATGCATGTATTTATTTATTTATTTTTTTGCATTTATTTCAGACATTGATTTTGACAGCAGTTATTTAAGATAAACCTTCTTGCAGGATGAGCAAATCATTTGGGGATTCATTGACTTGACTGGTCCTAGCTTGTAGTCATCTACAGACTTATTCAGCCACAGCTGTTTACTATTGACCTTTACTTTAGAAAATTAGATGACAAACTGGAGAGATCCCAGAAACCTGGGGTATTCACTGGTGACTGGTTTCATTGTGGAAGTAACTTCCACTGGTTAGATCTATGTCCTATCTGCGTGCCCATCATCAATCCAACAGGTGACACAAGGGTTTATTTAGCTTTTTCTTCTATGCTTGAGTGGGGAATTGTCAAAAGCTTGTTAGATGAACAGGTTTTGTGTTGGCTTGCATTTTTGAAGGATATGAAGTCTGAAACTCAGATGTATGCTATTATTTGGTGACTTCAGTCCTCTGTAGTTTGCCAGAAAACACACATTTTAGGAGGAGCAGACCAAAAATATGAGGCAAAAATCTAGACATGTTGTGAGAAATCTGGATAGCTGAGTGGTATGGTCAGTTTTCCAGAGCAATAACTGACTTTAGTCCAGTAAGTTTAGTCTTTTTTGAGCATTGACTGATGTGTAAACACATCCTATATTCCTAGGGTGGGTAGGTGGATGGTGAGATTTGCTGTAGCTTTTGCTTATTAGAAACGTCACTATTTTTGCAAGAGTATATCATAGTACATTTGGACCATAAATCACTTAAAATCATATTCAGAAAATCATAAGGACCATTATGTTTACAAAGACTAATACTATCTTTTGAGAAATATGTTGAGCAAGCTGAGTATAAGTTTGGTAACGGAAGCAGATTGATGATGCTCATTAACTTGAAAATACTGTAGTTCTGTGGACAGTATCATATCAGTGTCCGTTAAAAAAAAAAATGGCTGTTAACTAGATGAGACCACTGGGTATATGTGGTCCCTTTTTATGGTGGCACCAGAGTAATATGTGGTTATATTACTTGTTCAGAGTGAGTATAGTAGGTACAAACCGACATGGGAATCAAACCCTGGAGTGCTGTGAAGTTTGACGTCTCCGATAAGTATCACATGAATCACCCAGTCTAGTGAAGGATTTTGAACCCAAGTAAGTGAAATATCTATATAATGTGCAAGTGAATGAAACATAACCTAGTGTTTGAAATATGGGAGTGTGTAGGGGTTTGTATGCTTTAGTTGTATGTGTGTGTTTTGTATGATAGTGTAGGGGAAGTGTGGGACAAACTAAATCTTTTGATTTTGTTTGTTTCTGGATTTTACGGGTTTGAAGTTTTGTACTTATGATCATAATGTTTCGAGTATGTTGTACACTACATTATGTTCATTCATTTAACATAGACCATTTAAAAGGTGGCTAAAGGGAGCAAAGGAAATGTTATTGTGTCAAGAGGGGAGAAGAGTGTGATGAGAGTGGAAACTGCAGAGAGGAGTATTTAATTTAAGGTGGTGGCTGGTTAGAGGGAGGGTAGGGGTGGAGCATGGAGAGTATAAATGTAATGAGAGGGGTTGTGTGGGAATGGGGGTACGGGAGTGGAGTGAGCCTGAATGGAGCGAAGGCGAATGGAGTGGGTTGGCTCGGCTGGAGGAGGCAAGTGAATAGGGGTGAAAAAACTTCAAAGTCCGTTTGAAGTGCGGACAGGTAAGTTACAATTGTCCAACTGAGGATGGAAAGGAATAAAGTGGGGAGAGCAAAAAGTAATGTATACAAAGATGTAGGTTGGTGTTCATATGACAGGGTTAAATTGTATATTTTGATGCCGTGTTTTTTATTCTGGTACACTGCCTTTAGGGAAAAAGCAAGAAACCACACTTTGTGTCAGTAGTGTCTTTTGAATTATTCCAAAATGCTGCCTTTTAAGTAGAATGCAAGGTATGCTAAATAACTCGGCTCAGGGGAGGTGCTTGGGCTCTGTAAGTGATTCAACATGGTGTCAAAAGTTGGATTTGAAGTCATTCAAGCCTTGCAAAGTGTAACGAAGTGTTTAAAAGCCATTTCAGTCCTTTCAAAGTCCAATGAAATGTCCAAAGTTGTACAAACTTCTACAAACTGCAACAAGTCTCATAAGCCTCTTTAAGGTGCAATAAATGTCTCAAGTGCTACAGGTACTTGCATTTACTTATAAAGCATATCAAATGAATTTCATAAACCGATAGGTGTATAAAAAGTTTGCATTTACTTCAACGGCATGTCTGACAGATTTCACAAACCTGAACCTTTGGTGTTTGATGGCAATGTTGCAGAGAACTGGTGTAATTGAACAAGAACATGATATTTTATAGTGGCTGCATATTCTTAAGACTTGTGCACCCGAGTATTTATACTTCTCAATTTAGCTGGCTCCGAGGCCATTGAGTGTGAATTATTTTTTGTGCATGCACCTGCTGTTTATTGCTCAAGCAGAAATGCAGGAAGACTCGGACTGTTCATAATGTAAATTCAGGGAACTGTGTAACCCTCGAATAAATAACAATAGGTATAAGTTTAACACAAGGAATCAAATGCATGGTGAAACTATTGAAGCATATGTTACTGTTTTACAAAATAAAGCAAAGACATGTAAATTTGAGGACTTGCAAGACAATTTAATAGAAGACTGTCTCGTGTGGTATAAATAATGATACAGTGAGGAAGATTCTACTGAGTGATGGAGAATTAATACTGAGCAAAGCTATTGAATTTTGCCAAATACATGAGCTCACAGAAAAACATATGAATATGCTTGCTACTTGTAACTGCTACTGCAAATGTCAACAGTGTGCAACTGAAATTTAAAATGACAAAGCCTCCTATGTAAGCAGAAAAGCTTTATCTCATTAACTCCCATTGTTAATTGCCACAAATGTAGGGGCAATCATGAATCCAAATGATAAATGTTTAGCTTATGGGTGGTAGTGTCAAATGCAAAAAGTGGAATCATTTTTAAAAAGCTTTGCAAATCAGCACTGGTTAATGGCAAGATTAATCGGAAGCAAGAAGTAAATCGGACTGTGACAAGCTTGAATGGCAATGATAAATCATTTTATGTTGATGGTGTTTCTGTGGTTGGTGTAACAGCTAGCCCAGTAAAACCATGTGTGTCAGCAGAGAGTGAAATATTCTGTACTGTACAAATTTAATGGGAAAACCAATAGAGCTCAAAGTGGACACAGGATCCAAATGCAATGTCATGTCAGTAAACACTTTTGCAAAGGTAAATGCTGGAGAGTATTTTGACTCCATGAAGTATGCAAAGTTGGTTGCTTATGGTGGTGGTAAAATTCAGATTGATGGCACTATAGTCCTTTCTTGCCATTTTTGCAGGCAACAGCAATAATTTACAATCCTGTGTAATTTGTAGAAGTACAGTCATTACTAGGCCTCAAAAGACACCTTACGTATGGGTTTGATTTTGCTCAGTAAAGAAGTTCATCTTTTAAACATGAATGAAAATGGAAGTTTTTCACAACAGAGTTTGAGCATGCAGATCTCTTCACAGATAAACTTGGTAAGCTTCCAGTTGCATATTCCATGAAGCTGAACCATGAGGTAAACCCCATCGTTCGACCAGCACGCAAGATTCCAGTAGTCATGCAGAGTGAAGTTAAAGCAGAATTAGACAAAATGGTAAGTCTGGTGTTCACTCCTGTGTCAGAACCTATTGAATGGGTATAGTCTATGGTTGTAGCCCATAAGAAAGGCTCAGGTGATACTCTCATATGTATTGCTCCTCTTGACTTAAATAAATCTCTCAAACCTCCTCATCACCCAATGTGTGCAGTAGAGAAGGTATCCGCATTAATGCCAAATTCCACTGTTTTCTCAGTTCTAGATGCTAAAAACTCCTTTTGGGAAATTTCATTGGATATACTCTTTATTAATGACTTTCAGCACACTATTTGGGAAACACAGATTTTTGAGGATGCCATTTGGGATCGGTTCTGCAAGTGAAGTATTCCAACATGCCATGGAACAAATATTTGCTGGATATCATTGTGTCATTATAGTTGATAAATCCAAAAGTGAAGCAAGTACTATCACGCTGTATAAGAAGCAACTTCTCTTAAAACAATAAAAGCAGTATCCGTATGATACTGGTTTTATTGTTTTAATAAAGTGAAGTTGCTTCTTATACAGCATAGTAGTACTTGCCTCACTTTTGGATTTATTTGAAATTTTTGGCAGTACTTTTAGTGGAGGGAGTCCTTTACTTTACTTTTTGTTCTTTACATTGCTGTTCCATTATAGCTGATGACATTCTCATCGGAGGCAATGGAAAAAAGAACATAACAGAAACCCCAGGAAACTTTGAGGTCATGCACGTGAGGTCAACCTCAAGCTGAATCCTTTGAAATGTCAATTCACACTGAAAGAAGTTGTCTATGTTGGTCACATGTTCACAAGTTCAGACCTTCAACCTGATCCATCGAAGGTAATGGCGGTCCATGAATGCCAGTTCCAGAGAATCTCACATCTTTAAAGCATTTCCTGATTAACTATTTTTAGGCAAATTCATTCCTAACCTTTGTGAGCTTTTACGTGAACTCACATGCAGAAATATAAAGTGGGCTCAGTACATGCAGCATCAAGAAGGATTTGATATTTTGAAACTGAGAATTTCCAGTCCACCTACACTGAGATACTGCAATGTTCTTAAACCTGTGACTCTTACTTGTGATTCTTCGCAATATGGTCTTGGCACAGCATGTCTTCAGGAAGACATTCCAGTTGCCTGTACATCTTTTACATTGACCCAAACAGAAATGCACAATGCACAAACAGAAAAAGAGCTTCTTGCAGTTGTTAGCATGCTGCAAATTCAGTGACTATATACATGGAAGACCAATTTGTATCAAAACTAATCATCAGCCATTGGTAACTATTTTGAAAAAACAATGCTTACTGCTCCAGCAAGATGCAATGTATGATAAAATTGCAAAAATATAACCTCAGTATTGTTTACAACAAAGGTAAAAACACCTTGCAGATGCTTTGTTTCGAGCACTCCGAAAAACAGCAGATTTCAAAGTTATTCAAGTCCTGCATTTCATCATCACGACTTGATGAGTTAAGAAACCATACCATTAAAGACCCAATTTTTCAAAGACTAAGTAACGTTAACAAAGGAAACATGTCGGACAAGTTTGCCGCTTAAAACTACAGCAACATTTCCCATACAGAGATTAATTCATTGTGGAAGATGGTATAATTATGAAAGATCAAAAGTGGTAGTTCCTAAATCATTGCAAAAGGAATACATAACAATCCTGCACAGAGGTCACCCAGGCACTGAATCAACTAAACGTAGGGCAACAGGTATTGTTGTTTGGCCTCCCTGTCCAAAGATATTGAAAGAGAAACACTTTCCTGTTCAGTTTGCAACAGTAGTAAACCTCATCAGCAGAAAGAACCTCTTCATCTGCAATAAATCCCTGATTTGCCATTGTTCACAGTTGCTGTAGATATCTTCAAATGGAATGGTCAGCACCATCTGGTATTAGTTGACTCGTACTCTGGTTGGTTCGAAGTTGACTTACTTCATAACTTATCTAGTGCAATGATTATGAAATTAAAGACCTTTCTCCATTCCTGGAAATCCTCAGTCATATCGGATAACGGTACACAATTTACTAGTCAATGTTTTAAAGAAGAAGAATTTGCTAGATCTTGGGATTTCATTCATGTAACCAGTAGTCCAGAATATCCACAAGCTTATGGTTTAGCTGAACATGTAGTTTGTAATGCAAATTATTTGATAGAAAAGTCCAGACGGGAAGGAATTTATGTATTTTTTAATTAACAAAACTTTACTCATAACCAGATGCTTGATTCACCTGCCCAAAGACAGAAGTCAAAGACAAACCCGAACAACTCTTCCAGTTGACAAGCATCTGTTAGTACCAATTGCAAAGAGCAATGAGGTAGTCAAAGCTTAACTATCAAAAAGACATCCTTCACAAAAGGTATACTATGACAAAACCAGTAAACCACTTTGACCATTTTTTGCAAGGTGAGGTTGGCCAAATGCAAACCTTGGAAGGGCATGATTGTATGTGAAGAATCAAACATTTGTATTGAACCAAGGTCTTGCATATGTCAGATTGAAGGTGCAGATAGTTTGCCTGTCCCACAATGTCTAATTCTTGAATGTGTTTCAAGAAATACCAATGCAGATTTGTGCATATATTTGTAATGGGCACAAAGTAAGGAGGGAGGATGTGGAACAGAGTGCTGTGTTCTATTGTCTGTACCATATCAGCCACTCTAGTTAAAGGAAGTTTCAAGGTAGGGGAGAGGTATTAAACTAACTGTACTGAGCATGTGTTACAAGTAAGCTGTAGAATGTGCATGCAGAAGCAGCTATGTCGGGTATACAAAAACTATCTATCTGTTAAACTGCCATCGTGCCTTCACTCTTCATTCAACATTAGGTTACAACCATTTCCTCCTCCTAGATTTTGGTCAAAGTACTGACTGAATTTTTAACATCTGCGACCCAATTACTCACCAAAAAACATGTTCCCAGTTCTCTCTTTCTCATTACACTTCCAACGTTCATAGTCTACCAGAGGAAAAATTCTCTGAAACCTGCTGTGAGGTATTCAAATATTTATACAAACCCTTCAAGCAAAGACCCTAAACCTTCTGGACTTGAGTCCTACAGACATTCTCCCACTGTTCATTGCAAATTGCTTGTGTGAAATGCAATATTTTGTATGTAGTACTGGTCTGGTTAACCATTTTTTTTACTGGCTGCTTCTGTTTTAAACGGAATTAAATACTCTGCCTGATTTAAATGTTTACTAAGCATTCTTGTATCTCCTTTCTCTTTGCCTGTACTTGGATATTAATCCCTGGTAAGGAAGATGGTCTCTAAATGCCTTGTAAAGAAATGCAAATACTCTGAATCAGGAGAATGTAACGTAGCAAATGAGTGTTTCTGCACTCAAGAATGGGTATCAAATGGACGGTCCCCAACACAGTTGCTGATTGGATGTTGTCTTAAACAAAAATTACTTACCTTCTCCTCTGTTGTGTGTGCGGATAGGAAAAGTGCTCTTGTCGTAGCTAAAAAAGAAACAGCAAAAAAAGTACTTTGACAAGTCTGTAAAGACACTTTTCCCATGTGAAAATGGGAAGGAGTAGGCAGGAGTTAAAATTTTACAGCTGGATCTTACTGTTTGTAAGATATGTACATGCAAGTTTATAGCAGAAATATATGGTGTCCAGACTTCCAGATGTACAGAGCCCTAAGGAAATCTCTCTGCTCTTCTATGATAAGCAAGTTGTACCAGTACTTCCTCCAACATATCAGCTCGGTGTCTTGAATCTAAACTGAATTCTTCAATGATACAGGATATGTAGACAGAATAAATGTCATCGTAGATTATGAAATCCGTTCTGAAGGTAGCAAAACTTAATGACTGTGACTGTAAATATTGAGCATTTAAGAGAGTGATTAAAGCAAAAATGTAGGAAATAGGAAGTGTACAAAGTACTGTATCTTTTATTTTGACTTTTTTTTTGTACAAGTATCATGTGAATTGCCCAGTTTAGTGAAGGGTTATGGTATATTGAACCCATTTGCGCCCATGTACTCTAAAGTACAAAAGGTGTTGACATGTATGTGATTTAAGGGTAACATTCCTTTTACGACATCTAATTATGTGGATCTTGAATGAAAGTTTTCAGTAAAACCTCTGTATAGCTGCTCTGTCTTTTCATCTAACATCTTGCACAATCGTGTCTCTTGAAACCAGTACAGATACATAACAGGCACCATAACATGGGGGAGGGTTAATACTACTGACTTTTCAAAATAAAGAAGCCTTAATTTTGTAAACAGTATTGGACAGCTGTAACAAATGAAGCACAGTAGGTGGTTTAAAGACTGGTTGCTTCCTTCTACACACCCCTTAAGGCTGAGATTTCATAATCAAAGGTCTCTTCACAAGGAAATTGAGCAGTGCACACCATTCTATGAAACACATTGAGTTAATTTGTACCTCCTTGTCTTTTTAAACTGAAATTGCCGTTTACTGCCTTTGAAGTTCCCATTATCAATATAAATCAAGTCAAGAGCTTGGCACAGTCAAGCTAAGAGAAGACCGAAATGATTTGCCCCTCTATATGACTACCAGCTTAAAAGCTGCTAAATACTTTGTTCTGCCATACTCTCTCTCTTAATGAGGCATAGTGAAGATCTAACCGCTATTAAAAGCTGCATTACCTTTACCTTTCGTAGCTGTTCTTTGCTGGCCATCATTGTCTGCTGTTAGTTCTTAGTGCAAGACATGATCATAGCAGTATTTTTGAGTGTGTGCTTAACAGGCCTTGTTAAACACTAAGTGCTTTTAATATCAGATCTTGAACTAAGGATATGCTTACAAGTTTATTTGGAGTATAATCCTGGCACTGCACGATAGTTATGCTCTTGCTAGGGACACACATAATGTGAGTCAAGATTGTGGGAGGCATTGGTCTGTCACACTTGTAGGTGTACAGTCTGATTGCTCAGTTACTGTAATATTACTTCATGGGGCCGTAGCGATAAACAGTTTTTGGTCCCATTTGAAGGGCTAGGGAAGAGACTGACAGAATGGATGGGCTAACCAGGAATTAACCAGTTAGCATTAGCAAGTTGAATGGGAAGAAAGATTTAGTTGCCGATTTGTGAATTCATCATCCCTAGAGGGTAGCCTGTACCATGCTGGGTGTAACTAGGATGGGAGAGGCCTCTAGCTACTGTCAGCTTGTATGCAAACATTTCTTCATGCAGTAACCAAAACAAAAACTAGGCTGATAAAAACACGAAAGGCAGCCCAAAAAGTCCGTAGAAATAATTTATTAGAAAAACACAATGACCTTAAGCGCTTTTCGTACGTACAATGTACGAACTTCTTCAGAAAACTGTACAAGTGAAAGCACACCATTTAAATAGCCTCCTTTTAGTCAGCTGATAATACGCCCCTTGCTCATCTCTAAATAAAAGGTGCAGCAACATAATAATCCTGTTAAAAGGAAAAACAGAATTAACTATAATACATGTATATCTATATATAATATATTAATAAACATCAATAACTTAAAAAATAATAATAATAAACTCTCCCCACTCAATATATAGCAAAAATAAAAATTATTATATATATAAAAAGTATGTATATATATATATATATATATATATATATATATATATATATAAAAAACATATTAAGTACATATTAATCCTATTATAAACTGTTGAAAAATTTTTTTATATATATAAAAATAAACAACTATATTATATATATCCTATAAAAAACCTTCCTATGTACATGGTAAATACTTAATTTCCCTAAGTAAAAATAAAAATATGAAAAATTAAGTATTAATAAAGAATTAACTAATAATGAAAATATATATATTAAAAAAACGTATTGAAAGATAATATGAAACAAAATGCATGAACCTCATAAAGTTCTTATCTTAACTACCTGTTAAAGCTATGCAACTTCAAAATAGCCATAATTGAACAAACATCATTCAAACCAGGCCAACAATATGAAAATAATCTAATTTGCCATAATAATTCCAAACGATCTAACTGCAATTCAATAGGGCCACCTCTGATATTTGGTACAAGTTGATCCAATATCCAAAATTTAAAACTATGTGTAGGAAATTCAAACACATGTTTAGCTAATGCATTATCAAGGAACCCTTTCCTGATGTTATAAGTATGCTCGTATATTCTATCTCTAAGTCGAATTGTTTTGCCCACGTAAAAACATGGGCATAACTGGCACTTAGCAACATAAACAACCATTTTGGAATTGCAGTTAGTTTTGAATTTACTTTTTAAAGTAGATTCATGTATGTTAATAGAAATCCCTATTATTATTAGCTTACAATAAGGGCAATTACCACAAATATTCATTTTCTTTTGGCCATTTCTAATACCAGGCCTATTATTAATACCATCTAGAAGTTGTTTAAAATTCAGTGCTACTATTCCAGTGGCTGTTTGCAGCATTTAACTTTCTTGGCAGGGTAGCCATTCCTCTTTAGGCAACAGTGTGCAGACACTGGGGCAGGAAGGCAACATTCACAGCATGAACATTATATCCCATCACTGTGTCTTCACTTTGCAAGATTTCTGCACTGGGTTTAAAACATTCATGAATTGCAGTTCATACTTGACTTATGAATGTTAGTGTATTATTTTGTATAGAATATTGTGTATGAAAATTGTTTTCATGTAATGTGGGGAAAAATGAAAATGACCACTAAAGAAAGTACTTTAATAATTACACAATAGAACATGGAACTAGATAACATTTTTCTTAATTTGTATGGAAAATGTGTGTAATGTTTAATGTATAATACACAAAACAGATTTATTTCTACTGACTGAAGGTGATGAAAAGATGCACCGGAGATTGACCTCCTGCAGCTCTCTAGACTGGGATTGTTTTCCAATGTGTAATGTTTTAATTTTTAGTTTATGGGCTACAAATTGACTAAATCAGTCATGAGAAACTGTCACCATCTTTTATCTGTAAATTGTTGGCTGACAACCGTACCAGCTGGCTTTGTTACTGTGACAGCTAACACTTTTCTGATTAGTTCCAGCATATTTTTTTCATTCTGAAACATTATCTCACATCTGCTTTGCTAAATCACCTTCTGATTTGGAAGCTAAAATGTTTCACTTTTGTTCATAAGGCTGCCAGAAGGCATTGCTGATGTATGCAACAACCAGTAATAATATATTAGAAGGTATTACAGCTAGCCAATCTAAGGGAGAGTTCATTTCACATATATTTTTTGACTCCAGATGTTCAGTATAAGCACTTCTTTACAGTATCTCATAAGTGTGACATCTGTCATTCTGCAAATACTGGGTGAAAGGTACAGTATTTAATTTCCTATCCTATCTGATAACTCTGGCCCTAAATTGCTTCTTTGCCAGATCTCCTGCATTATGCACATTCAAAATAAAAGCAAGTCTGAAACCTTTTGAATTTACCAAATACTGCAAGATAATGTAGAATCTGGAGAAATGGCAAATCCTAAGGAATGATGTAAGGCGTACAAAGGGATGTGGATTTCATGAGGAACTCTTGGTAACATTTTAAAGAAATATTATATGACACTTTTAGCTGCTAGAAACATTTGGAGAAAATAGTGTTTTTAGATGATGATGATGATATAGCAGAGACAATCTGGAAAATTGCAAACCAATCTGCCTATAATCCTTAAAGTAAATGAAAAGTTATGTATGCAGTGTGCAACACAAAACTTAGTTTTGTGGTGGTTAGTTTTCTTTCATCTTTTGACCTCTGAGCTGAAACTTCACTTTTTAGTGGCACTCATTGAATGTAGCAATCTGGACACTAATCACTTGGGACATTCCTGTCTGCACATTGTGGCTTAAATAACCCACGTGGTCTGTATCAAGGGACAAAGGTTATTTTCCATCCCAAGTATATAGATTTTTCAATTCTTGCACCTGTGCAGTCCACGAGGGTGCCTTTACCTCCAAAGCTACTCCACATTTATTTATTTAACATTTGTTTACCAGGAAGGTCCGATTGGGATGGAGGCCATTTTCAGCAGAGACTTTGGGAGAAATGCTCCAGATGTATGTGTTTGGAATGTGGTAGGAAACAGGAGTGCCCAGAGGGAAACCCACACAAATGTGGGGAGGACATGCAGACTCTGCACAAAGGTACCCCAGCTGAGAATTGAACCAAAGAACCACTTGCTGTGAGGTGACAACACTAACCTCTGCACCACTGTGCCACCCACATGACCTTATTTAATTTATCACATTTACTTTTTGATCATTTCATGTGCAGTGACATAACTCTCCGTGACATTGAGGCATATAAACTGCTGTGTACACATCCTCTACCACATATATTTGAAGGACTTCCTTCCTCAGCCAAATGCGTTGACTTCTTGCTACTCTCAGGTGTTGGCAGCAGAGGAAGATCATCATGGTCTTCCTCTGAAGAAGAGAAGGTGCCATTGGCCTTCACTGACAACCTTCTTATGGAGCATACTTTCTTCATAAGCTTGGGCAACTTCTTGTGGAGCATATTTTGCTCATAAGTTTGGGTCACTAGAGGAGTAGAAAACTTTCCTTTCCTTGTGACAGCACTCCTGAATAATAAGGCTATTTTTAATTACATGTATACTTTTAGACAACCTGCTCTTCTTTTTCCAGAGGCAAAACTGAATGTACATTTAAAGATGTACATTTAAAGAAATTATGAACACTATTACTACTATAGGCTGCGGTGGTTAACATTGTCGCCTCACAGCAAGAGGTTCTCCCATTTGATTCTCTGCTGGAGCACCTTCTGTGCAGAGTCTGCATGTCCTCCCCGTGATCGAGTGACATTCTGAAAGACATGCAGGTAGGTGCATGCATGAATGAGTGCGGCTTCTTTGAAGGTTGGGCTGGCAACTCGGCACCGTAAAAATCCACTGCCAATCCTTAGTGGACTGGAGTTCAGCTGTGGCAACCCCTAACCGGGAAAAACTGAAAGACCATTATTATTCTACTATCCATACAGAAAATGCAAACCATGCACTTTTTAGACATACCAACTTCTTGAAATAATGGCACTGATTTTTTTTTTTATTTTAGAAAATGTTTTGAAAGATATTAGGGGTGGTGACGGGGGGGGAACATTTGTGTGTTTGTTTGTTTTTTTTGTTTTGTTTTATTTATTCAAAGAATTGTGTTGGCAGATTCTCTTGGCAGATGATTTTCCTGGTGTTTAACAGTGTTTTTATTAATAACACCTGAACTCAGTATGCAGTAGGATTGTCTGCTGCATTGAGCAATTTGTGCATTTTAAATGTGGTATTTAAGGGGATGTCTTTGTTGGTTCATTCTTGCAACAGAACTTGATCAAAAAATTCAGAAAGTGCTAAAATACGTAAATACAGCTACTTTGGAGGTATGTTGTGATTTATTGCCTCCCTGGTAACGTTTGTGATGTGTATGAATGGCTGTGACAATGCAACTGAGGTCTGAATGGTGTCCCATTTAGGAATTTGAGAACCACAGCTTCTGATTTAGAGCTACGGGTGTCCTTCCTGCTGCTTTGTACTGAAAAGCAAATTAATCTGACACATGACAAACAGCATAGCCATTCATCTACAAACAAAATATGTTCTCCTTGAAAAGTGTGATATTGGAACCCATCTACCACAAGTGGAGAAATGTTCAGTATCTTGGTATTTTTTTCTTAAGTGATGACTGAAGGAATCTGTAGACCTGGCAGAATCATGCAGGGTCATCATTACTATAGATATTCCACCAGACCGATAGTAAAACCATGATGAAGTTACATGACAAACTTTTAGTCCATCCCTGGGATTCATTCATGTCTACACCATATACATTCTTCTCTAAATAAATAGTCAACACAAAAATAACTCTTGCACTCCTCCTGCTAATTTTAGTTTTCCTACTGATTTTAATGTAACCATAAATATTAAGGGGATTTCTAAACATTACCACAAAGTGTAGTGTACTTAATGTGATCTTTAAAAAAAAATGTGGTAAGGATGTTCTTTAATACAGATTGCATAAATTTAGTGTAGGTGCTAATGAATCTAGCCCCCTGCCTTCAGTTATGGTTACAAGATTTAGGCAGTGATGGAAATGATGTCATCACGGATAAATGAAAGCAGTGATGGAAATTAAGTCATCACGGATAAATGAAAGAAATGATGCTCCTTTTCTTTGTTTGAGCACACTGTTTCCTGATGAAGTGAGGAGCTTGGCAGTTTGGGAAGATCACTTTTGAGTTGCCAGAAGTCCTTGGGTATGACTTAAGCACACCCTGTCCCCTGGCTGCCTCTGTCAGGAGGTCTCTCCTATCTTAGAAGCTCTGAGTGTAAATTCCATTCTTTACTGATACTGAAGGTTGTAACCTGGGCCATAGCCCCTTGAGAGCTCCTGTCTGATGAACTGGAGAATTAACTCCTCTTCCTAAGGACCGCTTGCTCCCTGGTTATGCTCAGCTCTGCTGAAGCAATGGGAATGGAACACATGACAGGCATAGTAAATATTGGAGAAACTGTATTTCTCCATTTGCTTAGAATCACCTGATTGACTGCAAGATAAGCTTGGACCTGTTGCTGAGAGGAGTCTGGTCTACCTTGCACAGCTTGCCATGTTTATGTTGACCAAAACAAGTAAGTTTAGAAGGTTATTGACTAGGTGGATGGGTACTTTCCAGATTATAGGCAGTTGGTGTTATGAACCTAAACTTCACTAAGGCTGTTAACGTAGTTTATCTCGGTTTATTCAAAAAGTCTTTAGCAGGAAAAGACTAAAAGTGACCTGTTCACAAAAATACATTTTGGTTAGTTATAAAGGGCAGTACTTGGTAGAACAGGGATGTCCAGTAGGCAGTTTCGAACAGGGATGTCCAGTAGGCAGTTTCTCAGTAACTGATCCTAAGATTGCAGCAGTTGATAATGGGAAAGCCAGAGGCCAACAATAATCATACAGCTGAATATCTGACCTCCCACTGACTAACACTGGGATTACAGCAGGTTAATATTCAGACTGTGGGTAATACTGTAGTAATTAAATTGGGAGCTGAGAACAGATGATTTACTGTAGTATTCCATTAAGGCATTTTTTTTTCCTGTTTGTACCCATTCATCAGTACACTGATGTACAAGATGATGAGGAATCAACCATCTTTGCTAAAGAGAGGCACATGAAAGGAGGCATAGGGAGGGATAAGTGCAGTAAAAAGTTTAATTTAAATGCTTGGGAGGAGTATTCTGACACACCAGCTTAGCTGTAGAGGAGAGTAGGAATCCATCCATCTGCAACCCCTTTTTCTCGGGCACACTGCAACCTATAGCATTGATTAGCAAAAAAAAATAAATAAGTACTTGCATTTCTAAATACTGCAGAGGAAGAAGGAATGCTCGAAATTTTCTGCTTAATTTTTGCGTGAATGAATAGTAGTAGTTATTTTGCCTGAAAAGCATTTTGCAGAATCCCAAATGGATGAAAAACTTGACCTGAATTTATTCGACTAAATTACAACTGACTGAAAATTGTAAATGGTGATTCATCACATTTTTCTCCTTTCTTTAACTGTCTTATTTGACCATTGAGAGAGTAGATTTAAGGGGAGCAAATCACTCGTATCATGGGTGCTAAGTGGGGGCTTATTCCCTTTGCAAATAGACAATTACCCTTTAAGGATATTGTGTTTCAGCTAAATGGCAATTCTGAATGTCCATGACTCTTTTCTTTTACTTTGTCTTTTTATGGACAATTTCAGGCCAATGAACCCAAACCCCTCTAGCTGTGGACATGCATATTTCTGCCTTCTTATGACGACATCAGCACAGCATAAGAGGAATGTTTTGACTTTTGGAAACCAAGGGTAGTCATACCCAACTGATATCCATAAATCTAAGGGTGTCTACAAAAATGTTTAAAAAGGCCACATGGAAACCAATTGGTTAAAAACACAAAAAAAAAAAAGAAAAATCTAGCAAAGCTAGAATTTCCGCTGTGTGATACCTTAAACCTCTTGAATCAGAGGCAACATGATTAAAACATTGTTTTAGTTTGTTAGTTGGGATATTTTGTAGACACCCTTAGGTTTATAGGGGACTTGCAGACATTGGACCCAACCCAGTCTGGCTTTGTCAAAGGCAGATCATGCCTTTTGAACTTGGTCGACTTCTTCGAAACAGTCACCAAGGCCTTTGATGAGGGAAAGGCAGTCCATACAGCCTACCTTGACCTTGCAAAAGCTTTTGACACAATACCCCACTCGGGTATTATAGAGAAACTTACCAGCTTAAATGTAAACCCATATGTCACAAGATGGGTTGCAAACTGGCTAAAGGACAGAACCCACAGGGTTAGAGTTGCTGGCGCCATGTCAGACTCCAAGCCGGTCACAAGTGGTGTCCCACAGGGCTCAGTCCTTGGCCCCCTGTTCGGCATCTACTTCTCAGAAGTACAGACAAACATAGGATGACTATGGCTGACAAAGTTTGCAGATGACTGCAAACTGGGCGCCATAGTGGAAAGTACATCGGACACAGATATCCTTCAGAGGGGTCTCACGGAAACTGATAACTGGTGCCAGAGCCATGGCCTGAAGTTAAATGCCAAAAAATGTATAGTCATACCCTTCGGGAAAAACAAGGTAACCCCAAGCTACCATATAGGTGGCAATCCATTAAGCACAGAAGAGGTTATCGGGGACCCAGGTTGACAGTGGCCTTTCTTTTGACACTCACATTGCTAAAGTGGTTAGAAAGACCTTCTACATTGCCCACCTGATCATGAAGGGATTCACATCCAGATCAAGTGAGGTCATTGTTCCCCTGTACTCTTCACTTATCAGACCAATGATCGAGTACAATGCCCCATTCTGGATGTATCTCACCCGACACCTGCAGCAATTGGAGAGACCCCAAAAGTTCCTCACCAAAAGGATAAAGGGACTCCAAAATCTGTCATATGCTGCCAGACTGAAGAAACTCCAGCTCTATTCAGTCGCATACCGCCTGCTCAGAGGTGACCTGTGCCTGACATACAAGGCCATGTCCAACCCGGAATTAATGGACCTGCTCCACCTCAAAAAATCCAAATCTACCAGATCCACTAGAGCAAGTGACTTAAACCTTAGCATGGATATAAATAGGACATGCTGGAGGGATAGATTTGTCACCCAGAGACTCCCTATGCTGTGGAATAAAATCCCAGTCCATGTGAGGCAGAGCACCTCGCTGGCTCTGTTCAAGAGAAATCTTGACCGGTGGATGGGAGATCGTAGGTTTACCCCGGGAATCATCTCTGTGTCACTGCTGGACAGAGGCACAACAAACTAATGGGCACAGTATTTTTTAACATAAGGGGTGGCGTAAGCCACAAAACTTTGGGCTAGGCTTATAAATGCCTTAGGGCAGATAGCCTAGTATAAACCTATGATATCGGTTGGATATGACTACCCTGTGTTTCCAAAAGTCAAACATTCCTCTTATGCTGTGCTGATGATGTCATAAGAAGGTAGAAACATGCATGTCCACAGCTAGAGGGGTTTGGCTTTATTGACCTGAAATTCTCCATAAAAAGACTTAAAAGTAAAAGAAAAAAGTCATGGAAATTCAGAATTGCCATTTAGCTGAATCACATGATATCCTTAAATGATAATTTACATATATCCCATGTTGCCTCTGATTTTAAAGATGTTTAAGGTATCACACAGTGGAAATGCTAGCTTTGCTAGATTTTTCTTTCTTTTTTTTTTTTTTTTGTGTCTTTGCAAATAAAGAAAGACAACTTGTCTTAAATTAGTGTTTGTGTCACCAGTGATGCATTGTTTTTATTTTCTTAGTCTGGGGCCTAGGGGTTGCCAAAATGGTGTAATGGAAGTTTTTTTCAGTAAAACGTGATTCTGTGAAGTATGTGTTCAGTCATTTTAAATTCTGTGAAGCATGATTCATTCAAAATGACTGCACTTATAATTTTCTCTTCACTTCATTTTCAAGCCATCTTAGAACATCCCGATAATTGACTTCCTCTACCTTAAATTACAAAATGTTATTACTTTGCAGCAAACTTACTACTTTATTCAATACAAAATGCTTATTTTTTTTACCTTACTTGTCCACTTATCTCTGTGTTACTACCATGTATTACATGTATTTCATTAAGCTGCTGTTTTCCCTACTTTTAGCTGTAACTCTTGGACTATAACTAAAATGTTCTTTGATTTCTTGTCTATGGCTCCTTCGTTCTACTTAAAATGTACCTTCTCTTCCCTTTATGCCTTTCATCCTATATTGTAAATGTTCTTAAACTGCATACAGTATTAATTACACATTCCTTAAGAAGCCATTTTAATTGACAGTACTGCATATCAGTCAAGAATCCATTAAATTGATGAATTAAAATTATGTAAGCCTTTTCTAGAAGAAGCTGCACAACTTGATAGATTATTTGAACTTGCAGTGGGAACCTTGTACATCTGGATCTTCATGAGGTTTAGGGAAGCCCTTATAGTGTGTGGATGCATTAAGTACATGTGTGTCGGCCATTAGTGATTGTAATCTGTTGATGTATAGGGAAGCACATATATTGTGTATATAGAAGGTAGATATGTGTGTTATGAATTACAACTGGCCTCCTTAAATTATTTGCCCTTTATGACTGGCCTTGTATGTCCCATACGATGGCTACAAAAATTTACATGGATCAGTCCATGGAATCGGTCTGCATATGTTAGAGGGGATGTGGATGTGACCCCCCCCCCACATATATGAATTTATATATGGTTGCATAGATTTAAAAGTATTGCAGACTGAGTTTTCAGTATCCCTGTTGTAAGACCGCCTCCACTTAAACTGCAGTACTTTTTGAAGATGTCCATCGAGGCTGGACCATCTTAATGAAAAACTTCTATATTGCACAAACTATAATGTTTCTAGTAATGTATGTTGGACACCATCAGCATATCAGACAGAAGTAAACCATTCTGTGTTGGAGGTTGTTCAGAAATGCTTCTCTTATGTAAATAAGAGAATAGAAGTATAGCTGGGATTTTCTTTGTTTACTGAGTGCATCACATATTTGATTTATGTAGTTGTAGGTTGGTGAACTCAAAATTAAACCTACTAGGACTGCTTTAGCTATTGGTGATGTTGCAGTGCTTGTTCAACCTAGCAGTGTAGTTGATATTCCTCATTTATGTTAACTAATTTATACATTGACAAATAAGCATGTCGCTATTTATAGAATCCATTACTGGTAAACATCCTAATTTAACTCCTCATTGCCCCCTTTCCATCCTCATCACAGCTTGACTTCTAAAAACACCTAAATTCAACTACATTTCAGATGATGGTGTCTGTAATGAAAGAAATATTTGGCAGAGATGGGAAAGTTGGATGATGAACATGAGGTCTGGGTGAGCCGACTGCCACGGAGGTCAAAGCATTACTAGTGGTACTTGGTGAATCTGACAGACCTGAATAGTTTTTCATTGGTAAACAGAGTGAGTGATTCTACAAGAAGAGGGGTTGGAAACTGCAGCTTTTTTCCACAGAGGTAAACTGAGGAAGGTGACAGAGTTGCAGGCCTATTAATTTTCCTTTCTCTTGGAAAGAAAGTAAAAGATTTTGCAGCACAGACTTCGAGTTCCTAAATGCTAATTATTTTCATAGTTGTCATATGCTTTTTCATATTTCTGTTTATATGTTTTGTTAACTAGATTGACTGGGTTGAGGCATATTTTCACTGAAGGCCTGGGAGCACTTGCTGTCTGGTAAAGTAATTTGTTTAGAGTCGCAGAGCAGGCAAATGGTGGTTGAAGAAGTAATAAAATCTAGGACTACAACATGAAGCTTTTTAGCAGCTCCATAGCCTTAATTCTCAGTGTACTAGAGGTCTTTCTATTCCAGCTTTATCCAGTGCTATTTAGATATGGTATATGTAAATGTTAATAAAGTTCTTAACCATGTGCCTTACAGAAGGAATAGAAACTTAAGATTTGGGATGTTGTCTGTAATGATGGTATGCATTCAAAACTGGATATCTGAGACTAGCTTCTTTTTCTTCTTTCGGCTTTTCCCAGTTAGGGGTCACCACAGCGGAGCGCCTTGTCTGAGACAATCTAACAAAAGGAAACTTTTTCCGGGGGGAGGGAGTCCATAAGACATGGAATACAAAAAGAGTTTAAAGCTTAAACCAGATTAGTATATGTGTATTACACTGTGACTGGACAAACAAGATCCTGCTATGTGTTTGTTAGGAGTGATGGTGTAGAAGTCCTGAATGGAGGAGCTGCCATCCAGAGAGGTTTGCTTTGAGGGAGGAAAAACTGGAAGTTGGTATGTCTTGTACTAAATGCTGTGCACTTGAGGGAGGAACTCTCAGACAATGTCAATTCTTGGCAGTGTAAACCTTATTTAAGATGGATTTCAGTATGTTGCATTGAAAACGGCACTGGTGGCTTTTAGGATGCTGAGATGCATAGAACTGGCAGTAAATTCACAAAATATATTCTAAGAATGGAAGTGACTTCAGCAGATCATTTTGCATGTACTAATGGAATGACTGAATTCTCACAACTACGTTAAATAACTGTTTCTGAAATGAAACTTCATAAAGTTAATGTGGAATGAAAGACTTCAGCACTAAATACTGACAATTTGCTGTTTCAATGACAGGTAATGTTTTAACTACCAAAGTAACCCTTACTGATTTTAAATAATTTATTTTATATTTGTTGAGCAGGTTTGTCTGACTGAGCTTTAGCCCTTTTTCAGCGGAGGCCCGAGGAGAAAAGCTCCTTGGGAGGGTGGCCTAATGGTTAAGGTGCTTGCCTTAAAAGACAAGGTGCAGGGTTTGAGTCTCATAAGGGATAATTGGCTAGGCTTAAAATGGCTTGCAAGGGCAATTAGCCTAGTATGAACCTATGAACCAATTAAGGGAAAAATGAATAAATAGCAAAACAAATTATAATTTTGGGGTTGGGAGGGTGGCCTAATGGTTAAGGTGTTTGCCTTACAAACACAAGGTGCATGGTTTGAGTCTCACAAGGGATAATTGGCTAGGCTTAAAATGGCTCGCAAGGGCAGTTAGCTTAGTACTAACCTATGAACATAGTTTAACAGACTAGCATCCAGAGTAGTAATTAATAAACAAGGCACATAATATATACAATACAAAAAAGCATAAAATCATATACAGTTTTAAAAGTGTTTTCACCATACAGAGTAGTATTTAATCCTAATTGTAGTAGGTAGAGCTGAGAAGTGGAAATAGTATAACTGGTGGGACAGGAGAAGGAGCACGTGGAGAGAAAGGATTAGAGGAAGGTTTATGGGGGATGATTACACTGACAGATCCATTTATTTTGCAGGTATTGTTTAGTAGCAGTTTTAAATTGTTTTAGTTGCTGAAGTGACCTGAGTTAAAGTGGTAGACTATTCCAAGCCTTGGTGGGATTGAAACTATAGAGAGTTTGGCCTATTTTAGTATTAGGTTTATGGATTTGCAAAAGGTCTTTGCTGGAACTTCGGAGGGATCTTGTTGGGGTGTAGTGGGAGATTAGAGATGAGAGAGTCTGGCAGTAAGTGGGTTTATAGAGAATAGAGTGAATGGTCTGAGACTGAGTAAGTAGGAGCAGGTTAGGTAATTCTAGTCAATTTAATTCTTTCAATGAGAGACTGTGGGACTTGTATGTATTCTGTGCAGCAAATATTACGATCATGTTTTAGGTTGTTTCTAGTTTGGCTAGCAGTCCAGTGTTGAGGTTAGTTAGAATTTGAGAGCTATAGAGTAAAGTGGGTAAAGAGGTAAGAAATAGATGGTTAACTTGTCTTTTTTTTTTTTTTTAAGAAATTTTAATTTCTTGTTATGGTACAGAAGTTCTAGCTTCTGATGTGTTTTCCTAATGCAGTTATTGATATGTAAATCAAACTTTAAGTGGTCATCTATAGTAACACTTAGGAGTTTTGTGCTGTATTGGGGTGTTGTTTATGGACCATATTGAGAAGGAAGATTTGATATAGTGAAGATTTTTAGGGAGAAAGAGTAATAGTTTAGGTTTTTTGGGGGGTTGAGAATAAGTTGGTTATCAGCCAGTTTTCTACAGAGTTAAAGGAGGTCTGTGTAACTGAGATGAGTTCAGCTGGAGAGTCAGCGATAGTGATAACTGTAGAGTCATCTGCATATTGTACAAGGGATGACTCTGGACAGGAAGAGGAGAGAAGATTGGTAAAGATATTGAAATGTAGTGGACGAAGGATGGAGCCTTGTGGAACACCTGTTTTAACAGAAGAGGGGAGTGAGCTGAGAGTCATTTTACTGACTTGTAGCAGTCAGAGAGGTAACTGTGAAACCCATGAGGCAGTAGCAGGTGAGAAATTAAGATTAGTGAGTTTGTGCAGACGACAGTGAGAGACTGTGTCAAAGGCTTTAAAGAGGTCTAAGAAAAGACAGGAAATATTATCGTCTCTGGCAAGTGAGACCGAATTAAGGAAGGACAGATGAGCTGTAGTAGTTCTGTGCTTGGGACAAAAGCCGTGTTGAGTGGGAGTGAGTAGATTTCTTTGAAGTAGGTATTGCATTATTTGTGTGTGCATTTTTCTAGAATTTTCGACAGAGGTGAGAGGATAGTGATGGGTTTTAAGTTTTTATTTCAGTGGAGTTACCTCCTTTATATATAGGAAGGGTGTAGAACTGTTTCCAAATAGTAGGAACAGTAGAGTCCGAGAGAGAGTGATTTATTAGTATGGAGACTGGAAGAGTAATGAGATCATAAGTGATCTATTGGAAATAAGAGGGGATATTGTCTACTGATGTAGAGCATGGTTTTAATTTGGATAGTAGAGCTTGGATAAAGATGGTAGAAACTGGTTTTAGGGAGAAATTATTTGTAGTGTTACTTTTTGGAGCTGAGTTTGAACATTTCAGTTTAGTTTTATGAATATCTAGGTTGGGGATGGGGTTGAGTAGTTTGGATACTGAGTCAGTAAAATAAGAGTTGAAGATGGTGGCAGTTTCCTCATGTGTTTTGTTAGGGCATGGAGTTGGACAGCTTGGGGAACCAGGGAGTACTATTTGGTTTATTGAGTTCCAGAACTTTTGGGGATTAGATTTAAAGGTAGAAGGTTGGTTGTAATACATGTTTTTCTTGTCTGTACTTATGTGACTTTTGACCAAGTTTCTAAGCGCTCTGTATTTCTGGAGGTCAGGTAGGAGCTTTGTTTTTGCCCAGCCTTTCCATGCTCTATCCCTATTTTTTAGTAAGGTACGGATATTTTTTGTCAGCAGTGGAGATATGTTAGACTTTATACGAACTGTTCGGAGAGGGGCAAGAGAATTAATATTTAAGAATGTAGAGTTGAAGGATGGACTGCTTCATCTAAGGGGGGGTTGATGTAAGAAATTTCAGCTCACTTCAGAGAGTAGAGATCTGAGGTTTTCTGGGTCAAAGTTTGTTAACTTGCTGCATGTTATAAACCTATGACGTTTAGCATGGTGGGGTGAGTATCTGAAGAACTTTGTTGGGCAGCGATCACTTAGTGGGCTTGGTAGAGTTTCAGGGTTGTGGTATTTAGAAGATGGTATGCTGTAGCACAGCTGTCCTTTTATTTCACTGTTTCAGTATTCATTGCAATAGTGATCCCTTGCCAAGGGCAGCCTGGTGTCCGGTCAATGTACCAAAGCCTTTAGGTTGCTTTAAGGTATGCTGTATGTCACACACACACACACACGCTCCTTGTGTAGCGTATGGAATAAAGGTGACATACAGATATACCATCCTCAAAATGTCTTTGCCACCTGTCCGAATGCCATCTCTTTATCATTGGTCTGAATGCCCATTCCTTTGCTGGTTCGAAGAGAAGTGCCCCATTGGGGTTTATTGCATCTTATCTTTCTTTTGATTCTTTTTTAATCGCATGTGGGGTGTCATGTCATCCAAGAAGGGTAAATGCCAGTGTGGGAGATTGATTTCCCATAAAGATGATAATGTGCAGTGCATTATTTGCCTCTGTCCCTCCTACAACCATTTGTCCTGTTAATCCATCATGTTTTTGTTCCCAAGATCCTCTGTAGTAGGTCGTCTTCTTTGGCTTTATATCTGGAGGGAAAAGTCTAAAGTTGTTGGCTAAAGACACAGTGGAAGGAACATTCTGCTTCTGTGGAGCAGCCATCCATGAAAAAGACCTAGAAATCTTATCCAGAATCTTCTGTTGTACAACCTCTGTCAGACGTCTCTCCTCAGGCGAGTGGAAGCCTAAATGTTCACTGGCTCCATTGTTAGATTCTTCAGCCATGACCAGTTTGGAGGCTGGTGGGGATCTGAGCTTAGGCACGTCTTTGGAGATCTTGCAGATGTCCACATTGGCCATTCATAATCAGCCGCAGTTCCCTCTGGCCAAAGAAGTTGTTCCTACTAAAATTTATTGAAATCTGGGGTCGGAGCCTTCTACATTTCATAAGGTGGATGTCACCTTAAAGAAAAAACAACACTAAACATATTAATCCAGCTCATAAGGACCCACAGAGTGAATGGCAAAATTTCACTCTGGTTGTTTAATGCTTCAATGGCTTTAAAACCTCAGGGAGTTTCTGTCCCAGCTCCTCCTTGGTCTTGTACTCCCATTACAAGACCCAGGGAATAGGATTCCTCTGAGCCAGAGGAGGATTAAGATGATGAATTCCGTGCATACTCCTCACATATTCCTTTTGATTATGGGTCTGAGGAAGAGGAATCCACTAGTCCTGAGGCTCCTTTTGAGGAAACTTCTTTTGGGGACAATCTCTAGAATGATTTGTTGTGTTTTTTTTTTTTTTTTTTAATGGGATTGTACTCAGGTTTCTGAGGTACAGAAAAGGTTTTATGAGCTCCTGCAGATGGATTCTCCCAGACCTTCTGCTGTCCCTCCTGTTTCAGCTGCCTTGTTAGATGCCTTTACTAATGCTCCTGAGTCCCAGGCCCCTGTCCTCAAGAAACCTGATATGTTTTATAAAATGCTTGAGGACTGTAAATTTCTTTACAAGTGCCTTTCTGCTGACACCTAGGTCATGTCTGTGGCTTCTGACAAGCCATCTCAATTGCTACCTTTTCCTAAGTTACTGCCTTCTGATAAAGCTAGCAGAACCATATAAAGGTTTGGGGAAAAAGGTTTATACCTCTGCTAATTTTGCTTCTAGGGTTGTTGCTTCTCAGACCCATATATCCAGGTACATGTTGGCTGCTCTTTTCCCAGTCATTTCTGATCTTGCCGACTCTGAAGGGAAGACTACTCTCCCCCCCCCCCCCCCCGTTAGGGACTTCCTCGTAGGTGGCCTTTCATTCCATCAAATGCAGTCATTATGCAGCAGATGCTTCCACCAGGACTGCTGCTTTTGGGTCAGTGATGAGGAGATATTCTTAGCTTCAGCTTCACCTGTTGCCTGATGATATTAAGGCTAAGTTGATGGAAGCTCCTCTGGATAATAAACACTGGTGCAGCAAAGCTGCTGCTGCTTTAAGTCCCTTCAGGATATGGGAAAGGCTTTACAGGAATTTTAAAACCATGTTTTTGTTTCTCCTGTCCCTAAGTTTCAGAGAAATTATCCCAGTAGGCCAGCCTTTGTTCATAAGTTATCTCACCCACCTCCCAAGGGCAAGAAAGGTTGGAAGCCAGCTCTTCCTGCTAAAGCTACTTAGGCTTCTATACCCCAAATGTCTCCTTTTCCTGATTTAAACTAGTTGCTCTCTGACTATCCTATTCTTCCCAACCACATTCCTCTTTCTGTTCACCTTTCTCTATCTCTCCCTGTTTGATTAGAGATTACTCGGTACTCTTGGTTCTGTCCATTGTCCACCAAGAGTATTTCATGGTCTGGAAATCTCTTGCATTATTTGTGGGAATTCCTTGGCCCCCTCAGGAACAGCTGGCCATTGGTGCTTTGGGATCTCTTGACTCTGGGTAGTATTCAAGAAGTTTGTTTCCCACAAGGGTTTAGGGTTTTACTCCTAGAATGTTGCTAGCATCCAGGAAAGAGTGTACTTGGAGACCATCTTTTAGAAAAGCTATTGTGACACATACCTTTGCTTCAGAAAGGGTTTGATTTTTAAAGAGTAATTTACAGCCAGTGCTGAATATTCTGCAGATAATACATTCAGAGGCACCACAGTGTGTCTGTAGGAGGTTAGCTCTTGATCTGCTTTTGAAAGATGAGCAACCATGGTAACCTCAGCAGATGGTTTCAAGAAGGTCATATTACTTCAACTTGCAAACAGTTTCAAGCTGACCAGTCTAAGCTGTAATGAATTGTTCACATTAATGTGTAGCTGTTTGTGCATGATTGCAAAACTGACATTAATATTCAGGGTCTAGAAGTTCAAACTTTGACTCCTTGCATGACTTTGCCAAGAATAATTTTGTACACCCCTATGAATCCAGTCATCCACAACACCCAAAAATGTCTTCAGACTTCTAACATATTTAATGGCATATGGGTAACAAGGTCTGCTTTTGCCAAAATGCAATCCCTTTGTTATTTTGGCATTACATTCCATAAGTTTTTTCAAAAGCCATAAGTTTATAGAATGTGTGCATATCCCTGCAACTTGGCTTGATCTTTTGCTAAGTTCACAATTTCCCCAACTTTAGTGTCCTTAGGCAAACATACTAATATATATGCAGTTATCCACTGTGAAATCTAACATAAAATGGGTAAACAAAATTGGTCTAAGAACAGACCCATGTGGTTGTCCCACAATGATGTTTTTGCACTAAAAGTGATCCAGTTTAATACCCACGTAGTAATACACCAATTGATTTTACTTTTATATATTACCTAAATGATCTCCTTAGGTACAGATTCAAATTCTTTTCAGAGATCCAAATAAACTACATCCACTAATAGCCACATCTACAGCTTCCCATATGCTTTGGTAAAAGTTTGAGTTTGACACACAGGATCTTCCCCTCACAAAATCCATGCTGATAAATGTCCATGTCTGGTATTAATTGCCCAGACATTAATTCATAAATTAATTTGCTTAAAGATTGTAAGAAAAATGTATGTCACCCTAGTTTGATTTAAATGCTACAAAAGTTGAATTGCACATTTGGAGAACAAAACCTGTCTCGAGTCATGTCCTTCTACTCATTGGTTGCAGTATTCCTTACATCTGGGATTCCTTACTCAGGTAGTCCAATGTCTGGCTAGTATACAAAAGCCTACTATTGCTTTAAGGAACACTGTAAATCACATGGACACTCCTTTCAGAGCATAGGGCATAAAGGGGATGTACCATCCTTAGAACTTCTTTGCTGGCAGTCCGAATGCATCTCTCGATTGTCAGTCTGAACACTTGGGTCCTGTTTTCTGGTTTCCAATACATTGTAGATAAGTGTCTCACTGGGGGTTTGTTTGTTTTTCTTTGACTTTTGGTTGCTTCTGGATGATGTCATCCAGGAAGGGTAAATGTCAGTGGGGGAGACAGATTCCCCTAAAGACCACCATGAACAATGTTTATTTTGCCTATGCACCTCTCATGACCATGCAACCTGTTTTGTCTGTCATAATTTCGTACTGAAGACTCTGTGTAGTAGGCTTTCTTCCTTTGTATTGCATCTGGAGAACCAGCAACTTGAGTTTCTCACTAAGGATACTATGGAAGGAACTTCCCATGCCAAGGGTCAGTCATTGGAGAAGAAGGTTGAGACCAAGACTGGAGTCTTCCACTGTCCAGCCTCCACCAGATGTTTCTCTCAAGGTGAGTGAGAACCTGGAAGTTCGTCCTGCTTTGTTGTCTGGTTCCTCTGCCATGACCAGGTTGGAGGCCGGTGGGAATCCAGCTTTCAGCACATCCGATGAGGCTTTGCAGGCTCCCATTTTGGACGTTCAGAGGGATCCATGGCTGATAATGTTGAAGGTGTCTACAGGTGGTCTGTCTCGACTACTGTTATTGACTGGCATCCTTGGTCAGAGCACGCTAAGTTTTATAGGGCAGGTGTCCCATTTAAAGAAGTAACAAAAAGGTAAACCAGTTTCTCCTACCCATAGGGATCCACAGAGTTCAGTGGCAGGCCTTCCCTAGGGGATTGTTTAAAGCTTTGTTGGCATTAAAAACTCCTCAGGGGGTCTCTATTCCAGCTCCTCCTTCCTCCTCTACTCCACTTGAAAGACCCAGGGAAGAGGATTCCTCTGAGGAGGAGTTGGATTCTGATGAGGAATCCCTTGCTTACTCTTCCCAAATTCCTCCTTCTTTGGATTATGGGTCTGAGGAAGAGAAATGTAATGGTCCTGATACTCCCTCTGAATAAATTGGTACTATGAGTAGCTGCAGATGGAATCTCCAAAGCATTCTGGTATTCCCTCTATTTTGACTGCTTTTTGGATGCATTTTCAAATGCCTCTAAAGCTCCAGATTCTCCGCACTCTGTTCCCAAGAAGCCTGATACAGTGCTGATGTACCTTTTATAAAATGTAACTTTTTGTACAGTTATCCTGCTGCTGACCCCTCAATGGTGTCTGTAGCCTCTGACAAGCCCACTCAATTGCTTCCTTTGCTGAAGTTACTGTTTTCTAATAAAAACAGCAGAACAATGTAAAGGCTAGGCAAGAAGGTTTACAGCTCTGCCGCCTTGGCTTTTGGTCTATTAATTATCGGACCCATATGACCGGGTATGTGTTGGCTGTCCTTTCTCAGGCTTTTCAGGTTATTTCAGATCTCCCAGATTTTCAGGGTAAATCTTCTGCTCTTTCCTGTTGGGGACTTCCTTACAGGTGACTGTTATTTCATCAAGTGTTATGATACAGCAGATGCCTTTTTTATGGCTGCTGCTTTTGGCTCACTGATGAGGAGGTATTCTTAGCTTTGGCCATTGCTAATGATATCAAGGCTAAGTTGATGGATGACTCTCTTGATGATAATGATAAACTCAGCAGCAACTTCCACAAACAAGTGTTTGCCCCTTTAGATAAGATGAAGGCCTTACAGGAACCTGAACATGTCTCTCTGTCTCTCTGTCTCTCTGTCTCTCTGTCTCTCTGTCTCTCTGTCTCTCTGTCTCTCTGTCTCTCTGTCTCTCTGTCTCTCTGTCTCTGTCTCTCTGTCTCTGTCTCTCGGTCTCTCTCGGGAGGTCTCTC
>NC_056749.1:187308412-187404222 GCF_019279795.1 Protopterus annectens
TTATTTATTTATTTTTTTTTTTTTTGAATAGGATGTTTTTTTTTTTTTTTTTTTTTTTTGAATAGGATGTTTCTTTATGCATTCCCACCCCTTCCTCTCATTCCAAGAGTCCTGATCAAAATTCAGCAGGACGCTCGCAAAATATTGTCTCTTGGTTGAGTCAGTATTGGCTCCCTCTTCTGTATTTAGACCAGGGCAGTCTTCACAAGTTACCTTACATCGTGGACCTGGTCACACAAGACAAAGGATTTCTCATCCGTCCCCACCTGTCCACTCTTCAACTGACACTATGGGTGATAGGATTTTGATTCCAAATAGACACTTTTTTTCTGCAAAAGGCCAGGAAACCCAATACTTGTAAATCCTACTTATCCAAATGGAAGAGGTTTTCTGTTTTGGTGTCTCTCTCGTAACCTGGATTAACTTGCTGTGGATGTTCCTCTGGTGCTTTTGTTACTTGTGTGAATTGCTCAATACTGGTTTGACCTGTTCTTCTGTTAAGATCTACTTATCTGTCTCTGCTCATCTGCCTTTATTTCCTCCTTCAGTTTCTAGATTTCATGCTATACCATTCCTTAAAGGTGTACTTCATATTAGACTTCCCAGGAAGCCTATTCCTCCCTAGCATATTTAATTTTGTTTTGGAGACGTTGACTCTGGCATGTTTTGAGCTACCTCTGCTTCCTTGCAACATTACTCTTGGAAGGCTGTTCTTTTGTTGGCCCTTACTTATGCCAGATTGTCTGAGCTTCGAGCCCTTATGGCTTTTATTTTTGTGTTTCATAAGGCTAGGATGTCCTTGCATACTATTCCTTCTTTTATGCCCAGAATAGTTAATGACAGGTCACTTAATCGGTGAATTCAATTGCCTACTTTATTTTATTTTTTTTTTTGGCCAGTCATCTGTACCTATTTTTAACTGTTAATGACTTGCTATGCTTTGAGGTGGCCTGCAGATGCATTAAGAATTCTTGTAGTGGCCCTCCCCACAAAAAGGTTGTGCACCCCTGCTCTAAATGCGATAAAAGTGGAATTCAAAGTTTATTTATTTATTTTTGTCTTAAAAGTTTCCTAAAACAACATCCTACATTCTGGTAATTATTTTCTCCTAATTTGGACACCACCTCTACTTCAACCATAATTTTTTTTTGTCATTTGTTATATTTTTCCAGCTTCATTGTCCATCACTCATTACATTTTTTTATAGTGGCTAGCTGTCCTATTGTATAGCTCATAGGAAGTGATTAATGAATAAATATGTTTATAGATAACACACACTGAAATCTTGCACGCATCCACATGATTATATAATGGTAAACATGCAAAATGTGGGCCATAACATGTCCACTGTTGATTACACCACACAAACATATTAATCAGTACAGTGAGCAAGGAAACAAATTTCCTTTTCTGATGTACTACCCACAACCCAACCACATTTGGCTCAAATTTGACATCATATAGTGTTAGTATTATGGGAGGGTTTTTCTTTTAAGTTAAGATTCACTTTAGGGTTGGGGCTAGTGGGCACGGGTGGCCTTTGTGGACCAGCTTCTTAGTTTGGGTCTAGGTCTTGCAGTATGGTTAGGTCAGTGTTGAGAGGCTCCTCTGCATCCGGTATATTTCATCATCAAAACAACTCTGCATTAAGCTTGCATACCAGTGCTTGTTTTTTATCTTGATCTTTGGGACCATTACTCGCATGGTAGCTACCCAAACCAAGCTAAACCAACATGGGGAGCTGAAAGGCCACCACCAAAGTTTGACTTTTTGTAAAAGGAAGTTTTCTTCTTTTTTTTTTTTTTTGGAAATTTTTAAAGCTTCTATTGATTTTAAGATTTTCGAAAGGGATCAGAATCAGTTCATATAGAATTTCTAGCAAGAAATGAGGGTTCATTATAAAAAAAAAGAGCCAGCTCGCACCATCTTTTTGAGGACTTTTTTTTTTTTAAGACACCATCCAAATGTAGTAGGAAGAAAAACATATTCTCCCTGTAGTCACTTTCCAGACAAAGTCAATGCTGCACTTAAATGGTATCCGAAAAACAGTAAAGAGGCAACAGAAAAGGGGAACAAATCTTCCACTGCAAATAATTCCTCCATAGTAACATTAATCCATACTCTGTTCTGGACACTGCATTAAAGATCATCAATATAGCTCTAAACATGTTTAATCTTGCATATTTTTACGTACATAAGTCGAGCCCTATCAGCATAGACAGGCACTGTGCATGAGTCTACCACAAGGGTTGCTATGCCACTTCCAGCCACGGACCACCTCTGCTATTACTTGTGGGAGAAACAGTAGAGGGAGCTGCACTGCCTTTTGGAGACTAGCTGTGGCATTTGTACAATAAACGGACTTCATTATCACACAATGCAGACTGCATCAGGCAGTAAACATCCTGCATGTATTAACCGGGTCATACAGAAGGGCATTCCCAGACTCATTTAGGCAACAAAAATGGGCTTTGAGCAGACCAAACACTCACTTATTGTCCATCTTTATGTGGGATTGGTCATTGATGAAGCACTCCTTGGCTGCTCTGTGGGGGGTTACAAACTGGAATCATTAACCTAGGTTTTAATGGATAGATTTCACCTGCAAAAACTGATGAAGAAAGCGATGCACACGGGGGGGGGGGGCGATTTTACGTACCACTATCTATACCTCTCTACAGATCCTAAAATACTTATGGATAGGAACATTTAAAATTCTATGCACTTACCAGCTAGGTGACCATGATGATTCCCGCCAAGCAGAAGAGGTGCTAGAGTGAGTTTGTGCCAAAATATTGGAATCATGGACACTGCCATGATACTTGGGCTGACACATTGGTAATTCATCTACATGCATCAAACACTACCTGGCAGTTGATGAGATGCCACCCTTTTCTGTTCTGGTACCACTACCCCCCTACACCCATAGTCTGGATGAGACCCAAATGGAAAAATTATTGAAATCTATTGTACTAACCACCTTGGGAAAGTGTGCCATCCCATAGACGGCAGACATGGTAATGGAGTAGTATTGATCATGTGTTGTGTCAAAAGTATGTTAAGGAACTGCTGAAGTATCCTCAAGATAGGAGACTGTGAGATGCCAAACATGTCCCCCAGTGTCTCTCTCTAGATGGTCCCTGTGGGAAGATTAGTCATCATCTTGGCCAGTGAGTGCTGCTGGGTCCACCAGGTTTTGGTACAACTCTGGTAAGCCTTCAGGACATGACAGAGCCAAGCTGGCAGCAGTTGGTCCAAGTCCAATCAATGAGCTTGGAATGGAATATTAAATTGGTCCCAAAATCTATGGGAAGAAAGGGCAAGAAACAATTGGAGATTTTAATATTACCCTAGCTTAGTTTATGAATAGAAAGAGGTTTTGCACCTACAGAAACTTTCCCAATGATAGTAAATATTAAACATGTCTGGTATTGACAAAACTAAAACGAATAAACTGGAACAGTGAACAACAAATAAGCAAAGTCAGTCCCACAAGCTGTTCCAAAGTGTTCTCTCAAAGCACCAGCACTATAAAAATCCGATAAAAAAGTATTTTATTCCACACAATAAAATCAGTTAAGCGCTTTCATCAAGTAATGACTTCATCTGATGAAGTCATTACTTGATGAAAGCGCTTAACTGATTTTATTGTGTGGAATAAAATACTTTTTTATCGGATTTTTATAGTGCTGGTGCTTTGAGAGAACACTTTGGAATGTCTGGTATTGAATGACACTAACACTCTGTGGTTTACCAGAAAATCAGATGTTTTATAATGCAGAGCTAGAAAATGAGGGGAAAAGGGGGCATTCTGCAAAATTCTCAGGAGGTATGTTAAAAGTACGATTGGACTGGCTATGCACAATTCTTTGGCATACAGACTTGTTTTTACTGGAGATGTCCAATTTTATAAACTGGCATGCTGTTTGGGATGCCCTATTATCACAAACATTTTTTGAATGCTAATGACTGTTTATAGTACAATTGTCATCATACGCAATAACCATTAGCTTATACACAGAGTCTATATTATCTAATCAAAGAGGCATTACAATGAATGCCTCTTCATTGACCCTTGGAGCGAAGTGGCAGTTATGCGAATGGCCAAATCAGTGATTCTTTTTTTTCCCCTAGGAAAAAAATCACTTCACCATCGGCGTGAATTTGCCCCTTCCCCACTGTAGTGCAATCTCGGAGTTGGTAAATTTAGTCAAGGAGGTGTTCTTAGTGATGTTTAGTTTCTCGCCAGATCAGCGATTTATTTTTTTATCCCTAGGAAAATAATCGCTGATTTGGTGGTTTGCATAATTGGCAGTTTGCTCTTTAAGGGTCAGTAAAGAGGCATTCACTGTAATGCCTCTTTGATTAGATAATATAGACCCTATACACACATCTAAGTTAGCCACCACCTGCAGTGATGCGCAGTTGTCCAAATATTCTTTTAAAGGTTGTCAGTGTTTTTTGAACCCGCAGACCTCCCTTGGTAAGCTGCTCAAGGAACCCATCATGGACTCTGAAAGAAAATGTGTTCTCAGTTTTTTTTTCTTTTTTTTTTTCTGAATTCTTACCCCTCATCGCTCTGTAGGCTGTCATGTGCCACAGAGTGTTTTTTTAATGTGCCAAACAAAAGGTTGTTGATTCCCTTTAATGTATGTGAAAGTACCGTCAGTACCTCAAGGAAAAATGATACGATATTTTTGTTAGCTTTTGTAATGGACCTTGAAATACTGGATAGTTGATGCAAGAGAAAATCGGCATAGTTTTCCTGTTGATACAGTTATTCACTCCTTACCTCCTCCCTACTTTCTCACATGAATTACTTAATTTTATGCCTTTGTGTTATAATTGATTCGCTCCTCCTGCACCTAAAATTAGTAACTCTTGCATATAATTATAACCGCTTCATTAACCTTGCTTCAGCAATGCCAAGTCACTTTTTATTTTCAAATCACTTCACACGTAATGTGTAGCAGATTTTATGTACAAATATGTTTATGTTTTCCTTTTGATTCTAATGCTATTTTACTTGTAAAGAGGTTGAAAGGATCAATTGCCATGTTGAAAAGCAAGGTTCCTTTGTACTATTCCTTTGTTTTATTGAGTGGAGACTTTTTTATATTCGCATCCATGTCTGCTCATTATTTTTTCCAGGTTACAGTCCTGGCTCGCTTATCAATAGGGGTGCACATTCAGCTGACAAACTTACTTGCCTTTTGTTGATAATTTCTACTCTGCATATGAGTGTCAGAATTATTTTTGATGGAGATTAATGACTGACTGACTTGTTCTGATTTCAATGGAATGTGTTTTTTGAGCTGATGTTTGCTCCTGAAGCAGTTTGTTGCAGGCATTCAGTTTTCAAATAGTACTAGATTACACATTGGCTCCCAGCCTACATAATTTGTGTATTCATCCATTGTGACATAGTTTTATTATTTTTATAATTTCAATTCACATCTCATCTAGGGAGGGAGGGCTTTTAAAGATAGTTAATTTTTTACAACTTGACACAAATGTTCCCATTTAACCTGTCTGCTACACCATAACTGAAACAGTCAATAGCATAAGGACAGAGTTCTCAGACACACACACACCTCTCGCTTTGTGTGTGTGTGTGTGTGTGTGTGTGTGTGTGTGTGTGTGTGTATACTACTGATTTTAAAAATGCAGAACCTTATGAAAATAAAGAAATAAAAGTGTATTTTATACAAGTCTGTATATTTTAATCAATGTCTCCTTCAATTTATAGCTTAATACTTCTTCCAGAAATTACTCTTAAACAGAAATGCATATTGGTAAGGCAGACACCGATCTCCTATTTTGCTTTCTATGCTCATTATGTATCTCATGAAACACTCCAAATTCGGATAAAACCCAGTGCATTTTTCTCAAAACTACATTTCCTTTGAGAAGTTCATGCTTGTATCGTATTAACTTGTTTTCTTGTTACACCCATGGGGAAAATTTAAGTGTTGCAATGCACTTTGCTGGGGCGGGTTCTTTTTTGCATTTCCTTCAAGCATAGTGTGATGATGTGAGTTATTGCTGTCAGTGTCACGGGGAAATAGGGCAGAACATGTGTAACATATACCAGCATAGTTAGCTGGTGTTTTGTAAATTAATTTTGTGTCGCTTGACTATCACACTGACTTGTACAGATGCTTATGTTAAGAATGTATCAACAGTCTTATAACTGATCAAGTGATTGTTTAAGCAAAGATTTCAATAATTTTCAAATACTGCAACAGATCTTTGAGTCTGTACTCTACCAGAGTCATGTGATCAAATGTAATGCCGTTTCATAACCAGCATTGAGGAGATGGAACTTGTGGGTCAGGTTTTTTTTTTTTTTTTTTCTTTCTTTCCTGTGGAACCAGATATAAAAATCTGCCAGTTCAGTTTAGGGAGAAAATGATCACCTTGCCTTGTGGAAGTAAACAACTCTGCATCTAATCTTGCCGGGTTCCATTAGAAATCTCGAACATTCAAAAGTTCGAGCCTCATATGGTTGACACCATATGAGAGAACTTTTGAAAATTCGCAAGTTTCAATGGAGATCGCTGTAGTGAATATTTCCCTTTGCTTCAATGTAGAGCAATCTCAGAGTTGGTATATTTAAGTAGTGGGGGGTGAGTGTTCAGGTAATTTTTTTGTTTTAAATTTTTTATTATTTGTTCGCAGTTTTAGAACTTTATTCGTATGGTGTTGATCATACGAGAGTCAAAGTTTTAAACCTTCAAGCATATAATATAGGCCCATCTTGCCTTGCTGTATAAATTGTTAGATTGGGAGCAGTTCTTCTTTAGACACTCGGGAATTACAGTGAAATTAGCCAAGTATTGATTTTCTGCATTTGCTTGAATCTCCCAACTGTGTTATTTTTATTTCTCCTGTGATTGAAACTCTGTTTATTGCACTTAAATATTTAATAATCTCATGTTTTCTATTTTAATATTTATTATTAAATATTTTTACACCATTTATTGTAGCTAGTCTTGTCTACTGTTAACCTCTTGAGAGTTCTTGTGCTTGTTCTGGTGATACCTTAGCCACTCTGAAGAGCCTTGCTGCTTTGGCTACACTCTACCATTTATATTGGTATTGATTTTACTCAGTATAACTGGATACCCTTGTAAGACCCTGATAGTGACTCACTTGTGGCAGCATTGTTACTGTATTGTATGGGCATAAGGGGGCACAGCGAGTGTATCTGTACCTGCCTTTCCCAAAAGTGTATGTGAAAATCAAGTACCCTGGTGGGGGGGTATCAGTCACTTGGAACTGCTCTTGTAGGAAATTGTGCTTTATGCATAGAGCTGGGTCAACAACCCAGTTTGTGTAAAACCTTCTGTCTTTTAGTGATGGTCTCTTGCCAGTGTCAGTGGTGAGGACTGAGGCTCCTTAATTACTGCCCCTGGCAAAAATGGCCCATCATATATTGGTGTCAGAGTGGTGGGATATTGATTGTGGACCTGAGTAGCCTTTGGGCAGTTGTCAGTGAAGGGTGAGTGTGTACTCTCAACAGCCAAAAGGTAAACATTCATAGCTTCATTTTCACAACAGTTTTACTTATTTTGTTAGTTTAGTCAGGGAAAGCAGGCAAAGATGTCAGCAGTGGATTATGATAAGCTGACAAAGAACCCATTGGCCAAGGTGTGTGCAAAGCCAAAGGACTGGTGCATGCTAACTGGACTAAAGAGGAAATTATTTAAATTGCAGACCAGTCTGGTGTTTTGGGATGTACAGTCTTCAGAAACAGGACATTTCACCTCTTCCTCAGAGGACTTAAAAATCAGTCTAGAGATAGAGGCTTGAACTGGAGGCCAAATGCTTGGATGCTGAAGAATAGGAGAGGCAGCGTTAGCATTAACTAAAGACCAAAGAGAGACTGCAATGTTTGGAGGCTGAAGAAAAGGAGAAGCAGGGTCAGCATGAAGTAGACGACAAACGTTGGGAGACCAAAGAGATACTGCAGCACTTGGAGATCAAAGAAAATAGAGCCTGCAGTGATTGGTGGCTGAAGGAGAAGAGAAGCCATGATAACAAGAGAGGGAAATGCTGAACCTTTGACAGGGTCATGGAGGTTATGGGGAAGTGAATAACCAGACCCAGGAAGCAATAAAGGTCAGTAAAATTATTTCACAATTTGCAGAGGGGGATGACTTTTTGATAGTTTTATTTGTATATTTGAAAGTATGTAAATGGTATAATGTTGACCAAGAGCTTTGGATACAGTTCCTGACCCCCTTAAACCATGGTAAAGCTGTAACTACTGTTTCTAAATTGTCTGGTACTGAGTTTTTTTTTAAATATGATAACGTGAAGCAATGTTTATTGAACTATTATAAGTTAAACCCTGAAGCTTACAGAAAAGAGTTTTTTCATGAACATAGAAGCAAGGCAGATGAAAGAGTATGTGATTATATTATTGAGTACTTACTTTCATAGGTGGGTGAGTGGTTGTTAGGTTACTACTTTAGCTGGCAGACCTTTTGGTGAGGTAACAAGCCATCAATACTTTGCCTAAGGACATGAGAATCTGGTCGGCAAACCGAGTGTAACTGCAGATGAACTAGGGGGAAAAGGGGATCTCTCTACTTTGCAAGCAGGGCATCACTGCACAAGAAGGGGGATACCCAGTGCTGCACATGGATATAAGGGAACCCATGGTGGGCAACCTAAACCACCTCAACAGAGTCTACCAGTAAAAGGGGAATCCATTAGTTCAGGTACATGGCCAGGATTAGGGGTTAGATGTTTTAAATGTAACCAGAGGGGCCATTTTAATCATACGAATTTCCACTGAAGAAAGGTGGGGAAGTAAAGGTGAGGAGTGCCAGCATGTGGAAATAGCGTGCCAGTAAGTTGTTTGGAGACAACAGGGGGTATCAAACGGTCACTGGAGTTTGTGTCCTATCTTAGTGGATGGAAGATTGGCCACTACAGAGAGAGAGGGCCTCTGATGACTCTTGTGAAGCCTGCAGTGGTTAAACAGGAGCAGTACTTGTTTGAGCAGTCCACTCCAATTTTTATGAGGAATCCCATTCCAAATACTTTTGGCCAGGGTTCACCTTGACTGGAAGGGTGGAAATGGAAGCAAGCAGGTAGCTGTGTTTCAGGATATTCCTGCAGATGTCTTGATAGGGAATGATTTTGATAATACAGTACCTTGTGTGCATACATTTACATGAAGTCAGACTTTGAGACAGGCATGTAGGTCTAGTAGGCTGGGGAAGAGACAGACCCCACACCTGAAGCTAGGGCTGGTGATGTGGCTATTTCATGGAAGGAGCTAACCTGTAGCAGTGAGCCTGAATGTGAGTCACAACTGCTGGTAGATACTGATGTTCCCATAGACAGGGTAACTGCAAGGACAGAGGTGAGTGATGGTACCCAGGTTGACAGTGAGGCACTGCTGTCAGTAGATACTAGGCTTCCTGTTGAAGGGGAGCTGAGAGGGGTCACAAAAGTAGAACTGAGACGAGCTGAGCTTTTGGCACCTACCTTGTGAAGCTTGAGGGAGGGAGCAAAGGGCACCTGATGCTCAAGGAAAAGGGGAAGTCTGTATACGGAAACAAAAGGCTACTGTACAGACAGGGAAAGCCTGAGAGAGAGCTAGAGGGTGGGGTAATACAGCAGTTGGTAGTGCCCAGAGCCTACCATCTGGCACTTCTAGCCATAGCCCATGACATTTATTTTGCAGGTCATATGGGCATAAAGCATACCAAGAGACCTATTATGCAGAACTTTTATTGGCCTGGGATTGCAATGGATACAATAGGGTACTGCAGTGCCAAAATGTAGGTAAGGCAGGGTACTAGGTCAAAGCTCTGTAGATGCCTTTGCCTGTGATTGAGGAGCCATTTCATAGGGTAGCTATGGATAGTGTGTGGCCTCTGAACACCCCAAGTTCCACAGGGAAGAAGTATATCCTGGTAGTAGATTATGCTACTAGATATGCTGTGGTGGTGGTTCTGTCCTCCGTCGAGGAAGACAAGGTGTCAAATACTTTTATTAGAGATTTTCAGCAGAGTAGGTTTCCCAAGAGAAATATTAACTGACACAGGTGCCACCTTTATGTCAGACCTGCTGGCTTGTCTGTGGAAGTGTTGTGGGGTGAAGCACTGAAAGACCACTCCATACCATCCCCAAACTAATGGTCTTGTGTAGAGGTTAAACCCTGTACTAAAGACCATGTTATGGGCATTTGCAGACCAGTTTAAGAGACACTGGGACAAATATTTGCTCCATCCACTGTTTGCATACAGAGAGGTACCTTAGGAATCCACAGGTTTTTCAGCCTTTGAGTTGTATGGGCATAGGGTGAGAGGGCCTTTAGATGTGATATGGGCATAGGGTGAGAGGGCCTTTAGATGTGATTTGTGATGAGTGGGAGGGGGAGTATGAATCCAATGAAAAGTCTGTTGTGTGTATGTCCTAAACCTTAGGACACAGCTTAGGGAGCTCATTGGCTTGACCCAAGAGAACCTGCCAGGAGCCCAACAGCAGAAAAAGGTCTGGTATGCGAGGAATGCTCAAGCCCAAGAGGATGGTGTGGGACAGCTGATTATGGTACTCATTCTTGTCACACACGATAAGCTGTAGGCAGATTGGGAGGTACCCTTCAAAATGGTAAGGCAGGTCAGTAATGACTATTATATGCTAAACATGCTAGGCAGAAGGCAGGGTAACAAATTGTACTATGTTAACTTAATGAAGCCGCAACATGTTGGGAAGGTCCTGGGCAGACTGCAAAGGCCTGGATTGACAATTAAACTCTAAGTGTCAGCTGGGTATGGCCGAGATCTCTTACTTGGAACATAGTGTGGACTGGTAAGATTAGGCCAGAACCTGACAAAGTGGAAGCTATTCAGGCATGGCCTGCCCCTGTTACCAAATAACAGATGAGGCCCATCTTTGAAATGGCAGGGGTACTACAGAAACTTTGTTCCCAGTTTATAGTACAATATCTGTTCCTCTCACAGACTTGACAAAGAAAAACAGGTAAGGTAGTATGGGACCCAGCTTGCGAGCAGGCATTCCAGTAGCTTAAAGGGGCTTTGGGAGGACCACCGTGTTAGTCAGTCCAGATTTCATCAATGCAAATGCAGATGGATTCTCAAGACAAGGGTATAGGCTAACTTGATCCCAGATGGGCCTGTTTCTCTCGAGGGATGTTTTTCCAGGGCCATTTGAAAAACTAGCTCGAGTCTTTATAGGGGGGGATGTGACTATGTAAGTTATTGCCATCTGTCAGGGGGAACAGGGCAGAACATGTGTAACGTATGCCAGCATAGTTAGCTGGAGTTTTGTAAATAATTTTGTCATTTGACTATCACACTGACATGTACAGATGCTTATGTTAAAAGTGTCCATGATGTTGTTATAACGGATTAAATTTTTGTTTAAACAAAGAATTCTATAATTTTCAAGTACTGTAACAGATCTTGGAAATCCTCTGAGTCAGTACTCTAACATAGTCATGTGGTTAAATGTGATGTCATTCTATTACCAGTACTGAGAGGATGGAATTCACAGATCAGCTTGTTTTGTTTTATTTGGAACCTGATATAAAAATCTGTCAGTTCAGTTTATGGGGAAGATCACCACCTTGCCTTGAGGAAGTAAGCAACTCTGCATCTAATCTTTCCTTGCTGAATTAAGCTAGATAGGGAACAGTTATTTTTTTGACAAGTCGGGAAATTACATGAGATTAGTTAAGTATTGCTTTTCTGCATCTTCTTGAATCTGTCCAACTGTTATTTTTTTCTCCTGTGATTGAAACTCTGATTTTTATTGCACTTAAATATTTAATAATCTCATGCTTTCTGTTTTACTATTTATTATTAAATGTTTTTACACATTTTGTTCGGTGTGTGTGTGTGTGTGTGTGTGTGTGTGTGTGTGTGTGTGTGTGTGTGTGTGTGTGTGTGTATGAAAATCAAATATCCAGTTGTGGGTGTCAGTCATTTGGAACTGCTCTTCAGGGAAATTGTGCTGTATTTTCTGTACTGTTTGTTAGCCAGCATTTGAGCCATCACTACAACCGCTAACACTTGCTGCTTCATTGGGCAAGGAGATGGCTGTGGTGTAGCGCCCCCCAGGCAGTGTATACAACTGCTTAGAAGCAGACACTCCTAACCAATCTCTTGTCTTCACTGGGCATTTTTTTTTTGTGCATGCCATATCCGTTTTTAATGGAGTCTTCCACTGCTGACTTTAGTTGTTTTTTTTAGTTTCTTATAGGATCTGAAGAAGCTGTATGTGAAAGCGCTTGTCCTTTTTTATCTGATTTTTAATGTTTGCTGCTATTTTTATCATCATTTTTATTAAAGCCATGTCTTCAGTTGTGGTTGTCCAGTTGGTATATGTTTTTTTGACTTTAGACCCCTGGCAAATTTCATAGCACCATGCTGTCCAGAGTATTCACGGCTTGTGTAAACCCACATTAGTCCCTGCACTTAGTGTGTGCCATCTCTCCATATGGAAAAGCCTGTCTGCTATGCAGGCTTAACTGCCCATGAGCAGAAAAGATAGAGCATGTGCAAAAGGCCATCAAACTGTGGCCTTTTGAACCTGTTGTGAGTCTGTGTGTTCCAGCCTCCCTATGGACCATCCTTTGCAAGAAGGCAGGATGTGTATGCAATGGAGCATAGCAAGAGTTGAGTCTGTCTCAGCATTATGTATCCCTCTAAAACTCTACTCATTGAATAGTCATCACTAGTAACTGTCCACCCTGGTTTCCAGTGACAGTCAAATTGGGCATATACTGAGAGTGCCTCTCTTCCTCCCCAGCTTTAGAGAGGACAACTTGTATTTCCTCTGCTTTCCCCTCAACCCTGATTTCTCCACTGTCGAGGTTGTTTATTCAACCCAGTTTGTTTAGGACTGAGTCAAGACTTTATCTGGTTTGCATAGCTGAGTTAATCTGCACACTATAGTTGGAACAGGTTTTCTGGAACCCCCCACCAAAAAAAAAATTCTCTGCAGTGAGAGAGGTGAGCAGTCATGGCCTCTTCTTTTCCTTCTTCTGCTGCCTTTTCCAGTGCCTAGGTCATTAACTGAACATAGGTTACCTGCATCATAGTCCAGATTTTCTGGTTATGCACACTTACCTGTTGATACACAGGGGTTTAGTACCATTTGTGAGTAACAAGTTCATATTTAAAAACATGGAAAATAAAAGCATCAAAGAAATTGAACGCAGTTATTCTGGTCTTTCAGCCACATTTATACTGCATTTTTGAAGTGCCCACGCATGATAATGTGAAGTCTTGCAATACTTTGATATAGCAGATCTGAAGATCTCATCCCTTTTATATGAAAATAGGACAGCAAAGTTGCATAAGAAATCAAAAAGTTTGCATAGACTTTCTAATATTGCAGATTGCTGTGCTATATTAACTCCTCCTTTGTTGTAATACAGTGAAATGAAAGTGAAAATTACCTAAGTCCCTACACTAATTTTAAGTTTCACCTTGTAATCATGCAGGACCTGTCACTGTTGTCCTTTTGTTGGCTCTGCCTTTTGTTCATGGAGGCACAGAGCATGGCTACCTAATAGCAGTGTTCTGCTAGATATCTGGGGTGAATGACACAAAGGGTAATCAACATCTGGTAAACTGGCATTGGCACATTGAACTGGTCACTGAGCACTGTATTAGAGAGCTGTGATTCTTAAAATGAATACAAAAAAAAAACACCTAATTGGGATAACTGTGATCTAGGCACCTGCCAAAGCATGCCAAGGCATATGAGACCAAGGAATGCATGGTGTGATAAGGGTGATGATGGCGGTGGAACAGAATGACTGTTTACTCAGTATGCGCTTGCTAGGTGAAGGGAATAGAATGTAGAGGATATTTCCCCGTGATTACTATATGAGGCTGGGAAAGGGTATTTCCAGGGTGCTGTGATTACTGCTGATGTACATGATTAGGTAAGGAGGGGACAAGCTGTCTAACAACTATGGTAGGAAGGCAGTGTATGGTTCCCATCACTAAGTGTGGATATGTGACAACCGGCATCACTGGCTCCTCACAGAAGTGGGTTGGCTGGCAACACCAATCATTGACCAATGGGTTGAAGACTGGAGGTCAAATATTGCTCCGTGATGGAAGAGGAAAGGAGCCTCTGATTGTTGCTAAAATATATACTAGGAAATGGGGCTTGCTTTCCTTCCAGGTGGTGGGCAGCTATATCACCACCAGGGTGACCTGGTAAGGTGTAGCAATGCTATTTATTCTGACAGGAGTGAGGTGAAGGCACCTGCTGCTGCTAAGTTTGGAATAGTGAGGATGGTTATCACTTGGATGAACAAATGTGGAGGCCGGAGGCCCCAAGTGATACTATACTATGAGAAGGGATGACTGCTACTGCCCTAAATGCTGCATATTTTTTTTCTAATTTTATTCTGCTTGAAACATCGCCCTTTGAGGTGATCTTGCATGCTCTGCTTGAAGTAGCAGCAGTGGTGTGTCTGAAATAAATTGGTTGGGAGCAGATCTTTGAATTAAAGTTCTTTGTGACCTCCATTATTTCGTGTGTTGGTGCACTTTCAATACAAAATGAGTTTGTTAGTTCCTGTCTCCTCCACTTACAACATTTTTCTTTATGGAGATGAGGCTAACGGAATTTGACCCAGTTCTTCAGATACTGTTTTATAGAACATTATTGCCTTTGGTTTATAAGTGAATTGAAATAAGCTTGCCTTAACTTTCTGCTCTGTCTTGGTTAGAGCACAGGTATTTCATTTACAAGTGCTTTGTCATAAAGATAGATACCATAGAATATGTAATGGTTTTATATCCTTAAGTGACTAATATTAATTTAAACTTTATTATGTAGAAAAGAAGAAACTATATACTCATTTTTTGCAACTACTCCAGACACAAGATTCCGGAATACTGAAAAACTCTAACTTTGTATTTTATGGAATGCCTGAAGATAAAATTTATTTTCTGAAGGCCCTTTTGCTGAGCCTGGTATTCAAATAAAGTATTTGGAAATTGCCTTCTTAATTGGATCTGTGCAGTCATCAATATCAAGCTTTGATAGGTCAATAGCCCTCATGGATGATGGGATATATAGCCATAATTCTAATGTTTTACTCTCTGCTTCATGAAAGATGGGCTCCACTGTGAGGCCGATGCATAAAATCACACTGTCTGTAATTTATTGTACAGAAGGGGAACAGCAGTAGATGCACGAGCAGTTGAAGTGCTGTGATAAATCCATAACCTGATTCTTCTTATCCATGCTGTTTAGAGCGGACCATGCCAGAACCCTGCGATGATTGATAGACTGATAATGTCAGGTGCTGTATAAAGCAACTATTGATCTGTATAATTCACTGTAGTACAGCGATTAAGTGCATACTGTGATGGATGAATATGAACTCGTTGATGAACTGGTATTTAGAGGAAAATCATGCAACCTCATCATTAGAAAGAACTGATTCTAAAACTGCACAGCATACCTTATCAGACTTCCTCCTGGTGATATTTGTGGGAGATTTTAGCAGTGCCCAACTAGAATATGATTTCTACAAGTAAGTATGCCTACCATACTGCGTTCACATAATGCAGGTTTCTGCTTTAATGCTAATGCACTAATTGACTCATTACTGTAGAAACTATGTAATTTGCTAGAATATAAATGGTAAATATCTTGTTGAAAAATTACCAGTACACTGCTGCACTGAGCTGAAGGAAATGAGTAGACATAATGTAATGGTTCAGCATCACATGCAGCAGTTAAGGATATGTGCCACTTAAAACTATTACAGGCATGCTTCAATTACCTTAAAATACTAAACCCACACTAACACTTCTACCTATAAGCCATTTTTAAGCATAAATTGCATGCAAGATTTTGCTCTCCCTTCCTTAGCCTAGCACCCTTTATTCTCTTACTGTGGCATTTTACCACAAAACACTTGGCTCCTTTACATTTTTAATTCCATAACTTATTTAAAGCTTTTTGTATCCTTATTTCTGTAACCATTTTTCTTTAAGATTTATGTACTGAAGGTGCCTTCATTTCTCTCTCTCATTCACACACTATGTAGCTCATTTTGCAAAGTCTAATCCATTTAGTTGTTGCCCTTCATGAATTACTTCTTTTCAGATGATGCTCATTTCTGCATTCTTATGACTACTGCTTTAGAGCACTGACTACTCCACAGTCAAGAGGTTATTTAATTACATTTATTTGTTTAATATTTAATTGACAGTTTGATGCTTGCAAGCCAGAGTGTATTTACCAGCTCTGTTTTTTTTAGTGGGACTTTGCAACATAAGGATGTTTAGCAACTACTTTGGATTACATGCATTTGAGAGCTGACTGGGTTTGAACCCACATCCTACAGTTTTGCAGCCTAGCACCTTAACCATTATATGTGTGATGGTTTCACTACTAATTGTCAGCTGGCCTGCACTCCATGTTTGTCACTGGATGTGTCTCCCATGCAATCATGCATTATGCTCTCCATAGAGAGAGATAAACCTTTCTCAACTGCCACTACAGCATTTTTCGCACTAGCAGAATTAAGTAATGGAGATTACTTTTCATCACAGATTACATGTGCAGAACCCTTTTGTGATTAGGTGGGCCACATAGAAGGATTTTCTAACCACCTTGGTAATATTGATTATCAAAGGAGAGAGTACTATATACTTGGGTTCCCAGATCTCTTATTACATTTTCTGTATTTAGGGGACTACCACGTATGTAGTAATTCTAGGGTACTTTTTTTCTAAAGGGAATGATTATGCACTTTTTGGCATTTAGCTTGAGGCAATGATTTTGACACCAGGTATCCATCTCAGTGAGACCCCTCTGGAGGATGTCTTTATCTGCTAGAGAGTCAATTATGGCCCCCAGTTTGCAGTCTTCTGCGAACTTGGTCAGCCATAGTCCTCCTATTGTGCTTGCCTGTACTTCTGAGAAGTTTATACCAAACAGGAGGGGGTCCCAGGACTGAGCCCTGGGGGACGCCACTTCTAACTGGTTTAGAGTCGGACCTAGAGCCTGCAACTCTCACCGTGTGGGTTATATCCATGAGCCAATGGGCAACCCATCTTGTGACGTAGGGGGTTTTGTTCAGGCTGATGAGCTTGTCTATAATACCAGCATGGGGATGGTGTCGAAAGCCTTTGTGAGGTCTAGGTAGGCTGTGTGGACCTCCTTTCCCTCGTTTAAAGCCTTGGTAACTGTCTCAAAGACATCCACCAAGTTTAGGAGGCATGATCTGCCCTTAACAAAGCCAAACTGGGTAGGGTCCAATGTTTGAAGGTTCCCAATGTCTTTGTTAATGAATTCCATGATGATGCGCTCCATAGCTTTGCAGACCAGGCTAGTCAGGCTTATAGGACGATAGTTCCCAGGGTCCATTGTGGCTCCACCTTTGTGGAGTGGGATAACGGTTGCTGTGTGCCACTCTATGGGTATGTAGCCTGTAGAGACGCTGAGTTTGAACAGTGTGTTTAGGTGAGAGGTAAGTTCATTTTGGAGCTTGTGTAAGACACAGCCTGGGACACAGTCTGGTCCCATTAAAGTTGCATTTTTGGCTTTGGATAGGGCTGTTTTAACCTGTGCATCAGTGATTGCCGGGACACTACATTCTTCTGGTATGGTTATGGGCCCTTTAGGGGGTGAGAGGAGGATGAAGTTTGCACTAAATCTGTCTGCCAGAATGTTGGGGATATCAGTCGGTTCAGTGTATTTTGTGCCATTCTGCAGCAACTCAGAGCAGATCTGAGAGTTTCCACTTAGGTTCTTGACATAGCGAAAGAATGCTTTGTGGTTATCTTTGGAGTCCTTGGCAATTTTTCTTTTTGAAGCTAGCCTTAGATGATTTTATGAGGGATTGCAGTTTCTTGCTGATACTGATCAGGGATGTCTTTCCTTCTTGGGATTTTACTCTTTTTCTGCATTAGTTTCCTCCTATTGTATAGCTTGTTTATGGCAGGGGGTCCCCCAGACTGGTTTCCTTTTCTTGAAGGAGTGGGTTTTGGTTTTGTTTGGGATAGCACGATTCATGCACTCTTGCAAGTGCTCATAGAGTGCCTTTGTAAGGGATTCAGCAGCTTGGACAGCATTGTCCTTTAGCATGGGGGTTGTGAACCTTTCCATCTCGGTCTTAAATAATGTGAAGTTTGCTTTTGAAAAGTTTTTCACCGTGGTTTCCTTGATTTGGTGGTGGGAGCGGAATGTGGATATCCAGAGTGATTAGTCTATGGTCTGATCTAACCAGCGAGGGTTTGACCTCCAGTGTAGAACACCTGTCGCCCATGTTGGTGATGACCAGGTCCAATATGTTGTCACCTCTGGTGGGGGGCATTGACCAGTTGATCCAGAGCGTTCGAGTATATAAATTCTAGGAAGTGTTGGGCAAGGGAGTTAGTACTTTAGTAATTCTCCCAGTTAATGTTTGGGTAATTGAAATCACCCAATATCAGGATGTTTAGCAGGGACTGTATATACTAATGGCTGTATAAACAGATGGTAATAAGCAACATTATTAAAATGAGAATCTTCATGTATATAAATCAAATAAGCGAAGATAGGAACATAATTTAGAAAATTACACAGGTAGTGACATTGTGCTGTAAAACCATTGTAGTTGAATGCCACTAAACCCTTGTGTTTGTGACTGAAATACAGAAGTATCTTATGGGTTGCTGTAGCATTAATGTGTATAATACACATGAAGTTATTAATGCTAACACAAGCCACTTTGGTGTGTTTGTCATGCTCAGAGGCACCGTATGATGTGAACATGCTTAACCTTTCATGAAGTCCTCAGCACCGACATTTGGACTAGTACCATGGGGTACCATGCAAAAACTGGTAGACACATGTCAGCATATTTTGTGGGGCCCACTGGAATCATGGATTACTTATTCCACTGGTTATACCAAGTTATGTGTGACATTACTAATACCTTTCTCCAGGATCTTTCAGTGACCAAAAGGGGACATGGTGGAAGTATCTTGAGCATCTTCCTTGAGCATACTCCATTAGTTCTTTTGATGTCAAAGTGCAGCATGTGGGAGAGTATATGTGGTTTTCTTGAACCACATAGGGGAGAAAGAGAGAGTAAACACCATGTGGGGGTTCTATGAGATTTCTGTTGGGTGATGTGGCCATAGACCACAGTCACACTGAAATAAAGGCATCACCTGGTGATCTGGGAAGAAGGTATGTGAACTGTAAATGTTAACACTCCATTAACTGTCAGGTGGTCCGTAATGCATGGAGTGTCAAACACAATGTGTCTGTAGTCCATCCAGGTAGTTATCATGACTGCCACATATGGAAGAAGTGTGATCTCTAGCAATGGTTTGTGAGTGGTGACTTCCCACAGCAGCACTTTTATTGGTAATGCTATATATGTCCTGGATACCTTGTTAATGACTCCATTAAAAAGCCATACAATGAAAGAGATCAGAGATACAACTATGCCTCGTCACAAAGCAATGTCATTGAGCATGTGTTGTGGTTGTTTTCACTGCCTGGATTTATTAGGTGTGTCCTACAGTATGGCCCTTCTGCATGTGCTAAAATGCTTTCAACATGTGCTAAAATGCTTTCAACATGTGCAGTGTTACACAACATAATAGTTGAGAGGCAGTTAAACCAGGGGACCACTAACATCTGCTAGCATCCCAGGCTGTGGAGGCTGAGCCAGATGTGGAGTTGGGGAGGGCTTGGCAGTAGGGGATGAGCATTGTAGACAGGTGAACAAAGTATATAGTGACACTGGCAAAGAGGCCACACAGCTTCAGCCCATAACACAGCATATACAGTACAGTATAGGTGATGCATGCAAACCCAGCAACAGACCTGTACATCAGATATGGGTAACCCAAATAGAACCATTAGCTGTGGAGATGGAGGGCCTATAATAGCACCTCATTCAACACATTTCAGAACTTGTTTTTTTCTGGGCTTTTTTGTTTCATTATTGGTACTGGTGTTCCCTTGCTGATTCTTGCCAAGAGTACTTCTGAGTATGGGAGAAATGTATCAATATAGTGGTAATGAAGCCCCAGTCCACTCATTCCCTCACTTATATCCCTGCTTGTCCACATAACATGTTAATGAGAGTGTAGGAGAAATATGTGGAGCAAGTCTACCAGCACCTTAGACAAGTTTCCTCCACCCTCAAGCACTACACTTATTACATACAAGTTAACAAACAGGCAACAATGTCCTCATGTCATGGTGAAATCCAGTGTACAAGTCCTTTTATTAAATATCACGGAGACATGTTAAAATGTGTGCCCCTGCTCCATCTGAAGGCTGGCCTCATGACTTGGATCTGCACCCCTGAATTCCCATTGATTCTCTCCCATTATTCAAACTATCCCTTCTGCAGAGCCCTGTAATAGGCCTCGGACGGTGCTTTCATTAGACCTGTGCATTACTTTGCATGATTACTGAAGCTTGTATTTCACACCATAAGCATTTGGGTAACTGCACACAAATCTACCATCTTTAAATAGATAATCCCGCACCTCCTTCTCGACACCACTTGTACTGCATTTCCAAGTTAATACTTTATTATCTCTTCTGTAGCCCAATGAGGCTCTCTGGCTGGTTATATTATGCCAGTTCTGGCATCCAAGTACAATGATACCACAAACAAGCCACAAACAAACTTTGTAAAACAAAAAGCGAGAAGCCAGAATCTGATTAAGGTGAAGTATTTGCTTTACTGAAAGCGCTAAATTAAACCTGTGTTTTACGTCTACCCGCTCTTATTGGTTTTGCTTCTCAATCTAAGTACAATGATTTATTCAAATGATGGCTCAATTCCTTAATATCTCTACATCACTCAGTCTGCACTTTTTGCAAAGTTGGATAACATCCTATCTAGTTCTGCACATTGTCGTGCATCTACCTAATCACCTGTGTGCAACATCTTGCATGTGACATCAACAATACGACTTGGGAAACATGCATGCAATTCTGAACTATACCCAATTGAAATGAAGTTGCATACTACACTGATTTTCTTGTAAACCAGGCCATTCTGACATTTTTGCACCTCAGTCTGCATTATCAGAGTTCTGCCATGATACCATCTATGATATACTTGGCCACTGATGTCACTGTGTGGAATAACTGTTATCCTAGCTCATGAACTGGATCACGGGCATGGCCGTGATGCAACTCTCATACCTTTCTGCTATTAAACAGCCAAGTGCCTTGTCTGGTGTGAGGTAGTACCACTTCAAGGGCTGAACATTGGTGCATGGAGGAAAACAAACTTTATCAGTTTCCTCTACTGAGACCAGCATCATTCTTTTTGTGGGGAGGGGTATGAGACCCTCAAGTACAAAACTGATGTTTGAAATTCTGTGACCTGGGCATTGAGTGCAGCTGCTGGAATGCAGTACACTGGCAAGCAATTTCACCATCAATATAGTGATGATAAGAGACGACATCATGAACTCCTTGGCCAGTGGGAGGCTGACATTACAGCTAGACCACCAGAAATGCACTGTAATTTGTCTCAATTTTACTTGCATACTGCCAGTGAGTAATATGCAAATGTTGCATACTGATGCTCTCCACAGGCCCTGAAGGAATAACAGAGAATGCTGGGCTGTACAAGAAGATGATGGAAGAGCTTGGCAGGCATTGGAAGACATACAATTGCTTGTTACAGTACAGATTAGCCTATTCTTACATCTCTTCAGTTATCCATGATGCAGACAGTGTATGTACTAAGCTTATAGCTGTAGTTAGCAACTGTAGCATTTGTCTATTCTATCTCCAACTAACAGTTCAAAAGTAGTATTATGGATGTTCGCATGATGGCTGATTTGACTGTACGATAAATAGGAATGACAAAGCAGTTCAAAAGGTTAAGGCAGTGCATTTTTAAGGTTGCATGTGTTTTTATACAGATTCGGAACTCTTTCTGCATTGTGTATTGGGCCGTCATTGCTAATGATGAAGGTGTTTGTAGTTTTGAATAAAGTAACCATCAGGCTACAGGTGAGTAGTACAAATTTGCTGCATTTTTTATTGTATATGTGCTTTCATCTCTCCCACCCTTTTAGTTGCTATACTATGTTGCACACTGTTTGTTTGTTTTTGGTTTTACTTTGCTTTGTCTTTTTTTTTTTCCTTTCATTTGTTTCAATCCATTTATTTTACACGTTTATGCAGCAGCAGCACCTGGATCTGTGGCTGTCACTCCACCCCAATGAGGCACCACCATCTACCCAATGTGTGAACTAACCTGCCAGCACTTTTATGCAGCAGCACCTGGATCTGTGGCTGTCACTCTACCAGTGACGGTCACCCCACCCCAATGAGGCACCATCATCTACCCAATGTGTGAACTAATCTGCCAGTGTCATCACCCCAGCTTGGACATCAGCTGTTGAAAAAAAGCCATCCAGCTCTGCACTGGAGGTAAGGGTTGTCGTTCCTGCTGGTGACAGAGGCCGTGGGATGGCTACTTCCTCACAAAAGGTGGCTGGCAGACATAAAGGGGGACTTGGTTGATCAATTACCTAGAGATCCTCCTCCTGTGACTTATTGAGTTGCATCACTGCTCCACATTTGCTCCTCCATCTGAACCAGGTAGCAGTGCTGAGGGGGTCTCACTGAGTTGCAGGTGGACAGGGATGTCAGCTGCACACCCCCATTCTATCACCCACAATGCCTTTACCCTTCCTTTTGTGTTTATGCCATCCCTTGTTTGTTGTCCAGTCCTCCCAGACACAAGTAGTCTCTCTCGCTTGTCTGACTCCTTCTCCATTGTGCTGCCACTCCCTTAGTGTCTCAGCACCTCCCCTGAGAATTTTTTCTTCTGTTTGTCCCTGCTCACAAGCTTATCCCTCTTTTCATTCTAACCTCTCTCCTTTCCCAGCTACACTTCTTGAAGTAATTGTACATCTAGTCCCCAGTTACCCATTCTTATTTGCAATTTTAACTGACCCTACCCACTACTTTGCACTATTTAGTAAATGCTTATTTTTTAACAATAAAAACCACCACCAAAACGGAGAGAATTATAAACATAAAGTGTTAATTCCAATGTTAAATGCTTTGGCCATGCTGGCCTTCCTCAGAACACAAAATTCACTTGAATACCCTTGAACAATTAACCAACCCCTTTTTCAGTGGAGGCCTGAAGATAAAAGCTCCAAAAACAAACTGTTACAGATACAAATAATTAACAGCAAACAAAGCTTTGAGCACAATAATACGTGTAGATACAAAAGTAGCTATATGAACAGACTAAAACTTGTAAGAAAATTACAATATAGTTGAGTCTGCAAGCACTTGGGTGTAGTAGTACAAACAGGTAATGGTAGTTACTGTAGTATTTAGTAGAATTGGTAAACTAGGTCAGGGATCTAAAGATTGCAGGAAGTATAAATCCCAGTGGAGTAGAGATGCGAACAGTGAGTGTATGGGTAAAGGGAGATCATCAAGAGTAATGTGAGAATAGAGTTTGGGTGTTGAATTTGTAAGCATTGTATCTTGTTCTAATGGATAGGGGTAGTTTATTCCAAGTTTGAGCAATTGAGTAGCTATATAGATGTTGACCAATTGTTCTTTTGGAATTGTAAATTTCTAAGTGTAGTTGGTTCAAGCTCTGGAGAGTCCCAGTAAGAGTATAAAGAGAGAGATGAGGGAGGAGATGCCAGGGCAGGAGGTAGGTTTGTTGAGGATAGACTGAATGATGAGCTGTTGGGTAATTCTAGCTAATTTAGAGATTTGAGAGAGAGGCAGTGGTGGGAGTTGTAGGGCTGGTTAGCAGTAAATCTAGCTACTTTAAGCTTGAACTCATTTACAATAGTTTTTAGTGAGGATTGAAGGTTAATTAAAATATTAAGCCATGAAGAAGACTAGGGAAAAGGTAGACATAGGCTAGGGAGAGTCTAGAGTGTTTGGTGAGGAAATTTCTTCATTTGTAAAGAGCAAGCCAAGTTTTTGGTTTGTCTTTTTTATACAATGAATGGACATGCTGGTCAAATTTGAGTTGATCATCAATGATTATATCCAGGAGCTTGGTTTGTGTTTTAACATTAATGACAGTGCTGTTAAGAGACATGATAGCAAAAGTTGGAAAGTAGTTTTAAGAAGAGTGAGGGATTTTGGGAAGAATAAAAAGTGTTTTTTTTTTGTTTGTTTTTTTTTTTTTTTTTTGGGATTGGGTTTGAGTTGATTATCGGTACGCCAAATTTCGAGAGTTGAGAGAGTTTTGGGTTAAGTTATGAAGGTCAGAGAGAGTGTCAGAAATGGAATCCTCTATATATTGAATAAGGGAAGGATTTTGAGAGTTATTGTGTCAGGAGAGTAGTGGGCCATTCAGGCATGGAATTCAGTGAGTTTAAGAATGCTATGTATATTTAAAATGCAAATATGGTTAAGTACGTGGTGAAGGAGTTTGGATGAGGGAGAGATGGTTGTGGAAGACAGGGTTTTAGGAGAGTCCTAGGGCAGGGGGGCCTGGGTTTGGGTATGTGTATATGTGTATATGTGAGTTTAAGAATGCTATGTATATTTAAAATGCAAATATGGTTAAGTACTTGATGAAGGAGTTTGGATGAGGGAGAGATGGTTGTGGAAGACAGGGTTTTAGGAGAGTCCTAGGGCAGGGGGGCCTGGGTTTGTGTATGTGTGTTTGTGCTTTTAGTAGTGAATAGAATAGTGGGAACCTTATGACAGTAGTAATGATGTTTAGGTTTGGTTTTAGGGGGTATGAGGGGTGGAGGATTAACTTGGTTTCGGATAGTGGGTTAGCAGTGTTGGGGTGATATGAAGAAAGTGTGGAGAGTTTGTAGCAGAGTGAATAGAAGTAGATAAAAGGGTAATGGGAGTTATTGTAGTGTAATGAAGAGAGGTGGGATAGTAGAAGAATAAAGACAAAGATGAACAGCATGTTTGGGGAGGGATGTATACTTGAGAAGAGCATTATGGAGTGAATGAATATAGAAAAGTGTGGAATCACTTTTATGTGGGGTAGGTGAGTGATGGGTAGTAGAGCAGGGGTGAGAGGTTGTAGTTTTAATTAGGGCTATGATGGGGGAAAGTTTGTACAAATGAAAAATGTAATTGGCTGAGTACAGAAATGAAGAGGTAGAGTTTGTAATTTTTAAAGAGGTGTGTAATGGGGGTGGAGATGGGTGGGGAGGGATGTGGAATAGTGTTACAGTTGGTAGCTGAGTGTAGAGGAATGGATAATTGTAAGGTGGAAGTATGAAAAGTGTTTGGATGTGATTGAGAGGAAGGAAAGGAGAGTAGAAGGGGCAATTTAGGATTAAAGTATAAATTTAAAGTGGGGTGGGTGGGAATGGGGTAGGGGAGTGGAGGGAGCCTGAGCAAAGTAAGCAGAAACCCCCAAGAAGCCAATAAGGAAATAAGACTATCTCAGGTCAGTGTTGCTGCTAGAATTAGGAGAAGTTAAGTAAGCCATTTAGAGCTTGAGAGTAAGGGAGTTACAGTATCAGATGTACAGAGCTAAAAACAGCATCATGTGACAGGGGTTAATTATTGATAATTAACAATTAACATTTTTAGAGCCACTGTTCAATTTACAGCCTCTATTTGTGAAGGGACACACGAAAAGGAACTACAGAAGGTAATGCCCATTGGTATATAAAGTTTTTATCTAGCAAAACACTTTCAGAGGGGGAACCAAGGTACTACACACATATTTCTCATTTATTCCATTGTCTTAGTCTGACTTAGATTGAACCATTATAGACTTAAAAGGCTACTCCAGAAAAATGAATTTAAAGGTGTTGTGTAAAGATAGTAGCGACATGAAGAAGGGGGATTTTGTGCCTTAGAGTATTTTCAATCCTCCCTTACACCCTGTGTCACAAAAGGGAATAGTGCCAGCCCATCTGTCTGGAATTGTAAATAATTCTATGTCATTTGTGATTATTGATATGATTCATACAGAAGTGTCTGTAAAGGTGTAAAGTACTGAGTTAAATGTAAGCACAGCATGCCCTGCTGGCTTAGAATAGAAATGTATGTAAACTATTGTAATTGTGTAAATATATATGTTTTACCAGTAGAAATTAGAACACAGAGGGTTGACTTGAAAACTTCAAAAAAAAGTGGAAATTTGTTTTATGATTGTGCTATAAATGTCATCTCAGTTTCAGTTCAGTAGCACTTCAGTTCTGGATGTAATATGACATTTTTTTCAAAGCTTTAACATTTTATACTTTTAACATAAATGTTTTAAGTTGTCAGTTTATGGAGTGGTGTGGATCACTTTAACTATAGAATTTTTAATTTGTAACTTGTCTAATTAATTAACTAGAATGTAAATGACACCTGTTACATAAGAGGTGCTTATGGGAAGAATAACTTTGGTCTGAAGAAGTCTCTGGTTTGGTGAGGGAGACAAAAGTGCTTAACTTTCTTTGTATTTGGAATAAAGTGTGTTCATAAGAACTTTGGTCCTGTTATTCCTGTGGAGGTATGGAGCTTATGGTATGGACCCAGTGAATTGCTTTTCTAAGTTGGTTTTGGTCAAATATACTGGCAATTTCATCTACGTGGTTTTATTTTACAAGTTTCTCTTCACTCAGAAATGGTAACACATGGATGATACCTTCCTGTTTACTTGCCTGCATTTTTAGTACTTTAAGTAATTTTTGACAAGAAGGCTTTTTAAACAGTCATTTTACTTATAAGTTTCTGATTATGGATACAGGATCAAGAAATTCACCAACTTTGACCATTTTAGTTAACATGGACAATCCTGGTTTGAATTAAACAGACGGTCAGTTGTCACAAATAGCCACCATGCTATCCCAGTAAGTTGCTGCCTTGGCCAAGAAGATAGATGGACTACAAGACCCACAATGTAATGCGAAGGAAGGAAGTAAACTTTGAAGTACATCCGGGACACACAAGGCGGGTACACCGGGGTGGATTTACTAACGGCAATATTAATGGGGCTAGTGGATTACCAGCACCGTTCTGTAACAGTAGACCAAACAATAATTTGGAAGCTGGAGATTACACTACAATGAACCACCTTAACTTCAGAGAGAGGATTTACAAGGACATTCTTTTTTTCTGGTCGTAACATTAGCCCTACACTGCAACACCTGCCAAAAACCTTAGAAAAGAAAATATAGGAGCTGGAACAAAAGCTTTTCAATGTACAAAATATACAGTATGACAATATCTTTTTAAATGAAAGTCTTAAAAACAAATGTGCACCTAAGGGTCTCAGAATGTATAAGTTCCCTAATGGACTTTCTGTGGACAATATTGAAGTTAATGAACTGATAATGTTATTTGATAGTTTTGACTTTCAGTTAATGAATTTTATTATAAAATGCAATGACAAATGTATTTCTGTACTATTTAATGAACTTAACGTTGAATGATGAAATTACTAAAGATTTGTTGCTTGAACATATTACACACTATGACAGTATTTTCACTAAGGTAGAAAATAATGTTTCTATCAATTTAAAATGGAAAGAACACAAGTTAAAAAGAGACCACCAAGATTATTTTAACAATAGAGTTTATCCCTTTCCTACGTCTTATCACCATCAAAACCAGGATGTCCATACAGTTTTAATCTGTAATGTTCATGAGAGAGGAGGGGGGAGTATTCGGATGGCAGAGAAATTTTCCAACAGAATTTTGTTGCTAATAGAGATGAATAAAATTCAGAGTAGCCACCCCTGAGGAGGTCTGAACAACTTTACAATAAAAACAGACAGTAAAATTTTTTATTGGTGCATCAGAACACTACCTAGCAGAGGGGGAAGGGGAATGCATGGAGGCATTAGTTAAAGAAACAAGTTTGAGCCCCCTCTTTTAAGTAGTAATCGTATTTCAACAGACAACAATGGTATTTTTAATTCGTATGGTGGTTTGAACATTTTTAACTACTTTCTTGGAGATTGAGTTTTTTTTTTACATTATTTACTAAAGGATTTAAATGTGTACCCTCATTTAAGGTAAGCACAGTGGATACTGTTATTTAACAAGTTCACACGGAAGTTGAATTTTAAATTAATGTTTCAAGAACAAATTGCTGATAGTTTTCCACACAACTAACAAGAAGCTTAAAAGGAAGAGTTGTTTTAACCTCCCCCTTTCATCCTATGATTCAGGCTTTCGAGAATGTGTGCACAGCTGAGCTGCATGTAACATTCTCTAATAAACAACCTATTAAGATCAAAAAATCATTTAATTTAACAAGAAATGAACATGATTTAATGCAAAATTTAAGAAGTAATGATTCCATTAGGATTATGAAGCCTGACAAGGGTGGTGGGATTATTTTTGACAAGTTAGACTATGCAAATTATCTTTCTCATGTATTTGCAGATGAGTTAAAATATCAAACTTCCTCAAGAAATGAGGTTTTTATTGCTTATAGAAAAGTACATTTTCATATAGAGAATGCACATATGCAAGGGGTTATCTGGGAAGAACTTTACAACTTTCTTAAGAGTAGGACAGCCATTTATTCCAGTAGCATTTGGAATACTGAAAGTTCATAATTTTGAAGAACAACCATTTAGGATCATTATTTCAGCTAGTGGGAGTCCAACACACCCCCTAGGTGTCTTTATTGACAGGTTATTCAAAGGGGTACTTAATCCTGTACATTATTTGTTAAAGGATTCCTGGGATTTTTTTACTAAAATCAACCAGATGTGGTATTCTAGTGACTGTTGTTTCTCTACTGTCAATGTAGTAGACCTATTTATATCCATTCCAAATGAAGAGGGCCTTGAACTATTTTATGAGGCAGCAAGGACTTTGGCAAATTTCAGTGAAGCATTGCTAAATTTTGTCATGATGGGAATGGAATTTATTGTCAAAAATAATTTCTTTACTTTTGAAGGTGAATATTATGAATAGTTGAAAGGTGTGGCAATGGGGGCAAGTTGCGCCCCATTATATGACAACATGGTCCTGTACATGTGGGAAGGTAAACGTGAATTTAAATCTGAATTCCATACAAAATGGTTCACATATCTATGATCTTTGGATGATGCGTTCATCATACTGAAGGAATCGGATAACCAAACCTTAGGGTTTGTAGAGGAATCGGATAACCAACCCATAGTGTTTGTAGAGTACCTCAACAATATATGCGCATATTTTAAATTTACTTCCACAACCTCTTAACACAACCATTAACTACTTGGATGTAACAAATTTCAAAGAACCAGGAAGCAGGTTGTTTTACTTCAAAGATATTCAGGAAAAACACATTTTGTAATGATTACCTAGATTACAAAAGCTGTCACCATAAATTCACCAATGTAACATTTTTAAAGGGCAACTTGTCAGGGCAGCATGCACGTGTTCAGACCCCAACAGTCTCGACCAAGAGATGGAAATTATTACAAACGTATAAAAAGAGAGGGTACCCCAACAAAGTATTAGAACCCATAAGGGCTCAAATTTTGGATGGGGGGAGAACTAAATTCAAGCCCCTATTAGGTGAAACTAACCTTGGCGGTACTATCAACAAGAGAAAGAACAATTCTCAACACAGTGACAGTATGGTAATGCCATGTGGTGTAGGGCAAAGAAGGAGAGAGAGAAATTATATCTAGAGAGTGGAACATTTTTAAGGGCAATTCTGATGCCTTAAAAATTCTAGGGAATGAGCCGAACTTTGTTTACAACATGGGGAGGAATTTAAAAACGATATTTGAATACCTTGTCAAAAATAATTTCTTTACTTGATAACGGTACTACCAAGTGTGGGACATGCAGGCAATGCCCCTATATACTTGAATCTAATAATATAGTATTAAAAGAAAATGGATGCAAGGTTGATTTGCACAAAGGAAATTGCAACACTAAGGGTAAAGTTTACATTTCAATCTGCCAAACTTGTGGCAGTTATTATATAGGTAAGACGGACAGAAAACATCAAACAAGGATCTATGAACATCTGTACATAATATCAAGGTTTAATGTGAATAATTCATTGTATAAACACTCCTTACAGTGTCAGGACTTCACTAGATTTAAATTTGGGATCTTAGAACAAGTTCCATTAAATGCCCAAGTTGGGTGGTAGGAGCTCCAGTTGGAGTTAGAGAATAAAATTAAACTCCTAACACACCACCAGGTATTAATGAGAACATTCCTTTGGCTCCAGTGGTAAAAAAAAGGCAGCTCTGGATGTAATGTAGTATTTTTCTCAAAGCTTTAACATTTTATACTTTTAACATAAATGTTTTAAGTTGTCAGTTTATGGAGTGGTGTGGATCACTTTAATTATAGAATTTTTAATTTGTAAATTTGTTTAATTAAATAATTAGAATGTAAATTATACCTATTACATAAGAGGTGCTTGTGGGAAGAATAACTTAGTTCTGAAGAAGTCTCTATTTTGGTGAGGGAGATGAAAGCACTGAACGTTCTTTGTATTTAGGATAAAGTATGTTCATAAGAACTTTGGTCCTGTTATTCCTGTGGAGGTATGGAGCTTATGGTGTGGACCCAGTGAATTGCTTTTCTAAACTGGTTTCAGTTCAGTAGCAGACCATGTCTAGAGCTAGAAGTTTTGTATTGTTTTGGAAGAGATGTCAAGTGCTACACTAGAGTTTAGCTTGGGAACTAAAGTCAGGTGAAAAAAAGTGATGTCATCCAAACTAATCCAGCAGTAGTATTTCATCTTAATGTAAGAACTCTCTCCGAGAGAGACACTGCATTTTGTATTTTGTCTTTGACCTAACAAAGAATATCCACTCATCACCACGTTCTGCACTTGCCTTGCTATAAGTCATTTTCTAGGGTACAGTAACTCTTTTAGATTCAGATAGGAATATAGTAAAGTATAGCTTAGATGTTTTCTTTATTTGAAACTGTCCTGAAATGTTTTAAATATTTCTTGTTATTTTGAACTTTGATGTAACTGATTATTTACTGAGTATTGTCTTGTTCTTTTACTATTTTTTATTATTAAATATATTTAAACCTATCTTTGTGAGACATATTTAAGCTCTTAGAGTACTGTATAGCTATTTGACACTGTACAGGCCACTAAATAGCCTTGCTCTTGGTCAGGCTACCCTTTGGATTATTAGTAACATTACACATTAGGATTGGGACACCCTTTGTTAAGGGCCTTAGAGTAGCTGATGAAGAGTTGACTGGTGGCAGCTGGAACTACCTTATAGTCTGGGCAGAAGGAGATATAGACAGTAAACTTGTGCCAGTCTTTCCCAGGTCTCTGTGCATTTTTGTATATCAAGCAAATCTGTGTGTGTATGTCAGTTACATGGGCAGGGGCACACAGCATTGGTTGGACAGAGAGGGTGGAGGTCTCAGCTTGGACACTCAGCTGAGATCTCAACCCTATAACTCTGCCAGTGGGGAGTCTTATCGGGGATCTGGAGAAAGGAGGAGAAACCAGTCCCAGACCGACTGTGCTCTGTGTGCTCTTAAGGGAAATTGCACTTTACTGTGTGTGTACTTGTCATCATCCCAGTGTGTACATTCCCCACTGTTGCCAGTGGTGTGGATTGAGGATCCTTGATTACTGGGCCAGTGCAGGGATGTCGCACCCTGTTATTAAGGCTTTCTCACAAAGTTGTGAGAAGGACATTAGGGGGTTGTTGAGCAAACCAAATCGATACAGAATTCAAAATGTATCAGTAATGGAAAGATGGAGTTTAAAGCAAACCAAATCAATACAGAATTCAAAAATATCAGTAATGGAAAGATGGAGTTTAAAACAATTAAGTAACAAAGATATCCTTGGAATTATGGCTGATAAAGTGGGTTCAGTAGTAGTAGCTGATCAGCTGAATTACAGTCAAGGTATGCAAGATATTTTGAACAATAGCACTTTTTATTTTGAAGCTCACAAAAATGAGATAAGCAAAGCCTATCGAAAAATTCTTCTTTGTACAGTAGTCTTGTAGAAGGGACAATATATCTGAGAACACACACAACTTTTTTCACACTTCTAAAACCAAGATTGGGAAACTATTTGAGGTCCCAAAAATACACAAAGTCAATTAAACGATGCTCGTCCTCGATAGAGATCTCTCATGTCAGCACCTGCATCTAAGTTGGAAGCAGTGTCAAAATTTGTGGATAGGGCATTGCCTACTTTAGTGCAACAGGTCCTTTAATTCATAAGGGATTCTTTTGATTTCCTTAGAAAAATCAAAGGCATTACCATTGAGAAGGAAGCTCCATTAGTCATAGTTGGTGTTTGTTCATTATACACCTGCATTCCCCATGGCATTGGCATTGAATGGACAGCTTTCATGTTTAATAAGAGTGATCATTATATGGCGGGTGAAGTAAAGTTTTTGATGGAATGTTTTGATCATGTATTGAGCAAGATCTTTTTCATGTTTGAGGGAGCTTATTCTCATCAAAGGAGAGGGGTGGCTATGGGTGCATGCATGGGATCCATTACACAAACTTGGTTGTGTTTGATACATTAGACATGTTTTAGCAAAATGCAAAGTAGCACAGATTATTTTTTGGAATTTTCTTATGTTCTTCACCACATGAAGGTTTGTTTGGATTTAAAGGTGTAAAATTACATTAGTAAGGAGAAACTGAGTACTACAATTGGCTACAAAAATGTGTCTAGAGATGCTTTTTGACATTACTCCAGCATGCACACAACATGTGTCAAACACAACATTAAGGGTCAGTTGGTTTGAATTTAAAAGAGCAACCACTGATGTAGAGGTAATGGATTCCTTCACCCAAGTGTTGCACAAGAGATTTTGAATAGGGGGTATCCAGCACGTCATACAAAGAATTATCAATCAAGACCACACAAACAAAAACGGCAAACATTTGCTTGACTGACTAGAAATTTTTCTCTGCCCCCTCTGGACAGTGTTGCCATCACAAGGGTCGTATACAATAATTAGAAGATATGAGAAGTCAGTGAAGAAGTCAAGAAAGTGGTGGGAGACAAAACTTTTATTAACAGCAAAGCAAAGCACATGAAAACTTATTTAGACCGATCTGTAAAGATTGTGGAGCATTTAAGAGAGGGAATTATAAGTGTTCCCACTGTACTCGGTGGCGATGCATTCAAGAAAGTCCATATTTTGTTGGTGGTAGGACTGAAAAGACATACCCAGTACCAGGATTTTTCACTTGTAGTGCCACATTTGTGGTATATCTTGCTAGGTGTAATACCTGTGAGACTTTCTACATAGGAAAAACCAATAGGGTTTTTAGAGGGAGAATTTGAGCACCAATATGCCATCAGAGTCAGGAATAAAGAAACTCTTTAGCCAAACACTCCACAGAATGTTCTTTTAAATTCCTTTTTGGTGTTCTCTATCATGTCCCTTTTGATTTCAACAGAGACTAGTATAATGAATTAAAATACAGAGAAGTCAAATGGCAGATGCTTACTGCAAAACAGGACACGATAGCAATATTTAATTACAAGGTTGTTTTAACTAAAAATCAGAACGGCAAAAATGCAAATAGAACTTTTCTTTTTTTTTTTTTTTTATGCTGTTTGCTTTTTTACTTGGACTATTTTTAACTGTGTATTTTTCAGAGAATTTATAACTGTATTAGCATCCTTTGACAGTTGTTAGTTAATTGTTGAAGGGTATTTAAGTGAGAGTTTGTGTTCTGAGGAAGGCCAGTGTGACAGAAAGCACTTAATATTGGAATTAAACTTTTCATAGGTGTGTACTAGGCTAATGGCCCTGGGGCCTTTACAAGCCTAGCCCATAGGATTACCCTGGCATCATGTTGAGTAAAGCCACTGGAGTGATCCCTGGGGTGAAATTTCTATTTCCCATCCACTCATCAAGATTTCTGTTGAAGAGGGCCAGTGAGGTGCTCTGCTTGGCATGTATGGGAAGTCTATTCCATAGCATGAGCAGTCTCTGGGTTATGAACGTGTCCCTCCAACATGTTCTGTTGATTGTAGTTATGAGGTTGAGGTCTCTGGAGTGTGGTGTGGAGGGATTGGGATTTCTTTAGATGTAGCATTTCTAACAGAGCTGGATCAGACGTGGCTTTGTACATCAAGCAGAGATCACCTCTAAGTAGGTGATATGAGACAGAGAATAGTTGGAGTTTTTTTAGTCTGTCCATATAGGACAAATGTTTAAGGCCTGTTTGTGAGGTACTTTTGTGGCATCTCCAGTTATTGCAGGTGTTTAGTGAGGTACATGCCAAATGGGGCATTGGACTCAATGATTGGCCTAATTAGGGAAGAGTAGGGGGAGACCATGACCTCTTTCTTGTGGATGCAAAACCCTTAGTAATGAGATATGCCGTATAGAAGGACTTTGACCACAGAAATCACATTTTTAATTATCTCAGTTTTGGTGGTGGTGTTGGACTACACCATCTGGACATCCATACATTTTTTTTTTTTTTTTTTGTTAACTGCTTATTTTTTCTCCAGTTACCCTGATATTCAGGAAATGGCTGTTAATATACTGTGACTTTATTTTTTTATCTCACAGTTTCAGAAGTATGCATCTTATATGCATATATCAAATAGGTACCTTTTCCCCTCCTCAAAAAAAGACGTCCCCACCGTTCCCTTCCCCATCCTGTTCTTTTTCCAAGATGTTTTCCTGATATGCTTCCCTATGCTTGCTTTCCCTTTTTCCATACTATCCTACTCTTACATTTCAACCCTTTTATCTGCTCAAAAAAAGTCATATAATGCTGCGGGCCACTTTTCCCCACACATGAATGTGCTGTGACACATAGAGGCATAGACATGGACTGTGAACACCTGGCTTGCTTCGTCCCATAGTCACTGCTAGGGTCACGTTACTTCACTGAAAGTCTTGTTCTGGCCGCAAGTAGAATTCTTAATGAGCTTCTGTTTTTACACCGCCTTTACTTGTCAGTCATGAATGATCTTCAATCCACATCACACACAACAAATAAAGAGCAACAGTCTCTGTGCAGCTGCTGGTGCCATGATTCTTAAGTCCAGGAATGGGATTGCATGTATAATTGATATCTTAAAAGTAAGGAAGTTCCATTTGTTCATTTATAAAAACTTGTGTCTAATGTGTTTTATATTAATTAATGGTCTCCTTGCAACATTTGAGTGACTGCTGCTTTCCACTTTTTTTTTCAATACCTGGATGTCAAGGAAATCACTTTGATAGTGAAGCTTGAGTGGTGATCCTTGGCATCTATATGGGAACATAAGCAATAGTTCCAAAGATATGTAGCAGGTGGACTAGACACTCTAAATTGTCCATAGCTGTGAGTATGTGATGTGAAAGTACAGCCATGTTAGGGCTAGCCCACCCGGCAGTGTAAACCTTGGCTCAAGATTGTCACTGCTGAAGTGACATCCAATATGTAAAAATAGCAGAAGGGTTTTTGGATGGATATAATGGAGGGTTATAAAAAAAAATCATAATTCTTTTTAGTGAGTTGAGCTTTTTCTCCTCAATGTGCCACCAGTTACAGTAAGGAAAAAAAAAGCTTAGGAGCATGAAGAATTTTAATGGCTTTGAAAGATGACAAATCACATAGAAAGCACTACCAAACAGACACCAGCAATACCATTCAATTTCTTTGCTTAAGAATTTTGAAAATAACCAAAAATAAAACTTATATTTCTATTGATATAGACCTCTACTCCATCGCTATATGCTGTAACCTGAATTACACCTATATCTGTGGCATATTTGATTTTTTTTTCTAGTATTTTATAATGAGCTCTAATATTTTGGAATTAATACGGCTGACTTGGCTGATGGCACCCCCTCTCCCTTACATTATGCACCAAACTTCAATTATCTCCTTACATTGTAAGCAGAAACCTCATATGTGGAAGAAACGCCAAGTAAAAAAAATAACTTTAATTGTATAATAATTTTAATTTTGGTTGCCTTCCTAGTGTTTTATAACAGCAGTATATTAATGTCATTTTTCCAGTCACCATTGGCCTAACCAAACCCCCTTTTCTGTGGTATTCACCTTTTTTCTGGTCTGGCTCCATATCTGGGTCTTGTAAATTGGGACCCATTTCACTTGCCTTCAGTACACTCTGCTTCCTTGCCTTATCCAAACTTCTGACTCCGCTTATTCAACCCTACCACCACAAACCATACTACCTGTCAGTAACGTAACTAGTGCAGGATGAAAGCAACAAGTGCACTGGGTGCTGTCTTGGGTGCAATTTGCTGATGTAAAATAAGACAAATAAATTTCTAAATTTTTTTATTTCCTTTTAAGGGAAGTGGCATGTGTACATCCTAAATGGACATCCTCCTCCTGTGTACTTCCCACTTGCATAATCTTGCTTCATCACTACCCCCAAAAGACCTATGATTGCATGTGGTAGAGGGGGCAGTGCTGAGGTGCTAGAAAGACAGTGGCTTGGGCCATATCATTGGTGCCCACAGCGAGTGATTTAAGTTTTAAAAACCACTCACTGTGGGTACATTTGTTGTGCTGGGGAGAGATGCTAGCACAGAAGGAAAAACAAGTCCTCTGTTAAGTAGGTTTACTTACTAGTATGCATGTGCTTGCTTGGACAGACTGCTGAAGGGGTTGTTGGGGAAATATTTCATTTTGGTGCTTTTGTATACTGTACAAGCTGCTGAAAGGTTCATTGTGGGAATGTTTCATTTTGGTGTCAATTGAGTGCTTGTGCATATATGGACAGACTACTGAAGGAGTCTTTTGGGTAAAATGTTTCATTTTCATTGTACTTGGACAAACTGCTAAAGGGGACATTGGGGAAAAATGTTTCATTTCGGTGTCATTTGAGAACTTGTGCATACGTGGGCAAACTAATGAAGGGATTGTCAGGACATTTAGAGAAAGAAAGCAAGCAATACAGCAAAGCTAAATGAAATTTTAATGTATATTCCTGATTTAAAAATGAGACTGTAGTAAATACTTTCATGGAAGATTAAACCCCTTGATGATCAGCCTCACTGAAATGTAAGTGTTTGTGTGTGTGTGTGTGGGGGGGGGGTACAGGTTCACCTGCATCCCCAATTTTGGGGTGAACCATTCAGTCCCTCTAAATTATATTACTAGCCTTTTCTTGGTCATAAAGACAGAGTTGTATGTTACGTTTTTTTCAGTCTCTCTTTCACAAAAGCAGTTTCAGGGGGCGTGTCTCTCAACCTCTTAGCATAAAAAAATCTAGATAAAGCGTAACATAATGGATTTAAAAGGCCGCAAATTAGGGACAGTTTTTAAGTATTGCTCTTCTGAAGTTTAAAGTTAAAGTTCCTAGAATAATAGTATTTGTATTGCACATTTTCTGAAGGAAATGAAGTCTGAAACAGACAAATGTATGTCATTGTTTGAGTTTGGTCATCAGTGATTTGCCAGAAAGCCACATATTTTATGAGGTGAAAATATGGACATTTGAGAGATGATCAGGGGCCAAGAGTACGTATTCAACACGTTTAATACTCTGAAAGTCCAGGTTCTGCCTAGATGAACTAAGGAGAAAAATCAGTCGTCAATGGTTTTATACAGTCAAAAATTGGGCCTCACTGTATTCTTAATAGGCTTCTTGAGGTCTCCATTAGAGTACCTGCAAAAATCATGATTACTGAAAAATTGCAGAATAATGAACTCTACATACCCAAGTATTGTACTGTCTGTGCCAGAGATTGGTGTAGGGCTTTGGAAACATTTCTTCTTCCTTTGGTTCTTAATCAATTGAAGAGCATCATAAAATAGGACAGGTATATGTAATCCATTATGCAAATAGGCATGGGATTTGATATTTAGAATTATTAGTGAGATTTATAAAATGTGGGCTACTAAAATTAAGTTAATTTTAGCTCAGATCCTTCCTTTATTGATGACTTGCATGAGAATAGGATACATACCTATTGTGGTTTCTTTTGTGTAGTAACAAGAGAGTTCAATGTTTGTTCATAGGTTAGTAATAGGCCATCTACCCTTGTGGGCCATTTTAAGCTTAGCCAAATTTCTCATCCCAAAGGTAAGAATCAAACCCTGTACTTTGTGTGTATAAGATAAACCCCGTATGACTTGCTGTCAGTAGTAAGTGAATTCAAAGGGACTATATCTTTTTTTCCAAATAATTTAATTTCTTCTGTTTCTTACTTACACTTTGCATTTATCTTTATTTATTATGTTTGGGGGGTTATATTATAACTGAAGCAAGGCACCAAGGTACCTATGCTGTCTAGTAAAGCACAGCCCTGTTGCTAAACAGTAAACAATACTGTACAAATGTCTAGTCTCTTATGCCACTAGGGTATGCTGTTAAGCAATAAACCATGCATTGCTGTGTATAGGATCCAGTGTTCACTGAACTTGGCACTAACTAGTAAAACATTGTATTACAGAGCTGTTAATATGAAGCAAACTTCAGGTACAGATGGGATGGCAATGTTGTTGTATATTTCAGCTTTTCCCAGTTAGGGGTCGCCACAGCGGAACTCAGGTCCGCTAATGATTGGCAGTAGATTTTTACATGCCGAGTTGCCAGCCCTGAAGCACAACCTTCAACGGAGGTACGCCCATTCACGTATGTCTCCACACAGAAGATGCTCTAGCTGAGAATCGAACAGGACAACGTCTTACTGTGAGGCGACAAAGATGGGATGGCAATGTACAGTAAACTTTTTGTGCAGTACAAATGCATATATAATGAACAGTCTGAATATTGATTTTAGCTGCTTCTCCCTTGGGTCACAATAGCTCTCTCTGTGCCACAGCTTTGGTTATTTCAGTCTTAAAATTCATATTTGCCAAGCTGCTGTTAATATAATTTGCTATGCTGCTTTTGGAGTTTGGACTGTACCTGCAAACAGGTGTAGACTGCGTTGAATTCCGCTTTATTTTTAATATCTGTATGGTTTCTTTAAATTGCTAAAGGTGTTGTGTTTCAATAATTTTAATAATAATAACGGCAAAAGAACCAACAACAGGCAAGGTTTTAGATATAGCAGGGGATACAGGAGAAATGATAACCGGGCCTGCAGACCTCAACAGGAATTTCCCGGGTGAGATCATGGCACAGAACCAGACAGGCACAACACTGGACCACCAGGAGGGTGTCCCCCACCATTTCATTCCCCATCATCCCAATCCCCTCTGGCTGTCAGCACTCCACAAAAACCTATGACATCACGGATGGATCAGAACAGGAACATAAGCCACAGAGGAGACCAGGACCGACAAAGGGATCTACAGGATGAATTACAGAGCTACCAGGACAACTGGGACCACAGACAATCCAACTACCAGAAATGGCAACACATTCACAGAGGCCAGCTATTTTGGAAAGACCAATATAGACAGCACAGATACCAACCACCACACCAATACCAGAGCCAACACCAGTACCAGAACCCATGACCACCACCAGATTGAAAATCAATATACAAGGCATCGTAAGACTGCTTAAACTGAAAATAATAAGACTGGGCAAACCAGTTATGAGAAACAAACTTCTTCTTAAAGGCTGACCACCATGAGGACAGAGAAGGAAAGCGAGGCAACAGAGTGAAATGTCCATCCCATAATTCAAAAACAACCTCCTACCAAGCAGGAGTACAGGTTCCCCCTTACCACAGACAGTGAGGAATATTTACTACAACCCACAAAAAGATTCCAGAAAGCACAGGAGGATTTCCCAAGGTCTCAGACCCTATCCATGAATCCCTAGGGAGATAGGAGAAACAAGCAGTGGACAGGGGTGAGGGAAATGCAATATCTGGTCAATCCCAACTGCAAACCCGAGTACAACCCAGGTCCCAGGCTCAGATGGAGGAACCAGCCACAACACTAGGTGCTCCACTTATTTGGAACTACTCTGTTAAACACTGACCAAAAACGAAAGAAACTGCAGGAGTGATGCAGCTAAAGTACTCTTAGACCTTCACATGTTTGTGAGGAAGCTCAACTTAAAGGTGCAATTTCATGACAAAATTAGGGACTCTGTAAATACATCTATTGATGAAACTATAAAAAGGCCTAGCAGTTACTGTCTACCACCTCATCAAGCAGCTGCTTTTGAAGTGAAGTGTGAGATGGACATCAGGAAACAACCTAAAAAACCTCCTAAGAAAAAGCTTTATGACTTAATACAAGGAGAAAGAAAGGCATTGATTGAGCTAGACAATGATAAATCCAGGCACATAATGAAGGCAGACAAGGGCAGCAGTATTTTTGTGACAGATATCAGTAGCTATAACCAAAAGATAAGAGTACATGCTTGAGGATAACTGCTTTTATGAGCTATTTGCCATGGATGACCTATAAAGCTTACAATATATGGAAAACACTGAGATATTGGACACCTAGAAGCTTCTGAGCTTCCAAAAACAATTTCCCATTTTTTTTGCATGATTACATTATTTACTGCACTTTTTATTGTGTACTGCCTACTTTAATACTGTATTTAATAGTGTGCACTAAACTGCACTATTGTACTGCAACTGTCTGTCTTACTATGGCTATTAAATTGCATTTTATTGCTGTTTTCACTGTTTGCAAAGATCTTTTTGCTATTTATATGGCTTAAGTGTTTGCTGGCACTTTCACTGTTTGTAAAGCAATTTGTTCTGCTTGTTTTGTTTTTCCCACCAAGCAGTGTTAAATTAATTTGTTTGCTGTTTAAAACATCCTTTAGAGTATCCTTGCTGTTTTTTCTGCTGCTTTAAGTGTCTCACTGCTATCTTTCTGCTGCTAAACTATTTCTCTAGTGTTAACCACCTAAATTAGTTTAGCTAGTAGCTGTAGCATAGTCCAGATACAGGTTTGCTGCATCTGGGTCTGTTTGTAGTGGCGGTTTCTTCTCAGCATATTTTCCAGGCCATCTTCGATTGCAAAGGGCCCTTCTGCACTCTAGTGAGATTTAATGTGCTGATTGGAATCTGTCTGGTGAAGGGTGGTTGGTCTCGGGCTTGGAGTCATACCGACCAAGAGAAAGAAAATGAAAACGGCAAGAGAGAAAGCACAAACAAGGAAAGAAAATAACCATGTAGGACTAAAAACTGCGAAAAACAAAACCTTCAGCCAAAGAAAAAGGATGAAGAATGATCACAATGAAATGGGCAAAGTCCGACATAATTGAAAAGAAGCAGAAGAAGCCCTAACACTGAATAAACAACCTAAAAAAGAAAAAGAACCCCAAACAGTACTACAGGACTAAAAAAAAACTACAAAATACAAATTCTTGCTAATATCCAAACACCCAATCCAAAACAAACCAAATGGACAAAAGCAATGAAAAAGGCTACATCAGATGCATAAAGTCCTGTAATACTGTAAACAGCAAAAAGGAAATGGTCACAGGAATAAAAAATGCTGGGGACGTCCATAAGAAAGGAGTGCAGTAGCTATAAAATACACTCCAGTCAAGCAAAACAGGAGATACAAACACCTAAAACAGGAACAATACTGATATAAAAAATACCAGTGCAAAAAACTCTCTCAAAAATAAATGCCTCCTGTAATGCAAGAACAATAATAAAGGGGTGGCAAACAAAACAAGCAAGCTGGGCAAGGTCAACCTCCCACCCCTTGTGCCATAACCACATCCTCAACTGAGCAAGTAAAGAAGGAAAGATAGAAGCCTTCCAGCAAGAACCTCACTACAACAGGCAGCCCAAAGAAGTCTCAGGGCAGATACCAAGAGGAAATCTGCCCAAGAAACCATTGGCATCTAGGCCCAACATAATCCCCATACAAACCTTTATTAAGTGTAATGGGAAACAAATGGGGCACTGAATAGTTATGTTAAACATCCTCCTAAAATCCAGACAACCTATTACAGTGAAGAAAAACATGTCATACAGTTTCCAAAGTCCTGCAAAAAGCATGAGGATATGACTGGGCCCTCACTGAATGAAAAATGTAAGATCTCACTTGAACAATGCCATAGAAAATCACTCCAGTGGGGCAGGGAGGCATAACGCTGCCTACACTGACTCAACCCCTGCAAACTCCCAGAGAAATAGTCTTGATACCCATTAATGGCATAGAAATGGGTCAAAAGAGAAAAATACCACTCTTGCCTAGAAGGAAGAGCACCCAAGGTAACATGCCACCCAAGCAACAAAGACTTGACTTCCCAAAACTCCCCAGAGGGGACTCTTCTTGCATGCTCCCCCAGCCAAATACATCTGCCAAAACCGGCCAGACAAAGCTGGGAGCAAGCGATCAAGCAAAGGAAGATCATCCTGCAAATGCCACAAAACAGGAAAAAGAAATCAAGTATACAGAAAAAGAACATGGTGGAGCAGCCCAACACCACCTGAAGCAGGAGGAGAATACAAATTACCTCGCCACACACACACGTATAAGAGGTCTCCCAAAATGAAATGAAAAAACTTCGGACAAAAGACTAGTAGACCAAGAACGGGGAAACGGAAAAGGACTAGTAGACCAAGAACAGGGAAACATGGAAAACCATACCCCCAAAGTACCCAACAAAGCACCATTCAACAAATAAACTTTCTTGAGTAAAGACAAGGGGAAAGGACTGCTAAAAAAAACAATTGCTGGAAAGCTTTATCAAGAATACTCTCAAGACTCCAGCACATAAGCAGTACCAAATGGCACATCCAAAATGGAGAGGCCTGCAGAAGAAAAAGAAACCTCCCCAACTTTAGGGACTAAACCAAAACCACCCAATTTAGCAAAGGAAAGGAGACCCACCAAGGAAAAAAAAATACTGCACAAGTCAGCAAAACAGCAGATGACTGCAAGCATCACTGCATCATCTGCATAGGACAGAAAATGAGGCACCAAAACAGGAAAAAGAAAAAGGAAATAAAGAAAAATGTGCTGCACCTTAAATACTGCACCCACCACCAAGGTGAAGAGAGCTGCTTAAAGGGCAGCCCTGATGCACATCCTTCTTCATAGCAACCTCTGAACCCAACCATCTGTTCACCAAAGGAACAAGAACTGAAGAAGTTTAAATAGTGGAAATGCACTAAAATGAGGGTCAAACCAAAAGGCATTCAAAATATCTAACAAACCCCCATGACTGATATTATCAAATGCCTTGGTAAGTTCACAAAGAAGCAAAGCAGAAGGAAAAGAGTGAACATAAAGAAGCAACAGATTTAGCAAAAGCAACAACTCCTGCCTGGCAGAGATGCCATACACCCCGGGATCCAAAAGAAAATGCATCTTAGAATGGAGGTGCAATTGCAAAACTTCACAAAACATGTAATCGGTGTTGCATAGGGAAATAGGGCACCAATTGGACAAAACCCTGCAGTCAACCTTCTTCCAGAGAAACTTAAGGGCAATACGCAAAAAGTCAGGATGGGAAAAAAATTGGAAAACCACTAATTAACAATTGAACAAGTACTGCTAACTGAATATCAGAAAGATAGCTGTAAAAATGATATGAAGGCCCATCCCATCCTGTGGCAGAATCAACCTTAAAAGAAGAAATAGCCTGACAAACCTCAAACAAGGTAGTATGTGTATCAAGAGCAGCCCTAAAAGCAGCAGGGATAGCTGGAATGGGCCATGATTCATCAGGAGAAACCTTACCACCATATAAGGAACCCAAATATGAATCAACTTTATGCAAAATACCTTTCCTTACCCTTGGTAGCAACAACATCACCAGAAGAAGGTAGCAAAATATCAGTCAAGGTTTCTGTCCTAAGCATATGCTTGCCAACATAAGGAAAACAACTTCTTACCCCTGCCCTTAGAGTGAGCCAAGTTCCAAAGAACTACCTTGATCTGAGCAATATTGTGCAAATACAGCTCACGAAGATGATTAAGAGCAGTAGCAGAGTCCTGTTGCACAGCAGGGTCCTGACGCAGCAGATTGAAAATCAACATACAAGGCATCAGAAGACTGCTTAAACTGAAAATAAGACTGGGCAAGCCAGTTATGAGCAACAAACTTCTTAAAGGCCAACCACCATGAGGACAGAGAAGGAAAGAAAGACGATGGAATGAAATGTCCGTCCCGTAATTCAAAAACAACCTCCTACCAAGCAGGAGTACAGGTCCAGGGAGCAGTAAATCTAGGCAAAGTCTTACTCTTAGATAAAGAAGTGGAAACGCCAAAGGAAAATGATAAGCACAGTGGTCCGTAAAAGTTACAAAAGACATAAGAAACTGCAGCAAAGGTGGGAGAAGAAAAACAATAAATGTGGGTGCATGCAGTACCATAAAAATAAATAAAAGCATCAGGGCTACACACAGGGAGGCCAGGCGTATAATGTCCTTGCAAAAATGAACACTAGAGTCTTGCCTAGATCTAGAAGCCTGTGGTATAACCCCACAATTAAATTGCCCAAAAAAAGAATGAGACAGTCAAGAAAATGATTGCTGTAAGAGCTGAAACAATAAACTACATTCAGCTACAGAAATAAAAGCATCAACAATAACAAAACATATAAAAGAGTGCCTACACAATAAATCCACTACCCATGCACTACCAGATAAAACATGAACAGCATCCCTAACCACCACCAGCACAGACTTATGATACAGAACTACAATGTCAGCTGCCAAAAACCAACCCCCCTCCACAAAACTTTCATTTCAAACAAGAAGCAAGAAGACATTTTGCCCACATCTAACAAACAAATAATATCAGAAGAAAGACACCCAATAATGCAGTCAAATGCCTAGATAAATACACCATATAATTTATATTATGAAAAACAAAGACAGGCCAGCCATAAGTAGCCAAACTAAAATCATCATCCAAAGCCTTTTAGTGCATTTAAGCCTTAAAGTCCTGCATTTGGAAAAAATCTCTGACTGGGACACCAACAGATCAAAACTAACCACTGCTACACAACCAACAGCCACTGATGAGCCATCCACCTTAGTACTGGCATCAGTAGAAGCATCAGACACCCCATGCAAACTCCTATTGGAGTTTAACATTTCAGTCCCCATAGGGACAATATAAATAATAGGTGACAGGGGATTCCTACTAGAAAGCAAAGTAACTACAGGGCTTGATCAGCTAATGGGCAAAGAACCCACCTCAGAATCCCCAGTAGGAGTGACAGGAAATGAAGCTGGTAAAGGAGGTGTTGGGTCAGGAATTGGATCCACAACCTGCTGTAAAGAAACAGCAGGCACAACACTAGAAGCTGGCTCAGAGCTAGTAGCAGGCGAAAGAGTAGAGGCCTCTGCTACATTACAGGCTGCAGGGGGCACAGCAGGACAACCAGAGCCCCTTTGTGAACATAAGCACAAATGGCACCACTAGGGACAAGCCATAGCAAAATACTCAGATGACCCACAATGAGTACATCTCCTAGAAGGATATGCAGACACCAAATGCGGGAAGTCACCAAGAAAGAAGCTTGATTTAGGCTGTCCTGCATATTTCAAAATACCCCTCTGACCAGACAAACACCAGACAAATGGGAACTCCAGTATCTAGCACATGTAAGGCCCTCTCGGGCCTTCCCAGACCCCATCCCAAAAGCCACCAGCATCAGTATCCAAAGAGTTTTTCACAGAAAAGAAACTGCACAATAAGAGAACAAAAACTCTAACTTGAGCTTCAGTAACATAAATATAAAATAATTTTACTTTTTGAAAATAGAAAATAATGTTAGACTTTAATGAATATCTGCTTCAGATGACACCTAGTCAAACCAAGGCTTCTCAGAATTATGCTTAGAAAATCTGGAAACAAAAGCAGCCTCTTGAGTTTCAAAATAAACATTAGCAAAAGCATCCATCCCCCAGTGAATAACAACACACAAAGCCTGAACTGAAAGGGACTAAGGCATTAACAAAGAATTCCAAATAAACTTGCATGATAAAGGCTGATCTGATGCAGATTTTAAATGCACCAATGGTTTAGAAACTATCCTTGCTTGCCCATTGCAGCCAAGTCAACTGCCAGAAGCAGAGACTGTCTTTTTCACCATAGCAGCATAGGATTTAGCTTTAGAAAGAACAGCAGTAGAGGTAACAGAAGCTACAACACTAGTAGAAGTAGCCGGCTTCTCCACTGGGGGATCTAAAACAGCAGAAACTGAAACAGTAGAAGTCTAAGAGCAATCCTGTAGTTCCATAGAATCACCCTAGTCAAGTAAAGTCAAATTATCAGCATCTTTCAAAATAACAGAACCTTCAACAGAGGTCTGAGAACCAGACAAAGATGATACCGATTAAAAAGACACTGAAATATTATCAGAAACCAAATTAGAAACTGTAATAATAGAAGCAGCAGCAGAAGCCAAAACTCCTGCTGCAGAAATGGATACCATCTTGTTTCACCCAGAAGTAAAAGCAAGGACTTCCTAGGGCTTGGAGTAAGTACTGTCATTGGTCCTTTTGAACCTTTGTAAGGTTTTTTTTTTTTTTACAGTTTAACTTTTGGTTTGAGAGGGTTTCTGCTTGTTTGCGTTTCACACAGCACCATGAAGTGCCACACAACTGTGCGGCATAGCTGGACAGATAACGTTGATAAGTTTTCCCTTGGATATAGCTGTAGCATATTAGTGTAGTCCTCGCCATTAGTACTTTTCTGGTCTAAGAGATACTGCTAGTGAGCGGTGAATATTAAACCACCAGCAAAAAAAAAGACAGTAGAAATATCGGCCTACTGGTGGTCTCCTTGATCAGTCTTATAAAAGACCCCCCTTTGTGATAACAGTTCTTCGACCTAGCATTGTGGACATTTGGACTATCCTTGTTTCTCCTGCCAACCTTGTTGACTTCTGTCAAATGAGGCAGTGTAGCAATTGCCTCATGTATACTGACAACCCTATGCTAAAAATTCACCCTAGTACAGAGTGCGAGAGATGTATTTACACCAAAAATATTGAATCCCTGCTCTCTCACACTTGAAACAGTAGCACTGAAGAGGTTGTCAACCCACCCACCAGTACAAATGCACATAGTACCACTACTTATACAGAGTATGCATCAAACACAAAAATCCTCATACGTGGAGGTTCTTTCAAAAAACTTACCGAAACACCTGAGACCTCCAAAACACAAGACTGCTACAACTAACAATGTCCCTACAGCATCCATGAGACACAGTAACACCAGTGTCTTACCTACAAAGCCCATAAGGCTGAACACTCAAAAAAAAAACAAATTTTATTGCCATTGGAGACTCTCTATAGTGAGAGACAGATGCCCCATTCACCAGTTTAGACAAGGAGAAAGTCACGGTCAGCTGCCTGTCTAGTGCCAGGATTCATCAGATCATGCATGCAGTCAGGTCTCTCCACAACAACTGCCATTATGACTTTGTCATAGTACATGTTGGAGTGAACCAAAGGAAGTGGTGTTTCTATCTATATTGGAGAGAAATTCACCTCCCATCTTGTTACTCCAAGTTCAGGTTACTTTGGGTAAGAACCCCATTCAAGTCATAGCCAGCTATCGATCCCCATTCATGGGTCATGATGCGCACGAAGCCTACTTGACCAAACTAAAGTCAATCCAAATATTCGCAAACACACTCTGGTTATGGGGGATTTCTATTTTCCCACCATCAACTGGGAAACCTACTCTAGCCCTAACTCACTAGCGCAAAAGTTCCTTAACTTTAATTGAAACACACTGTAACAAGTGGTTCATACCCTGACAAGAGGTACAAACATACTAGATCTGGTCCTGACTAACATGACAAACAGATACACTGCCACAACTGTCAGACCCTCTTTAGTTAAATATGACCACAAATCAGTCCCTTTCAAGCTGGAACTAACCCAAGAACTCACAAAGGGTGAAGTCAGACTAAAAAACTGCACCAAGGCAAACTATACCCTACTAGGGGAGGGTATAAATGCATTCTGAGCCCCACTCCCAGCTGAAAGTGGTAACTACATCAATGCTTTCACTAAAACCCTGTACAATCACTTGCATAAGTGTGTAGACTCAGCTGTTCCAGAGAGAATTAAAGCCAGAGCCCAAAGTAAAAACAAGCCACCATGATGGACATCCAGCATCAACAAACTTTATAACAAGAAAAGCAACCTCCTCATTTTCAACAGGTAAATAAGACAGTTTGTCAAATCCACTAAGGGCATCTTGAGAAACTTAGCAAGCACAGCCAAAGATAACCATAAGGAGATTTACAGCTACATACATAGCATAAAAGGTAGGACCCAAGCATGTGCTGAACTTGTGATTAACACTGACCTCGCAGATACGCAAACCTGCTAGCAGATAGATTTGGTGAAAAATTTCACACAGTTATTCCCTCCAAACTTATCACAAACCTTTCCTCAACTTGCACCCCACCCTACGTATCTAAAGAGCAGGTCATTAAAGCCTTGTCCAAGGCAAAAAAACACAGCCTCTATGGGACCAACAGCATTCTGGGTTGTCTACTAAACAAGCTACAACATGAACTAGCATCACCATTAAATACCCTCTTCAGTAATAGTCTAACCACAGGCTTTGTTCCTGTTGAATGGAGAACAGCAACAGTAATTCAAAGGTGGCCTAGCAACAGACCCAGGGAATTATAGACCCATAAGTATGACCAGCCTCATTTGTAAGGCCATGGAACATATCCTTATGGAACTCATTAATAAAGACATGGGTGACCTCCAAACCCTTGATCAAATCCAATTCAGCTTCGTCAAGGGCAGATCCTGCCTGTTAAATGTGTTGGATTTCTTCGAAAATTGACCAGGGTCATTGACAAAAGCAAATTCGTGTACACAGCACAACTCTCCTTGGCAAAGACTTTCAACGCAATCCCGCACTTGGTCATTACCAATTTAAACTTAGCAATTTGAATGTAAACCCCCCCCTTGTAAGATGGGTTGCCAACTGGCTCGCAGACCAGATGCGTGCTATCAAGGGGGTCATCAGTGCGGGGCCCTAGACTGTTTGGTGTGCACTTCTCAGACATCCAGGCCAAAACTATTAGGTTGTGACTGACCAAGTTTGCAGGCGAGTACAAACTAGGTGCAACTATTCCCAAATGATGCCAGTATACTTCAGGATGGTCCTACACAGACAAACTGGTGTCTTAGTCACAGTATCAAACTGAATACAGTGTTCCTTCTCACTATCAAATCAGCATCAACACTCGAAGTATCTATGTAAGGTACCTTACCAGGTACATAACATACCTACCTGGTAAGGGATCTGGGATCACAAGTTGACTGCAACTTTAACTTGTCCACCATGTCTCTGCTGTAGTAAGGAAGGCTTTCCACGTTGCACACTTAGTAAAGCCATTGCCTCTAGAGCAAAGGAGGTTATAACCCCTCTAATACTCCTCACTAATCGGGCCCATAATTGAGTATAATGCCCCTTTCAGCATGTACCATACAAAGCACCTGCAGCAATTGGAGAGACTTGAGAGGTTTCTAACAAGGAAGATCAAGGGACTCCAACTTATGCCTTGCGCAGACCAACTAAAGTCCCTGTCACCATACTCTCTCATATAAACTTCTTAGGGAAGACTTATGCCTGGCATACAGAGCAATCCCAAACCTAGTGAATTTGCTGCACATCTGTAAATCAAATGGGACTAGAGCTACCCATTCCAATGGCTTAAATATGGTCTTCAACTTGAACAGGATATGCTGGAAGGACAGGTTTGTCTCCCAGCGGCTGCCACATCTTTGGAATTGGCTATCAACTCATGTGAAACAGAGAGCACCTCTATGACACTGTTAAAAAGGAACCTGGACTAATGGATGGGATACAGATAGCACCCACAACCCTCCTGGATATGGGTAGTCATTACTAAATACAATCCTGGGTGTTGACTAGAGTATCTATAATACATTGGGATGAAATGGCTAAGCTTGAAATGACCTCATGGCATAGTAAACTCCTATGATTATGGGAAGAAAGACTTATTACTATAAATCTTTATGGAGCCCATGCCCTCCTTTATCTAACTTTTTTGGAATACCAAAGCCATACAAGAACAGAGAAGATACACCCTATAAGACTGATGGTGGCAAATGGAGGTTTCCTTACTGAAGCCACGGCCATTTACCTTGACTACTTGCTGAAACCTTTAGCAGAAAAGAATAAGTCCTACACAAGAAGAGATTCAATTGATTTTTTGAAGAAAATAAAAAAAACATTACAGTGGAAGCTGACAGTATTTTAACTACCGATGTGGAATCTTTGTACACAGTGCTCCTTCACAATTACTGTACAACAGCAGTTATGGCATCATTTAAGAGACCTAATCAAGGTACACAGGCACAGCTCCAAATGTTAAGCTCCTTACTCTAGTACTGTATTTTTAATTTATTTACTTTTAATAGAAAACACTACAAACATAAAAACTGTATAGCTATTGGGGCTATCAGTTTTAGGTACATAATAAAGTCTTCTATTGTTCAAACCAGGGGGGTAGCAAGCATTAAGTCTGACCTACCAGCTATATTCCAACCATCCCAAGACTTAATGCTTCCTACCCCCCCTGGTTTGAACATAGTCATGTGATTTTAAAAGTGTTTAAATGCGTTAGTGAATAACTTCCAGTCTGAAGAAGTCATATTACAGATGAGCGCTTACTGGAGTTATTTATTATGGATTTGGTCTTGGATTTTATTAAAGCAGCTTAATTTTTCCTTGTGTTTTTTTTTTGTTTTGGATTTTAGTCTAAACCAGCTTTTAGCTTACTGCTTTGCAACTACTGTATGCATGTATGTGATGGTCTGTCAGTTAATCAGTTTATATTTTGCCACTGCTATCCATCCTAATGTTTCTATGCAATAAAGCATACAACTGAACTACCCCAACTGTTCATCATGTATGATAACAGAGGACGAGTGATGTGTCAGAATGGGATCTGGATTCAAGACCAAGAGGCAGTCAGTTAATCTTGGAGGAATATAGAGGAATGTATCATCCCTATTGCACATACGACCTACCAAACAGGTCAGAAATTAATTCCAGGTTATAAAACTTGCTTAAATGATTTCTTAAAGACTATAAAACTTAACATTCATTAAAAACGAATTTCTAGTCAAACGAAATGTCCAAAACTGTGACATATTAATAAAAATATCTGAAATAGTTATAAAAGTGTTTGAAACAATGTCCAAATCACATAAAATGTATAAAACAAGGAAAACTGCATTTTTTTTGCTATGTGTTACATTTTGTATTGATTAAAGCTATTCAAAATATCTGAAGCGTGCTAAGTGTTTGCAAGTTTGTGCAGTATTATAATAGTTATTTCACAAAATACAGGCATTTCAAAGCATATTTCGCAAAGTACAGTATTTCAAAGAGTTTGTGCATTTTAATGTTATTTCTAGTACCTGGTGTCTGCATATTCGTACATAATTAAAGGGCTATTTTTGCAGTCTGCATAATTTGTTGGCATGGCGGATGGCTTTCGCCGACCAGCTCCACTTGAATTTGATGATAATATTGCAGAGAATTGGAGAGTGTTTCAGCAAGAGTACGATATTTTCATACAATCAGCATTTTCTGACAGATGCACATACAAAGGCATTTATTCTGCTTAATTTAGCTTGTTCAGAAGCCATAGAAAGAGAGCATTCATTTGTGCATGCACCTGTTGTGTTTGCAGGGAGGGGAAGACCACCATATAGTGTTACCAGCTGAAACAAGGGAAGACCCTGAGTGCTTAAAATGTAAATTTAGAGAAATGTGTAACCCCCAAATGAATATTAAAATGAAAAGGCTTTTTACACAAGGGATCAAAAAGCCTGTTGAAACTTTTGCAACGTATATAATTGACTTGAGAAATAAGGCTAAAACATGCAGATTTGGCGATTTAAATCAGTTGATAAAAGACTTGTGCGTGGTATTAAAGATGATGCTATGAGAATGATTTTGCTTTGAGACAGTGATTTAACTTTGAATAAGACCATAGAGATTTGTCAAACACATGAGCTCTCAGAAAAGCACACAAATATGCTTATAAATGATGAATGCATGCTTCCAGTATCTTCTAAAGCTACATTTGTTTGCAGCATGTGGTTAAAAGAAACTGGCCCAAGTGCATGGCAGGTACTGTAAGTCCTGTAGCAGTCCCTGGAAAACCCTGTAACATTCTAACAAATTCCAGAACATGCACACTGTCAGTGAAGCACAAGGGTAAGCCAGCAAATTCAAAGCATGCACCCTGACCTAGCCTCATAGTCAACTGTCATAATTGTGGTGACAGTCATGTATCTAAAAGAGAAAAGTGCTTAGCTTTTGGTCAGCAGTGCCACAGATGTAAAAAGTGGAATCATTTCCAAAGATTTTGTAAATCCAATGAGACAGATTCTTTTATTAAGAGAACATTCAAGAGACAAGCTGATCAATTAGAAAGCTGTGACCCTACTTTTTATGTTGATGGTGTGTCTGTGCTTAATGAAACAGTCAATGCAGTAGATTTGTGGGCAAAGAATCAAGTATTTTGTACTGTTCGGATTAATGGGAGACCCACAGAGCTCAAAGCTGATACAGGATCAAAGTGCAATCTTATGTCAGCAGAAACCTTTGCTAGAGTATGTGCTGATGAGAAACTTTTTATTTGGCAGTGTGCGAAGCTTGTTGCTTATGGTGGTGAAGAAATTCAAACCGAAGGCTCAGTAGTGCTTTCATGTTACTCTGCTGGGAGCAGCTATGACAGACTGAAGAAGGATTTTGAAATGCCCAAAAGCTTTCTGGATTTTATTAAATCTTAGTTCTCCTGACATTGGTTTGGCTTTTTTGTTTTTGTACAACAGCAATGACTAGCAATGTTACTTAGTAAAAAGGCATGTGCAGTCATCATTAGGCCTCAGAGACCGTTTGAAAATGGGACTACAATAAGGAAGTCCACCATGTAAGCTTAAAAGGCTACTGTTCTAATTTTGTCCATACTATTTTTTCTACCTATGCTGATCTTTTCAAAGACAAACTAGTCAAACTCCCAGTTGTGTACTCCATGAAGTTAGACCCTGAATTCAGCCCAGTTGTCAGACCAGCCTGGAAAGTTCCAGTTGCTATGCAGAACAGAGTCAAAGTCAAGCTAGACAAAATGGTGCAGTTAGGAGTAATTTTGTCCAGTAGGCTGGTAGTAGCTCATAAGAAAAGCTCAGATTACATTTGAATATGAATCAATCCACGGGATTTGAACAAAACACAAACTCCTCATCCAATGCGTACAGTTGAAGTTGTTGCTCTTCTGCCAAACGCTACTGTTTTTTCTGTCTTGGATGCAAAAGTTTAATTTTGGCAAATTTTGTTTGAATGAAAATCTTTATTGCTAACTACTTTCCCTTTTGGCAGGTACAGATTTTTGAGAATGTCATTTGGGATAAATTCTGCCAGTGAAGTCTTCCAGTGTGTGATGGAACTAATTTTTTTGGTTATCCGTGTGCTATTATAGTAAAGGATATTCTTGTACGAGGTAATGGTGAAGTTGAAAATTAAAGAAACCTCAAAAAAGTTCTTGAAAGAGCACATGAAGTGAATCTTGAGCTGAATCCTCAGCAGTGCAAATTCGGGCTGCAAGAAGTTACTTATGTTGGTCATTTGTTTACCAGTTTAGGCTTACAATCAGATCCTTCTAAGCGAATGGCAATTTGAGATGCCAGCTCCAGATGATGTTTCTTGGCATGTTTAACTATCTAGGCAAGTTCATTCCAGACTTGAGCCAACTTTCAGCACTGCTCATGTCTGGTCATGGTTGGAACACCACCAAAAAAGTGTTTGATGTCCTGAAACAGAGACTTGCCAGTCCACCTACTTTAAGATACTATAATGTTCACAAACTAACTCTTTCTTGTGAATCTTCAGCATTTGGTCATGGTGCAGTCATTCATGAAGAGGGTAGACCAATAGTCTATGCATCCAGAACTTTAACCCAAACCAAAATGCAGTATGTGCCGATAGAAAGAACTCCTGGCAATTGTGTTTGCATGTTTGAAGTTCCATGATTATTTATGGTCGATCTATTCAAATCGAAACTGATCACCAACCTCTAGTCACTATTTTGAGAGAGCCTTTGCATACAGCTCCAGCCAGATTGCAATGCATGATGTTGACACTGCAAAAGTATAATTTCAGTCTTGTCTACACAAAAGGCAAACTTCTTTATCTCGCTGATAGTTTATCCAAATCTCCCAGAAATACCGCATTAAACAGCATGAAAATGGGCAACTTGATTTCCAAGTCATGGAAGTGAGCAATTTTTCTTCCATATGTCTTAATAAGCTTGGAAATCCAACAGCTTCAGATTCAATTTTTCAGAAGCTCAACCACTTCATCAGTCGAGGATGGCAGTCAAAGCAATCTTGTTTACCTCGTAACCTGTAACCATATTTTCCCTAGCGATGAGACTTTGTTTGACAATGGTATCATCATGAAATGTCCAAATGTGATTGTTCCAAAATACTTACAACAAGAGTATATTACCATCTTGCATCGTGGCAACCCAGGAACTGATTCTACCAAAAGAAGGGTGAGGGCTAGTATTTTGGCCTTCTATGTCAATGGATATGGAGTACTTTCATCTTGTTCTCTATGTAATAATACTAAGCCACATCAACAGAACCACTTCAGCTAAACCAGATTCCTGAACTATCTTGATCGACCGTAGCTACAAACATTTTCAAATGAAATGGTCAAACACTACTTGGTGTTAGACTCCTATTTAAATTGGTTCGAGATTGACCTACTTCCTAACCTAGCATCCAGTACTGTCATTACCAAGTTGAAGTGTCATTTTGCAGTCCATGGTAGTCCACACAATTATTTCTGACAATGGTACACAGTTTTACAAGCCACAAGTTCTAGGGATTTGCTGAAGAGTGGGACTTTATTCATATTATGAGTAGTCCTGAGTGTACCCACAGTCAAATGGTTTGGGAGAACGTGCAGTTCAAAGTGTGACAGTTATTAAAGAAGTCTAAATGGGGCAATAGTGATGTTTTTCTAAATCTCCTGAATCTCAGAAATGTTCTTCATGATAAATATCTTGGGTCACCTGCTCAGAGACTTTTGTCGAGACAAACCAGAACTACCAATCAGTAGCAATCTGATTCCCTGTCCTAAGAAGAATAAAGCAGTGGAAGCTCAACTTATGAAAAAGCGTTTGTCCCAGAAGTCCTGTTATAAGACCAGCAAACCAGTCGATCCATTAGAAGAAAGGGAGGGAGTGAAGATGCAGACAGCAAGAAGTTTTGATCGGATTGGAGTCATGAAAAGTAGATGTCTGTTGCTGAGATTGTATACTGTGAAATTGCAAACAGTTGAATTTAGGCAGAATCAGAAATTATACCAGTATCCAAGCCCAGTGTTGCAGCATCCTGCCTGTGATAAAGACTCTAGATCTCAGAGTGAGTCCTCCAGTGTTCCATTTCCAGAGGACATTCCAGTAAATGTTCCTGAGTCCTCAATCAGATTGTTCACCAGTGACTGTTCTTGTTGCTAAACACAGTTCTAACTACTACATTACTAAATCTGGTCGCATTTCACGACCATGTTCCAGATGCACGGCAATTTTGACACAAATGTGTTTATTTTATAGTGTCTGTATAATTGCATGCCTATTCAAATGTCATTGAGTGTCTATGTACCTTTAAAAAGCTTTCCATGGGCTTACACGTGTATAAATACTGAGCATGTGCAAGCTAGACTGCCATTTTGTAGAGAGCTGTTGAGATGTAAACATGGAGGTCTGTGTTAGTCTGTCAGTTAATCAGTTTGTTTATACTTTGTCTTTGCTATCCATCCTGATGTGTTTCTATGTAATAGAGCATATAAACAAACTATGCCTGTTTGTCTTGTCTGATAACAGAGGGTGAGCAACACCTTCCTCTAAATCAGCAATAGTAAGTTTTTTTATCATATCAAGATAAATAATTGGTCCTTCAAACTGCTTGCTCTGTCACCCATTAAAATAAATGACAATATCATCCATTTTGCTAATGATTACTCAGCAGCTGTTCTTTCCAAAGGAAGACTCTATTTGCCCTTGATCAAAGAACTTAAAAAAATAAAGGTCAAGTTATTATACTCTGCCAGACTGAATATTTCTTGCTGATGGAATAAAATTTTTTGAATATCTGGACTCCGCTGTGACTTGCATGAAATCCAGTAAGATTCTGGACAGAGTAGAAGATATGTTTCGACTTTGAAGAGAGCAGCAGAAGGAAAAAAACAATTGGAAAACAAATAAGAGGAAGAAACTGAAGGATAAATGACTTATTAGTTGATGTTTTTTTTCCTCCTATATTTATCACTCACAGTAGTAAAATGTGCTACCATTCTTCTAGCTTGTAAAATGTTTTTGATGCACATTTGGTTCTTGTTTGTTTTAGAAAGTGAAATAGGAATTGTGGATGCCCGTTCCTAAAAGCTAACAAGTGTGTTTTTTTTTTCTTTAATAATTTTCTCTGTTAATAATTTTAATCTCAGTGCTTTTATTCCCTTGTATATAAAAGTGTAATGGTTAATCTAGTATTTTCTGTAGTCTCTGTATTGCCTTAATTGCGTTTCTGATCTTACTCATGCACTTTCCCATCAGATAATTTAACTAGATTTACAACATGCAACTTTAGATCTATGGCTCTTGTAACAATACAGCCTAATTAATTTTAGAACAAGTTGTGTATTTATTTTATTTGGACTGTATGGATGAATGTGAGTCAAGTTTGTGGTAGTCTGGCTTCTCAACTGATGTAGTTTGTGTGCTTGACAGGTGTGTTTGGAATTGCGTTCTTTTGTATTAGTGGATATGATTTCTATGGTGTGGTTTGTTTGTCTATGTCGGGCTATTGATGCGGTGCAGTCTTTTTGTGTATGTCGGGGATTGGGAGGGCTGCACTTTTTTTTTGCGTCTGTTTTGGACCCAGATTACAAAGTTTAAATGTGGCTCTTTCTTTCTCTTTTTTTTTTTTTTTTTTTTTTTTTTATTTATTGTTCCTTCTGAGGTCACTTCTTATATTCAGATGGTCTCTATCCTTTTGCTCATACATTCTTTGTTTTTTGGAGTTTGATGTTTTCTCCAATAGCTTGAGCATATTTGGTTTCCCACTAAAAATCTGACTTTCAGACTTGCTTTCTGCTTCTTCATTGGCCGTTGGTAATTACAATTGGTTGGTTGTTTCTACATGAAGTTAAAAGTTAAGTAACCCTTATAAACACAGATTGCATTGCTTAAAGAAAAATGTTCCATTACATGCTAGTTCCTGAACATGTTATATAATCGTATTGTTTGTTACACTGGTAATCATCATACCTCTCAGCTGTACAGATCTTTGTAGTATGTCAAAGTCTTTGGCATTCCATCTTTGATTCATTGTCTTGAAGCTGATAGATTGGTAGTAATCAAGTCAACTCTGAAGTTCATGCCTATTGACCATGAAGATTTATGTAGAATGTTCAGATTTTTACTTTATACTTTAGATCTGTTACTAGTGAAACTGTGGCTTTATAGCAAATTAAGGGCAAATCATTCAGGATTGAAGTCAGTGTGACTGTAGTCTTTTGAGTTTCAGACTTTGTTTTATTCAGAAAATAAATCTTGATGTAGGTTCTGTTTTGTAAACCTGTCAAAACCCCAAGATATATAATTGGGGAAGGTCTCTAATTTGGGGTTCTTTGAACTGCTGCTGTTGGCTTTATCTTCAACTCTTACTTTAACTGATAAAGGTCATGCTAATGAAACCAACTGATGATGGTATTTCAAATTTTGCTTTCATGCCTTTGACTGACTATATGTTGCAAGAGTGTCATTTGGAAATTATCCTTTTAGAGCTTTGGAAATATGTTTTTTTGTTCTTATTTGAATTTCATGTTATGACTGGTTGGGGGTATGGTTGCCAGCCATTCATAAATAGTATAATTTCTTGAGGCTTGAATAATTATTTTATTAATACTTTAGCTCATTTATATTTTGCCTTTGGAAAATGTACATCTTGTTTACCATTTACCCTTACTGAATATTTATGGGGTATTCCACACAGTTTTATAAAGAAGTATATTCTAGACTTCTGATATAACATTTTAAATAATCTAAACTAATAGAAATAAACCGTATAGAATTTTAAGAGCTTGGTAAAGACAAGTGATCCAAATGCATTAACACAATTTAAATGAAGTATATACACATTAAGCACTGTGATTTAAATATTTCTAGTGACACAAATATTACATTTTAAACCTTTAATATGTCTAACCTTTTTATATCTTCATGTAGTTAGTTGGAAGTAGCATGATGAGTTTAAAATGTTTTGTGAGAAGACTGTATAGATATTTTTTTTCCTAAAAGTGGTGGAGGAAAGTAAACTGTTGTTGGTTAGGTGGTGGTCTTGGGCAGTGCATGCTGTTCAGGCTAGGAGTTTTGGGCTCCATGGGGGGGTTGTTTGTATTCAGAACTTTTGGTCTATTTTATATAGGAATTTTTTGTTCTTGTTTTGGTGCCTGCTATCAATACAAGTTTGATCTACATTAGTTTCTCATTTTTGACTAATCACAGGTTTATTCATACTCTCATTAGAGCTGATGGAGTAAAGATTTTTTTTACAAATTGGAATTTATAGTTGTATTAATTGTGAACTATTTTTATGTTGCATGTCATATTTAAAATGTATATTTATTAACAGCAATCGTTTAACTTAATGGCTGCAAGAGGGGAAGCCTATACAAATATCTGAAATTGGTTAATTCACAAGTTATCTTACAAGAAACTCCTCTTTTAGATGAACATATGGATAAATTCAAACTCAATACTAAATTACATGTTATCTAGCTCTCACCATTCTCCTAAGAAAAGAGGAGTAGCCATATTGTGGAAGAATTCTTTACCTGTAACTGAAGTTATTGATGCATATAAAGATAAAAGTATGTTTTGCTCAGTCACATTAGAGCTTAATAAGAAATTATATACCTTGGTTAATATATTTTGTATTCCAGAGATGGGGATTAATACTGTGAGACAACACCTAAACCAGATTGGTCAATCATCTGAAGAATTTTTCTTCCAGGAGATTTTAATTGTGTTTTGGTGGACAATGATTCTAATACTTCTGGCAAAAGAAAAATTTTACCCTCCACTAAAGCCTTGAAAGATTTTATGGATACATTCTGTATTAGGGACATTAATGACTTCTCTGATTCAGACACTCATTTTTCTCATAGACATGGCACATGCTCTAGAATTAAGAGTTTATGTCAAATGAGTTGATTCGTATAAAGTTAAAGTAATTTCATGTCTCCTCTCTGATCATAATACTATAACTTTTTTGAATAGACACTGATTACATCCAACCTATAAAACCAAATTGAAAGACTTTAAAGATTTTTCTTAATCAGAAATTTAGCTTTTCATTAAGTCCAATTGTATTACTGAGACTTCTGAAAAATATTACCATGGGATGCATTGAAAGCTTGCCTAGGAGAATTAATAGCTGGTATATGAATAAGAAAAAGCAGTGTGATAAAGAAATGACTGAGATACAAGGGAAACTTGATAAATTAAAGCTACTTGACCAAAAAATTAAATTATAAGACCATGATTAATTTAGAGAGGTTCAAATGTATAGACTTTTCTGTTAATCCAAAGTTCTTGAGTAATTTAGTAGTTAAACAGGCTTTGTAAGCTTAGTCATATTAGAGAAATTTACTTACCTAAAAATAAGAAAAACGTTACTGATATGGAGAATACGCTAATGGAACTCTCAGATTATTATAATTAATCAGGAATCTATATTATTGGACCCTAAAGAAGTGATTAGATCTTTTATTAAAAAATAAAAATAAGTTATTAGATATTTAAATTAAAATGCTTGATAACTGAATTTCAATGTCTGAAATTCGGTGTTGGATTAGTGCTTTAAAATAAAATAAGGCACCAGGTAATGATGGAATTGTTTCTGAAATATATAACTTAATGCCTAAAGATGCTTTAATCTTATTGCATAAAGTTTTTTTTCCTCATGTAAAGATTTGGCTAATGGCCCTCCATCTTAGAAGTATACCCTTATTTTTCCCATATTAAAAGCTGACAAAGATCCTACTAAATATTCATATTATAGGCCAATTTCTCTCTTAAAAATTTGATTACAAAATGTTCATGTCTATTCATGGTAATAAACTGAAGAAGTTCCTCCCATTCTTGATTGATGAAGGTCAAACGGGATTTATTTTAAATAGGAATACATAACACTGAAAGAGTACTAACCATAATTGATTTTGCTAATAAAACAAAAGATAATTTAACTGTAGTCAGTTTGGATATAAACTGTGCTTTTGATTCAGTTAATTGGGATTATCTTTTGCTTGTTCCAGAAGAACTAAATTTCTCTAGTAATTTCATATTACTACTTAATCAACTTTATGGAGGATGCTAGGCCTAGAGCAAGATAAGTACATACACCTGTCAATCCATTCAAATTCTCAAAGGAACTAAACAAGGCTGCCCTTTATCTCCTTTGCTTTTCAATCTTGTTATGGAGCCATTAGCTAACTTTAGAAGATTGACCAAATATATTGTTCGAGAGTTCTTCTTTTGGCTTTTCCCGGTTAGTGGTCACCACAGTGGAACTCTGGTCCGCTAATGATTGGCAGTAGATTTTTTTATGGGTGCCGAGATGCCAGCTTTATGCCCAACCTTCAGCGAAGGCACACCCATTCTATGCATATCTTTTGAATGCCACTTGACCGCTGGGAGGACATGCAGACTCCACACAGAAGGTGCTCCAGCCAAGAATTGAACTGGAGAACCTCTTGCTGTGAGGCAACAATGCTACCGCTGCACCACCATGGCTTCTATTGTTGAAGAGAGTAAACTAACCTATTTAGGAATATTAGCTAATAATAATAAAGATGGAATAGATTTTAACTATAATAGTCTATCATAAAGAAACTCGAACAAATAGAACAAACTGTTTTTCACAATGGAAGAGAGGCTGTCTATTAAAATGATTATTCAATAACAGATGTATATTATATAGGCTCTGTCTGTACCACCCCTCAGATCACACACAAAGGAATTCAGTTCATTGATTTTTTTTTTTAAAGGTTTTCTGGTTTCTTAATAAATCTAGAGTAGCTCTAGCTCATCATGTAAGAAATTGGTCTACTGGATGAATTGGTTTGCCTGATTTAGAATTGCATTCCATTTCTTCGGTTATAAACACTGTCTCTATTGGCTAGTAAGTATTTATCCAAATAGAAAAAGTTTCAAGAAATTCTTTGTTTCAACACTAGTATGTCCTATAATTCTACTAGAATTAAAAGATTATTTCACAGCTAATAATTTTCATAGGTTTTATAGGTGTGTACTAGGCTAATGGCTCTGGAGCCTTTACAAGCCTAGCTCCAAAAAATTGCCCAGGCACAGTGTCCCTATCCAGTAGGGAAACTGGAGTGATCCCTGGGGTGAACTTTGTTACCCATCCACTCATTAAGATTTCTCTTGAAGAGGGCCAGTGAGGTGCTCTGCTTGACATGAATGGGAAGCTTATTCCAGAGTATGGGCAGTCTTTGGGAGATGAACCTGTCTCCCCCCCGCCCCCCAGCATGTTCTGTTAATTGTGGGTGGCGCGGAGGGGAATTGGGATTTCTTTAGTTGTAGCATTTCAAGTAGGGCTGGGTCAGACATGACTTTGTAAGTCCAGCAGAGATCATCTCTAAGTAGATAAGAGACTGAGAACAGCTGAAGTTTCTGGAGTCTGTCTATGTATTACATGTGTTTAAGGCCTATGATCCTTTTTGTGAGGTACTTTCATGGCCTCTCCAGCTGTTGTAGGTGTCTGGTCAGGTACATGCTAAATGGGGCATTATATTCGATGATTGGTCTAATGAGGGATGAGTAGAGAGGGATGATGACCTCTTTCTTCCTGGATGCGAAACCTTTGGTTATAAGATGTGCCATGTAGAAGGAGTTTCTGACCCCAGTAGCAATGTGGTGGTCAAAGGTGAGGTGGCTGTCGACCTGCGTGCCCAGATCTCTTATGGCCCATTCAGTGGGCTCCCATCAACATGGTAATTAGTAATAGCTGAGCTTTTTTTTTTACCAAAGGGAATGATGTTACATTTTCAGGAGTTAAGCTTCAGGGTTCTGACACCAGTTATTGGTCTCAGAGAGGCCCTGTTGTAGGATGTTAGCATCACTTGGGGGGTTAATGACTCCTAGCTTGCAGTCATCAGTGAACTTGGTCAGACGGAGTCATATGTTGGCCTGAGTAGATGCCAAACAGGAGAAGGCCCAGGATTGCACCCTGGGGGACTCCACTCTTGACTGGTCGACAGTCTGACTTGGAATCCACAACTTTCACTCTGCTGGTCCTGTCTTTGAGCCAATTTGCAACCTACCTAGTGATGTAAGGATTGATGCCTAGTTTGGGGAGTTTATCAATGATATAGTGGGGAATGGTATTAAAGGCCTTGGCCAGGTCAAGGTAGGCTGTATGCTCTGCCTTTCTCTCCTCCACAGCCGTGGTGACTGCCTCAAAGAAAGCCTGGTTCAGCAGGCAGGATCTCCCCTTGACAAAGCCAAATTGTGTGGGGTCAAGATTTTGGAGATTGTCTATATCTTTGTTAAGCAGGTCCATGATGATGTACTCCATAGCTTTGCATACCAGACTCATCAGGATAATGGGGTGATAGTTCCCAGGGTCTGTAGTTGCTCCCCTTTTATGGAGTGGGACGACTGTAGCAGTGTGCCATTAGTTAGAGACATAGCCTGAGGTAAGGCTGTGATTGAACAGGGCACACAGATGTGGTTACAGTTCGTTTTGTAGCTCATGTAGGATGTAGCCAGTGATATTTTCAGATCCCATGCTGTATTCTTGGCTTTGGGCAATATAGCTTCTACTTGTGCTGCAGAAATAGTGGGTACCAGACTTTCTTCTGGTATTGTGATAGGGCCCTTGGGGGGGGGGGGTTAAAGTTGGCACTGAATTTGTTGGCCAGTATGTGTTCTATATCTGTTAGCTCAGTATAGGAGGTGCCATTGTGCAATAACTCGGAGCAAATCTGGGTATTGCCTTGGAGGTTTTAGATATAGCTATAGAAGGCTTTGTTGTTGTTTTGGTGTCAGCTGCAATTCTGCCTTCATAGCTGGCTTTACAGGATTTGATAAGGGATCTCAGCTTTTTGTTGAGACTGATGAGGGAGGTTTTCCAGTCTTGTGTCTTCATTTTTTTTCTGCAACAGTTTTTTTTTCCTTCTGTTGTAGAGTTTATTGATGGCTGGGGACCATCAGATTTGCTTCCTTTTTTGGAGAAGAGCATCTTGGTTCTATTTGGTATGGCAAGGTCTATGCATTTGTATACTTGCTCGTACAGTGCATTGTTGTATGATTCAGTAGTCATGCAGCTATTTTCCATTGGCATGATTGTCAAGAAGTTAATCACCTCTGTTTTTAGGAGCCCAAAGTCGGCTTTAGAGAAGTTTTTAAGGGTGGTCACCTTAGCAGGGGTTGTAGCTGAGAATTTCCATGGTGATCAGTTTGTGATTGGATTTAATCAGGGAGGAGTTGACTTTAGGTGTGGAGCAACAGTCTCCCATGTTGGTGATAACCAAGTCGAGGAAGTTGTTTCCTCTAGTGGGGGGTCAGAATGAGCTGGTCCAGGGAATTGGAACTGATAAATTTTAGAAAGCGTTGGGCCTGTACATGAATAGTTTTCCCAGTTGATGGAAGGGTAGTTGAAGTTACCCAGTATGACAGTGTTGGGTTGGACCTTGATAGATTCCAGAGTGCTTAGGAACTTGGAGTGAGAGTCTAGGGACATGTTTGGGGTTCTGTAGCAGGCTTTGACTTGTATCACCGTCTTTCCCAGTGTTAGTTGTACCTGAAGTATCTCGGATTCATTATGCTGGGCTACCAGTCTAGAGGTGTGCATATCCTTTAAGAATATGGAGACACCACAACCTTTGGAGCTTCCAGGTGTATTCTGGGGGCAAAAGGTATGGAATAAGTTGTAGCCTGAGAGCACATGGGTGCTTTCTTCCTCTTTAAACCAGGTCTCTGCTACAGCACAAATGTCGACATTCTCCATTTTGAGGAGAGCTTTGAGAAAGTGAATCTTGACATTTAGACTTATAAGATTGAGCAGCATGACCCTCAGATTGCATTTGTTTGTAGTTTGTTACAGTGGAATTTTGGTCTTTGGAACACTACCTAAAAAAGGTACTATAGGGGTGGCAAGATCCTTAGCTAGTACCTGGAATCCCAGGGGTGACAGGTGCAGGCCATCTCTGGTAAAGCATTGAGGTCTGTCGATCATGTCATTCCAGGCAGACAGATACTGGATCCCCCTTAGAATGACACCAGAAACTTAGCCAATTGTTGAAGTTAATCATTTTCTGCTCGTACTGTGGTATCATTCTGGGTGATGGTAGAATACTGCTCAGGGCTAGGGTCATGCCTGCCTGGGCCACATAATCTGAGATTTCCAACACATCTCTTTCCATGTAGTCCAGGGAGGTGCATCTCAGGTTATTCACACCCACATGGACAATGACTGAGTCATAGTTGTACTTGTTTTGGAGTGACCCAAGTGCATGTGTTATGTGGCAGATCCTGCACCTGATAGACAACTGACCGTCACCTTCTTCTTGTTCAACCTAGTGAGTGGGACATCAGTGTGCCTCACAATTGAGTCTCCTTTGATTAGTACATTGGGCAAAGTGTTTTGCCTTAAGGGGTTAGGTTGAGGGGCACATTGTGGTAGTGAGTTATGTGTTCTGTGATTGGTGGTGTGTCATGGTGGTCAAATGCATTTCTGTCTCTGGGATCTCTCCTTGGGTAAATTTTTATTGAGATCCTCCATGAAGGTGGGTGTATGGTTTGTCTTTCTGTGTGGGTTGTGGTGGTTAGTGTTTTGGAGAGCTATGTAGTGAGTTGCAGGTTTTGACCTTCTCCTCTTGACCACCTAGTCCATGCACCACTTCCAGTTTGGTGATTTAAGTACATCTCTCGCATGTATGAGTGTCGGGATGTAAGAAGAGAGGGTTGTCTCTGTACATTAGACAGCTCCCACACTGTATCAGAATGCCCAAGTGCACCAGGTTAGCAGGAGAAAGCGCAGGAAATTGCCCTAAAATACTTCATATTTGTCACTTCTATTAACGTCATTTAGAAATTGTATTTATAGAAATCCAGCTTATAAAGCTTTGCTGTTACTTTTTTTACTATTGGTTTTACACAAAGTAATATCCCTTCTTCAAACCTCTCTAAGATGGTATTATTTATGGAAAAGGATCTCGTTTATTGGTTCCAACTGCAGACTAATGATAAATTGCACTCAATAGATTATTTAATTAGTAAATATAATTTAAGTAATGTATGGTTAGAGTTAAAATCTTGTAGACAGTTTGTGGATAATAAAATTGACTTAATGTCTCCGAGAATAAGAACTTCCGTCCCTAAGTTAATAAATCTTGTTATTTACACATCAGAATTTACATAATAAAGATATGCTCTCTAAATTATATAGAGTGATCAGAAATGAGACAAAATATTACAATGAAAATTATTAGGATTACTTTGTTAGTTGTTAATCCACTCCATGAAGATGATAAAAGAACAATTTTGGTATCATCTAAAATGATGGCTACTGTTGTTTCTTTCGGCTTTTCCTGGTTAGGGGTCACCACAGCGGAGCTCCAGTCCACTAATGATTGGGAGTAGATTTTTACGTGCCGAGTTGCCAGCCCCTGACATACAACCTTCAATGAAGGTACGCCCATTCACGCATGTCTCCACACAAAATATGCTCCATCTGAGAATCGAACAGGACAATGTCTTACTGTGAGGCAACAATGCTACCGCAGCATAAAATGATGACTACTACTACTCTTAAATGGAGATTGTCCTCCTGGAAATTATGCACAGGTCCTTTTTTGCACTACATAAAAATTGAACCAAGTAAGAAAAAGGTGGCAAGCTAAAGATGTAAATTGGAGACTAAGGCTGATTGATCAGTTCTTTGATTGTGTAGTTCTTAAATTTTACTCATCTAATATTAATCTTTTTAGAGGCATTATTTTCTGATAAGGTTGTTTAACTAAATCATTGATTTTGATTAATACACTGATCCTGGACTCTGTTAAAAGAATAAAATATCTGTTATAATCTATTTTGACTATTGCCAGGAAAGTTATAACTAGGAATTGGAAGAGTAAATCTTCTCCTTCTGTGGGATTTAAGAACATTGCAATCAAAGTTTGTGAACTGGAATTGATTGCCATCAAAACAAGTTCCACCAAAATTGCTTCATCTTATAACCTGTGGACCAAGTTCAAACAGTTACTAGACAGTTATTCAACATTCAAGAATAATTGATTTATATGAATGACTTTTATAATTTTTTTAATGGTGCACACCTATGAAAATAGTTCAGTTCATTTTTCTTTCTCCCATGTATTGCTTTAAAAGTTTATATTGCAATTCTTTGTTATTGTTTATTAACTTGTTAAAATTGAATAAAATATTTTTTGAAAATGAAAACTGGGCCACAGTCACAGCACAGGAAACCTTATCTCTTAGGCAAAAGCCCTATCCCTGTGGCCAGGAGCATTAGAGTTTTGTTGAATTTAAACCTAAAGTATATGAGAGAAACGGTATAAAAGATGCAAAGCTAATTGTACATTCTATGTATATCTATATATGTATATACAGCAAGTTGATGGAGATTTTCTTTGCACAAGGGCAATAAAAACTAAGACCAGTGTGAGGGTGACTGTAACACTACAAAAGTAATTTACAGGGCACACTGCAATGAATGTAATGCATTTTATGCGGACAAGACTACAGATAAAATTAAGCCTATTATTTCATATAATTTGGCAGAAATTCTCTCTGGTTGTAAAAACAATGCACTAGCCAAGCACCTTTGTCTGCATAAAAGATGCACAAGTTTTAAGTTCCAGATACTGGATGACATAGACATGGGGGATTTTGAAGGTGATATCCTGAATGTACTGGAAAAGAGTGAACCTATATGGCAATTAAAGCTGAATTCTTTCAGAAAGCCTGGACTAAATTATTACTATTCACTTAAAAGTGTACTAGAACTTGGAAAACTGACAAATTGTTTACATAACTAATTTTATTTAACTTTTCCACTATCCTTATTTATGGATTGATTTTAATATTTTATATGGATTGTTTACTACTTTCATAATGACGCTTTTTTACTGTCCCACACTGACAAACACTAAGTTTGTATTTTTCCTGGTATAACTTACTCATTTAAATGTACATATAAGGTTGTATTCATGTCTTAAACTTTCGTTTACTGTTTTTAATATGCATATTGGTTAGTCTTAGATATTTTGTAGTTGTATAATTTTAGAGTTCTTGTACACAGACCTGAAAAAGTCTGCAGGAATAAAAGCAAGCTTTGTTAACAGTAGTTTATGGACAGTGTATTTTTCTGGATGCAAAAATATTTTTTGATTGCCAAATAGTCTGTTTAAATATTTCCAACCGGTTTACCATCAAAATGTCATCGGTAGTCTGTGCGACGCGAAATGTGTGCAAGACTGTTTGCAAGGTTTCGTTTTAGTGAAAAAAATGTTGAATTCACAACAGCAAATGCACAGTAGCATTTGCTGTTCTGAATGTGTTGTTGTGACTCGAGATTGCAAAATATTTTAAGCACAAAACTATAAGCAAAGGGGTTTTCAGTAAAGTCGACATTCTTGAGTTGTTGACTTTCCTTGAATACCTTTTTTGGTTTTGTGCATGATCGGTTATTGTATTTTCTGAAGTTTTGGGTCAGAAATCTGACTACTCGCACTTGGCATTTGGGAGATTTTGATAGTAAACCTTTCCAACCATGTATTATGTTTTTGATAAATTTGCAGACTTTGTTTAATAAGAAGTACCACATCATTATTCATTTTATTTAAAGTGCATAAGGCTTAAATTATTAGGATATTTAGTAAATAGGGAATACCACACTGATAAAGATGGGGGAAGGGATTACAGTTTAACATGTATGCCAATACACTTTGTTTTATAACAAAATAAACTACTCCCATACCTGATAACGGGTATATTGGTCAGAAAGCTTGGGATGAAACTATCATTCTGTTAATTTTTTTGTTTTGTTTGGATGGCTTGTATGTCTGTGTGCTTTGCTTGCTACCATTTCATTTTTTTATGGTGTGTGAAAGAGATGTTTTGAAATGGCTAAAAACAAGACTTGTTTTCCTTATTACAATCTAACTCAAAGAAAGAAAATTTTTGATAGAATTAAGTAACAGAAGCAATTTATGCATTATGAAAGTGAATAAAGAAGCAGGTTTAATAATGTATCAAAATGAGTACACTCGAAATTGTAAAAATGCTTGGTGTAACAGGAATATGACAAAATAACAATGGTCCAAGTTGCAAGTAGATACAGGTATATATTAAATGTGTTAGACTTACTAGCCAGTGATCTGATTTCCTTAGAATGCTTTCAGTTTTTACATGTTGAGCATCCTAAGCTGGCGGTTTTGTTTGGAATACCAACACTGCATACTGCTGGATTTCCATTGCCATTTAACACCCATAGTTTCAGCAGGGGGTAGCATAACAATATATTTCATTTTTTTTACATTATTTTTTAAATCCTTTAATACAGAAACTGAACAGTCACATTAAAGATTCATAGCATTTTTTAGATTGTAAACATTATTATGTTTACCTTGGATGTGAAATTTTTATATATTAGCATACCTATTGAAGAATGAATGGATTTTTTGATAATGGATTTAGCTAAATATAGCCATTTCAGTAGTAACAATACCAGCACATTATATGACCTAATGGAAGTAATGCTTGAACATTTTTTTTTTTTATGTTTAATGGTCGAGTATATCAACAGTTGCAATGCATGTCGACAAAAGAAAGGTGTGGCCGTGGGGGCCACTGTAGCCTTATACTTTACAAATATTATAATGGGTTGGTGGGAGACATAGATTTTACAGAAAATTACATTTCAGCTTTTACATGTTAAAATGTATAATTGTTGATGAATTTTTTTTTATCAGAGGTCTGAAGAAGAAATTCGTCCATTTATTATGGATATAAATCAAAGCTGTTGGTTTTTGTCCTTTAAATTTGGAGGCTTGGTGAAAAATGTGCATTTTCTTGCTATTACTGTTACATGGGACAGTAGAAGTAGGATATTTGAAAGTTACATTTTTAGGAAGAAATGTTTTTTTCAAATAATTATTTGCACTTTAACAGTGCCCATACTTACTACATGAAGAAAGTATACCTAGGGGGCAGATAGCCTCTAGACTGACAATTGACCAGAATAGGTTTTTGAAAGCCCTCCAAGAATTTTTTATATTTATTTCATGATCTGTGATATCCACTCGAACTATTGAGAAAGACAGCAGAGGAAATAAAGAAAAATAAGATGATTCATTTCCCACCTATTTTGCTAGCAGGATTTACCCTCAAGAATGATTGTAATAATATCACTTCTAATTTTGTTAGCAGTTTTTGTTTGAACATAACTACAGGTGGCAATACTATTAAAGGACATCGTAGGACAAAACTGCAAAATTTTGAAAGGCAACTTAGAGTTAAGCAAAGTAGTTGGTGAACAACCTAAATTTATTTTGGTGAACAACCTAAATTTATTTGTAGGAGAGCCAAGTCTATTAAACAATGTTTAGAAAGTAATGACATTAAGAAGAAAACCAGACCTACAAATAAGTTTAGGAATGTGTAAATGTGTTTTTTGTACGGTATGTAATTTTATTTAGGAAGGTCCTTCCATTATGTTAATGCATATGAATAGAAACATACAAATAGATGGGTGTTACATTTGTAACACCTTAGGTTTAGTTTACATTGCTATTTGCTCGACTTGTCAAGGCTTTTATATAGTAATGGCAACCAGGAAACCAAGTGTTAGAATTAAAGAATTATATGCTATTAGAAACCATGATGCAAATAACTGTTTGCATAAACATTCTCCATTGTGTATTTCATTTAAGAAATTTTATTTTGCAGTTCTTTAACAAGTAACTAAGGACATCGGAGGGGGCTGCTATAAAAATCAATTGTTAAGAGAGATTTGGGCAGGTTAAAATGCAGGCAGGCAAACACCTTGGGATAAATGAAACAATTTGTATAAAATGTTATTTGTAGATAAAATAGATTTTAAAAGTATACTTCTGAACTGGATTTTACAGTTCATGAACCACTAAATGTTAATGATGGTGTGTTATGGAAATTATCTAATTAATGTGACTGTATTTAAGGTGGAAGGATTTGTGAGCTTCATTCTGATGAAGTCTTGACAAAAATGCTTTATCTAATAACCTCAAGTTGACTTTTTTTTCATTTTCCTTTTTCTGCCTACTTTTGAATGCTTTGGGAATTTTTTGTATAACTTCACTTTTCCTGATATGCAGTGATCTTGGAGTTAATAAAATTTAAATTTTGAATGTGGGGTAGGAAGGTGTTTACACTGCCAAAAAATGTATTATATTTGTTTGGATTTCTCTTTACCACCGCTCAGTTTCAATGTTTTAGTTGACAAAAAGGTTGTCAATAAGTTGCCATATGCATCTTTTTCCACATTAAACAGAATGAGGATTTTATAGCCTGCATTAGACCAGGCATAGAGGAATAAAGCCCTGACTAGAGCCCAAGTGACCTATGTTTGATTAGTGTCTCAGGCACTTAATGACCCATGCAGGAAGTATGGGATTTGCCTGCCCATTGGGGATGGGGGGGTATATGCATGGTTCATTTCCATCTCCAACCTCTGTTCTGATAAGTGCTCGACTGGACATAAAGGCCCATTAAAATGTAGGATATTAGTATGAGGAAAATGTGGAAATGACACCCCAAGCCAGTGATAGTAGCTCCCAGATGATAAAGCTAAGGGAGGACTTATCTTCCTGTGTCTCATTGTGCTATCCATTATAGAAATATTAGGCTGTAAAACTGAACTTTCTGCAAGTTGTCTCTCATACAAGCCAGTCTGCTGGTGTTTAAGCTGTAAAATCGATCTTTCTGCAGGTTATCTTGTACTAGACAATCTGCTAGTTAAGATGGAGTCACAGTAAACATCAGTATGTGGATACATTCTAAAAGTAATGCGTGATAATGTCTCCTTTCCAAAAAACTGCTTGGTAAGAGCATATAAATTGTCTAGCCACTTTGAAATTTCCTTTTTTAGTTTAGTTCAGACCGTTTTAATTCATGCAGAGAAATGTTAGCCACTTGTAATGTTTTGCACATGTTTAATCTGTAATCATTGCCTTTTTAACTCGGAACTTTGAACATAATAGCCATTCACTTACTTGTCATGCTGTACTTGACAGCATTTCTGACATTTTCTGTCTTTTCAAATCGTGGTGATTTTTTTCATTATTGCACAAAAAACTAATCTATGATAATCCAACCCTTCAGATGGCAGATACATGTACAACCCTTTTAAATTTGTGTTTCTGGTAAATTGAACTTCCTTCTCCTGAATGAAAATGTTCCCATCTTAAAATTACAGTCAGAGCAGGCAAGTACAGAAGACTTTGATTTCAATAAAAAGATTTCTCTTAGCTTTCCAGATGGCCTCTTTGATCTCTTGTTAAATTGCATACAAAGAACCAGACCAATCGGTTTTATTAATAAATGTATCTGCAGACAGAGTAGTCAAATATTTTATGCAGCTTGTTTGACACAGTGCAGTAGTATTTTGATAATTTGCTCAGCCAGCAGGGGGGTAGTGCTGATGTTTATTTTTGCAGTTGTGCATAGACTGGAAAATTAACTGCTTTTATTTATATATATATATATATATATATATATATAATATTTTTTTTTTTTTTTTTTTTTTTTTTTTTTTTTTTTTTTGCATAAATCTAAATCTAGAGTTTCTGAGAACGAACAAACAAACTGTGTTGATGAAAGTACATCATTGATTTGGAGCTACAGTTTGACATTTCAAGGAGAATACATCAGAAAAATAAGTGTCTTGTAACCAGCAAGCAACCAGGAGCATTTTCTTTGTGCATAATTTAGTAAAAGACCAGGTACGTCACCTTACAAACTATATTAGTATAGTAAATGCATATGTGATTAATTGCATGAGTTTAGTAAAGATGCAAGTTTTAGCAATTATTTCATTTTCCCCTCTTAATCTGTTTCTCTGCTTGCATTTGATGTTATGCCACAGTTTAAACATTGTGAAGTATTTTCACCTGTGCTGTGCTCTCACAGGCTGTGTGCTGACGAACCACATTTAGGCTAAGATGTGGATAAAATAAAAACTATTATGTGGGCTGAGAGAAATAATGTCAGGGGTAGCTGCAAACATGAATAAAACACTTCAAAGTAAATTCAAGAAGCAGTTCCAATTGATCTATAAGAAATATAGTTTTATGAGCATTTAATTGCATCTTCTGTGCAACTGTAAATATGAACTGTTAAACTGTTTGAACTCTACAAATAAAGAATTGCAATCTTCTCTTGAAACTTGTGTATGGCTACCTGGCCTGACTCATGGCTGAAGAAGGTCTGTGGACCAGCCCCACCTTCTTGGTCAACAAAGTAAATAAAACTAAATGAAGAAAGAACAGTTTGTGCCCAGTACAGACAAACAAATTTGCTTGGGTATTATTCCATATGTGCTGTCAACAAGTATTCAACTAGTATCACTCTGATGAAATTCTCATTCACCAAAGAAAATCACTGCTTTTATGTGGTACAACAGCATTTGAGTTGTATGAAGTTATATAAGTATGTAATAACCAGCTCCACTAGCACAGAAGGATAAAACCCTGGTTCCAGACATCTCAAGTTCAAATAGAAACTGAGATGCTGTTGAAACTGGCATGGTTGAGGAGAGGTATGACATTACTTTGCCAGGTTACTTCCTTTTGGAAAAGGAGGTAGGTGCAGGTCCCTGTGTTCATTCTTCTGGTAGCATCTCCAGTGGAGGTGTTCCACTCAACAGCCCTGACTTCGAGGAATGTAGGGTAGTCTTGAACGTTACTTCACCTGTGGAAATAAGGCACATGCCTTGAGTTGACACAGCTATTGTATGCCAAACCTTGGAACAATATGGAGCATATGGCAGTATAACAATATGTGGCAAAGACTGCCAGCTCCTAAAATGTGGGTTGTGGTCTTATTAAAAATAAGAAAACTAAAATGCTTGTTGAGCCTTCTTTGCAGGTTCTTACAAAGTACAAAATGCTTTCCTCCTCTAGACTCCTTGCAAGATGATATCAGGGCTTCAGGTTATTCTGGAATGCATTATCCTTTGTTGTGGGATGCTCCACTGAATCACTGTTTGAGGCACAAATGTGAGAAGCCAGCCTCCATAACCAGTTTTTCCGGCCTCCTCCTTTATGTAATTTCAATAGGGTAATTGTTCATTAAGATCAGCCCCTGCAGGAAGCCTTTCTGTATAATACACAAATGTAGGTATCTGTCTTAAAGAAGCAATACTGTTTAGAATGTTTATCATAATACTAAATTTATTAGTGTTATTAAACAATAATCCATGACTGGGTATCTGAATATCCAAATTTACTGACAGTTGGTGTGCTTTAGCTCTCAACCAGTCGGGGACAAATTTCGACAGCATCTGGGACAAATCCAGAAAAAATCAGGGATGCTTTTAAAATATGAGTTTCATTAACTTGAGGCATTAACAGAATAAGAGACTGTGAATTAGTATACATTTCCTGAAGGAACAGAAGTCTATAACTTTTAATCATTGTCATTATTTATTAAATATAATTTAGCACATTTCCACCAAAAGGCACTAGTGTTATGAGGGATTAAAAGGGACAGAGGTAAAATTTGAGTTAAAATCGGGGATGTCTCTGAAAATCAGGGACAGTTGATGAGTGGTATGACTTTGATCACAAGGGTTAAGCCCAAATGATTAAACAAAGCCAACCCTGGGGGAATCCTGATATACCCACACACACAAGTAGATTATTGCTATTATACAATGACTTAAGAAATGAATTGCTTATCTTTCTTAATAATGTTTTTGTATAACAGCACTTAAGTTGTCTTCCTTGTTGTTCTCTGTAGGCTGATGTGCTGCACGCCCCATTCGGGATGTATCTCACCCGACATCTGCAGCAATTGGAGAGACCCCAAAAGTTCCTCACCAAAAGGATAAAGGGACTCCAAAATCTGTCATATGCTGCCAGATTGAAGAAACTCCAGCTCTATTCAGTCGCATACCGTCTGCTCAGAGGTGACATGTGCCTGACATACAAGGCCATGTCCAACCCGGAATTAATGGACATGCTCCACCTCAAAAAATCCAAATCCACCAAAACCACTAGAGCAAGCGACTTAAACCTTAGCACGGATATAAATAGGACGTGCTGGAGGGATAGATTTATCACTCAGAGACTCCCTATGCTGTGGAATAAAATCCCGGTCCATGTGAGGCAGAGCACCTCGCTGACTCTGTTCAAGAGAAATCTAGACCTGTGGATGGGAGATCGTAGGTTTACCCCGGGAATCATATCTGTGTCACTGCTGGACAGAGGCACAACAAACTAATGGGCACAGTATTTTTTCCATATAAGCCACAAAAATTTGGGCTAGGCTTATAAATGCCTTAGGGCAGATAGCCTAGTATAAACCTATGAACGTAAGTATAAGACTTGCACAGTATATCAGTGCAGTGCAGGAAAAGCAATGGAGAAAAGAAAATCTCCATTTCTGTGTTTCTATTTGTTTAACATAATCAAGGTTTTAAGAGAGAGTACAGAAATACAAGGAAAATCGGGCATGTTTCTGTTTCTTTAGTTTTGCAAAATGTAACTGATTTTTCTGTTTTGCTCTATCCCCCCAGCATATACCAGCAGGTACTTCAGCAGCCAGACTATTTTTTTTTTTGTTATTGGTATGTGCTTCTTGATATCCATGGTAGGGCTAGTCACCCAGTGTTGTAAACATTGACTCAAGATGATTGTCACTGTTGAAGCGACACCCTGATCTCCTGTGCAAAATGGGAAAAAGGGGTTGAATGGATAGATGGATTCTTGATATATAACAGGCACTCTGGTTGAGCTGCCCAATCAACTTGCACATTTTGGAATGCTAATGAACTCTTACTATATAATTTGCATTATATCGCTTCAGTTTTGTAGCATTTTGCCACCTCATGGGGAGAGAACTGCCACACACTTGATTCAAAACCCCTCCAGCTTGAAATACTCTATCATAGGCCCATTATGTGAGCTGTGAGCCCCAGATATGTTGTTTGCTTTGTGGTGGGTCAAACCTGACCATTATTTGTACAATAAAGTTATATGGCTGTAAATTACCTACGTAAAAAAATAAATTGTATGCGCATACTACTGCTTATGAAGGTATATTAGGAGGGCACCGTATGTAACCAATGTAAGGAACCTACCCAGCAGATACTTCAATAATAAAAGCATCAAGCATTCCCATTTGTTAGTGGAATACCTGGTTGCTGCTTTTCTTAGGTTTATGGCATAAAAAGCATGGAGGATATTCCTTGTCCTCAAAGTCCTATGAAAGCACTGCCCTAGACTGGCTTTTCTTTAAACAATAAAGGGTTTACTGAAATCATGGAATACAGGTTTTGAACACAATACCTCCATGTTTTAAAATTTATTATCTGCCTCTAGTGTCACTTTTACTATAAGGATCTTTTCCACTTTTTTGTAAATTGGTTAGTTCGTCTGCCCAAGTCATTTGATAGCTGTCACATTTTGAAATGCTGCTCAGGAAAAGAGGAACAATACCAGGCAAAAGATCATGGGGGGGACTATAAGATGTCTAGAGACCTTTTAAGTTGAGGGTTGGTATAATGGTTAAGGTGCTTGTCTCACAAACACGAGGTACAGGGTTTGATTCTGACCTTTGAAAAGTAAATTGGATAGGTTCTAATTGGTCCACAAGAACAGCTAGCCTAGTACTTGCCTGTGAAGTAAAAACATAAATGTTTTTACCACCATTTTCAAGCATTTAATAGGGCTCGCCTCCAAAACTGTGCAGGGCTGTGCATAACAACCTTGATGCAAATGTTTGGCTACCCACCCAATCAGCAAGACTAACCATTAAAGGTAGTCAAAGTAGTATGTTGCTTCAGCTGTAATAACTTATTCCATAGGCCTGGAGTACATTGTGATAGGACCTTACCTCTGCAGCAAGTTTTGATAGTTTGCCATAGATTTGGGTGCCCAGTACTTGTGTTCATAGAGCCACTAGGCTGGGAAGAAATAGGAGGATAAATAGGAATGGGTCTTTCATGGTTCAAAAAGCAAAATACAGCTCACCTCAGAGCAGCCAGTAGGATACTGGAAGCCAAGGTTCCTGTTATATGGGGTTGGATTTCCTTCTGTTCTCATTTGTGTAGTACAGGACCTTGAGTAAGTCACTTAACCAGACAGTGCTTAATGGCAGTTTGGAATTTTTGCTAGGCTCCCAAATGGTTCCCTGGACTGCAATTGGATATTTTGTTAGTTCATGTAGGATTTATCCACTGTAAAGCCTTATCTGACAAGCATTTGTCATTGCTACTGCTTACATCCTGAATTCACATTGTCATTAATACTGCAGCTGCCAGGTTTATTACCTACCCCATTTTGTGTGTTCACTGTATAATTGTGGTGATGAGAATTTCCATTTTGTTTTGCTCATTTGTCTAAATTTCATTCAAATATGGCTGGGACACATTTGTTTGCCTAGCTAAATTTAACAAGACTGAGCAATGAGCCAATTGGACCTTTTGTAGTTGCAGCCCAAAAGTGTTTACTCAAGGCACAATACATGGGGAAAACTAAGTACAATTACTCTATGAAGTTGAAAAGTATATAACTGAGGTAAATTTTAACTATGTTATAATAAATGCATATAAACAGGGCGGCCGCAGTGGTGCAGCAGTTAGCATTGCCGCCTCACAGCAAGAGGTTCTCTGGTTCGATCCTTGGCTGGGGTACCTTCTGTATGGAGTCTGCATGTCCTCCCTGTGGTCATGTGGGTTTCCTCCAGGTGCTCCGGATGCCACCCACATTCCAAAGACCTGCTGTAGGTGGACTGGACACTCTAAATTGGCCCTAGGTGTGAATTTGTACATGTGTGCCTTCTGTGGAAGGTTGGGTGCTGGGCTGGCAACTCGACACTAAAACTGCACTGCCAATCATGAGCGGACAGGTGATCCGCTGTGGAGACTCCTAACCAGGGGAAAAAGCCGAAGGAAGATAATAAATGCATATAAACAAGGAAATAAATGTGAACAAAAATAGGTTATAGCTGTTTGCTGCATTATTAGCACTAGCTGGCCATTTCACTAGCAAAATTATGAAATAAAAATGAAATTTTAATACAAATTTAAGTTGGCAAATTAATGAAAATGAACAGAGAGAACTGGAATATAACTGTATTGGATGATCTGAAGCATTTTTTTGCCTTTTTTGCCTTTTTTGCACACTGCATAATGTTTAAGGTGCTAAACTTACAGATACAATGCGCAGGGTTTGATTCTCACCTTTGGTCACTGTCAGGTTATTGGCTTGGTATGTAATAATCAGCAGACTGATTGCCTAGTATTTATGAACCTATGAACTTGTTACAATGATTATAAGCCTCATAAAATGCCTAAAATGCCTTCAGACAGCACATAGTGCTTTGCAACATATTTCTGTATATCATCCCATTACTTAGTGTGTATGTTACCTACCCGCACACTTAACGGGCATCATACTGGATGTGATACGTTTGCCAGTATTTTTGTTGTTTTTATCACTTGGCTTTGTTTTGCCCTCTTTGTGTCTCACAGCTTTTATTTTACATGCTTCCAGCTCCTCCTTCATCCTTTTTAGGTGCATATATGGGAGGTCAGTCCATCTAAACAAATCAGTGGAGTAGTTGCTCTTTCTAGTGTTCAGTCAAGCCTCCTTAGTAATTTGCTTCTGACCTCCTCTAATAAGTTCATAGGTAAGTATTAGACTAGCTGCCCTTGCAGACCATATTAAGCCTAGCCAATTTCACTTTCTGTGCTCAAAGTAATCAATCCCATTTGCTTATAGATGAGACTTGCCCATCTCACAGTCGATAACTATATATTACCTCTAATGAGAATAATTGAGATTATACCATAGATAATTTGAGGGGACCCATGCATGGCATAAAGCATTTCGGAGCTGACTCTGTCCATTAGTAGTACATGGGGAAGTCCTGGGGTAAACTTCACACAAAATTCTGTCAACTTGTCTGATTCTTCAGTAAGAGAGAGACTGTCTGGTGGTACTTGTTTTAGTTCCATTATATAAGCATCAGTTGGCTCTTAAAAACTCTTGATAGAATCTACGTGGCTCGGCATATGCAGGAAATTAATATTCGGAGAAAAACTCTTCCCTCCCTGGAAGTTTTTGAGGGAGAACTCTTGCTTCGCTCTTCTGTTAAGTGTTAAATACTTCAACTGATGCATCACTTGTGACATAAAGGAATGCATAATGTGTATTTCTGGCTTTTTAGTAAGTCATCGCACAAGGAGCTGCAGCTGAAAAATTGTCAATACAAAGCTTCCATTCTTTGAAGTTTCCATAAAGTTTTAAATCCATTGGTTGTTGCATCAAAGTGATCTTTGGACAAACCTTAAAGAAATGCAGCTAAAACACTGATGGTTCAGTGGAGCATAAAAGTGAGATGTAAGGTTATACTATTGGGAATTAAATTGTTTAATTTAATTGTATTCATTTATTCATGAATGCTTTTGTTTGCGGGGAAAGTTTGACTAGGCATTAAAACTTTTTTTTTTTTTTTCTCCGCAGAGGCCTAGGGAGAAAAGTTTGAGTTAAGATACATAAAACAGAAACCTAAAGTAACACACAAAAGAGAATTATAAAACAAATGCATATATATGTGGCATTCGTTCATGGAAATGTATTCACTACTGTCTTATTTACCTGTTGGGTAAAGCAGAAGGATGTAGGAGAACTGCAGAATTAAATTGTTTTCTAAAGAATGCTAGTTTAGCTGTAAGGATGAATGCTGGTGCATTTGAATGCTAGTTTAGCTGTAAGGATGAATGTCTGTACATTTAAGTGAGGATAGATAATTTCATTAGAGCTAGTGCGAGCATAGGAATATCTGTTACTGAATAGAATTATTTACAAAACATTTTTATTATGCCTTTATTTATACAGAAGACTACTATTAGAATTGGTTCATCTATGGCTAGGATAGGTATGAAGTCAAAACAGGAAAATTAAGGGTGGGAGATGTTGGGATTATCCTGGTTTATTACAACAACATAGTCATGAGTTCATCAGGTGGGTTTTCAGTTACAGTTTAAATGAGGAAAGGTTGTCATTGAGCCTTATGTTTAGAGGGGGAGAGTTCCATATTTTGGAGACTTGGATAAAATGTGTGCTTAGTAAAGATTTGTATGTGGAGCACAGACATCTTGTTGGTAATTACAGAGTAAGGATATTTTTAGATTGAGACATTTGTTTGGCTCATCGACTAGATTGTGTATAGCTGAGTTGTTGGGTTTGTTTCAGCCATTTGAGATTTTGGAAGGCTATGCAATAATGAGACCTAAAGAGAGAGTTTTGTGAATTTTGCAGTTTTATTATAGCATTGCTGTAATTAGTTGACAGGTCAGAGTACAGATTGAGTGTGAATGAAGCATAATGTAGTGTATGAATTAGTAGGCAGAAGCTGTACTTTGTCTTCAGTGAGAAATTTATTTGAGGTCTAGGGTCCTACATTTCTGAAATATCTTTTTTTACTCTTTCTTCTTTGTGTATGTCAAATTTCAGGTTATGATTACCCTGAATAGTTTGGCATGATTAACTCACTGAATCTGATTTTTTTTGCTTGGGGAAGGTAATGGCTAAATGTTCTTCATATTGATCACTACTGCAGTAACTTAAGCTTATGTGGGTTACATTCTGCCAGGAATATAACAGCCGACAGTTTCCAAAACATCAGGGCTCCTTCCATGCACTCAAACTGTCTGTCAGCATGAGCTGAGCTGACAAAGACAAGTTTGGGTGCCAAGCCCTTCAGAGCTTTACTGCTGCTGAAGACTGCACTCCTTGGAGGCTTTTATTAATTGATGGTTGGCTTGTGCTGTTGCTTTGTGCAGATAAGTACTCTTTAGAGGAAACACTTCTATTATTTATTTTTATTATTAATACTTTACTCTTTATGAAAGCTATTTTGAAGTTAGAAGCAGGACCAGTCTTTTTTCCTATCAATTTAAAAGTTTAAAGTAATTCCAAACCATTTTTGCCTGCGGATAAATTTTTACTTTGTGTGGCTGTTAAAGTGTTTTAAAGTGCATTTTGCTGTATGTGTCTTTGAAAAAGTGACTTTTAAAGACTTTTGTTTTTTACTGGTATTTGCTCCTTCCTTTTCCTGGAAAAGGGGCACAATTTTCTCTTGGATCATGGAACAATCTGTCAGTTCTATGGTCAATCCCTTTTCTAACAACAAAAAGAAAAAGTTAAGTAAACAGGCTTTGCCATCACAGAAGTCTAGCACGTTGCCTCAGCAGTAGGTGGGTGACTCAGCTGTGGCCAATTAGTTGTGCCTCAGACCACTGGATTCCTCAGGTATAGCACTTGCGGCCACTATGGACCAGGGATTGGAATCCCTCAGTGGGCAAGGGACACCCACTCTTGTTGGTTCTGTAAGAAGGAACAAGGAAAACTTTTTTTCTGTTTTTTCAGAATTTTGTGCCCATACCTGGAAGGCTGATGGTGCTATTAATAACACTGTTAGTTTGTTTTCATCTCTAAAAGAAACCTTCAATCTACTCCTCCTTCAGTTTCCTTAGACAAAGAGTAGTTTACTGGGTTTGACTTGGGGGGGGGGGGGTTAATTAAAGTCTGTTCTATATAATTAGAAACTTTGGTGGATTTTCATAGACCTTTTCTTGTCAAATTACTCTGGAGACCTTTACATCTTTTGGAAATGAGTAACTCAAATAATTCTCCTACTGAATTTGCTCTGATGAAAACTGCTGGTGCCCACTACTTTTTATAGCTGTCTTTGAAAATGGACAGTTTTAAAGAAAACCTAGAGAATCTAAAAGAGAACTGCCAAAAACAAACAGATGTATTCAAGGAACTATTACAACCACATCAAAATAAAATAGCAAATATAGAAACTTCCCTAAATTATATCAAATGAAGGCCTAAGGAAGAAGAAACTCTGAGAGATTTTCTCCTAAAATACAATACCTGGCTTCTCAATAAAGTAGATGATTTAGAGAACAGAGAGAGAAGTAGTAACCTCAGGATTTTTGGTTTGCCTGAAAAAACTGAAGGTGAGGACATTATTTCTTTTTTAAACTCATAACTTCCAGAAATCTTAGATCTAAAAGAAGGTCTCTGATATGGTATCAGAAGGGCACATAGACCCTTATGGAAGCCAGTTTCAACCTCTTCTTCTATACCTCCTAGATCAATTGTAATACATTTTTGTCATCTGGATAATGAATTGGTGCTAAAATCAGCTTGGAGGAAAGGACCTCTGAAATAAACAGAATTTAATTGGATTTGGCAATTATTCCACCAGAGTATTAAAACAGAGAAAAAAAGTATGGCTACTTTTAATGCTTCTTAAGCAAAATAATATCCAAGCACGACTTGCTTTCCCTACCAGAATTAAAATCATTTACGCAAATGGGATGAGAACTTTTAGTAGTCTAGAAGAAGCTTCACTGTTAATAAAAAAAAAAAAAATAAATAAAATAATAATAATGTCATATCTATTCCTGAGGACATGGACTGGTCACCCCCTTCTTTGAAGAGAACTACTTACAAGAACTCCTGGACTGATGTGAAAAACAAAAAAAGACAAACTAAAATAGCTGTTCTTGCCAAATATTTCAAAACATCTACTTCAGAATGACTTGACTGATGCAGTTATTTAAAATGTACAAATTCAGTCTTGCATGAGTATAATTTGAACTTCAAAGGAACTAAATAATTAAAGTATTCCTTATTCAGTTCTAAATGACATTGCTGTACTATTACCCGATTTTTCATAACTAAAACCGGTAAGTAAATCCTGACAGCATGGAAATTTCATTGTTTTTTTTTTTTTTTTTTGGGACTAGTATTAAATTGCATGTTCATTGGTCTACTGTGGTTTGGTAGTGCTGAGGAACTGTGTGTCATCTTATTGTAATTGATTTGAAGCTTTTGGGTTTTGTTTCTTTCATTTAAATACATTTGTTTGAGATGGTTACTGGTGATGACCTAAATTTGTTTGAACTTATTTGATGGCATGGTTGTCAGATGCTTAATTTTTGTGAGCGCCATGTAGAAATTTGAACATGCTGTATCATTCATGTTTTTTTCTTTTTTTGTTTTTTTTTTTTCCTCTTTTGGTTCATTAAATCAGTTCCTTTGATTGTTTTTTTTAGGAAAGAAAGTAGGGAATGTGGAGCTTCCTTGATTAGCAATGTGAATCTCTTTTAAGCTCGATGTCTCACGAGCCTATAATATTGTTTTGCTTACCTTTCGTCTTTGCTTGGGTCATGACCTCAGTTCTTATCTTCAGGAAGTGAGGTGATGGCTGCTTTTATTGGCACTTCCTATGAGAAGAGTCTGGTCTGTTTCTACATGTAGATGCGTAATTGCTAAAAAGAAAATTTGGTTGCATAATACGAACCTGTTGAATCTACTATATCAAAGGTTGTGAAGCACCAGATATTGTTGATGGCCTGAATTTAATTTGATAAGTGCGAATAGAAACAGTACTATGCCTAGTCTCTTCCGACTGCATGTATTTTTAGAAGTAATTAACTAGTTAATGGAAGAGTAGAAGTAATTAACTAGTTAATGGAAGAGTAGATGAAGTCTATCACGAGTAAGGTATGTAGATAAAATTTAGCTTTGCAGTCTGATTTGGGTGAGATAGCTACATCTCAATCGGAAAGGGCTCGAGTGGCATCCAATCTTTACAGAACATCAAATACTTTCCACATGACTGACTAGATTCCAAGAGTTTGATCACAAACACAATTGAAAATACAGCTACATATAAATAAGAACTGCATAAACAAGGCAATATTTTTCAGAGGGCAAGCACTCCTGCATACTCATGTGAGGTACTTGTTTCTACATTCCTTTATAACTATGGGCAAAAAAAAAAAAAACACTTTACAAAAGTATACATAACAGCATGAAATGTGATCCCACAGTCACACTGCAAAAAAATAGGAACCACAGCTAAGGAAGGTGTATCTGTTTAATTTCCTAGGAAACCGATACAAGACTGCTTTCATTCCCATCAAGTTTGATTGCAAAGCTTAATTGGCAAGTTGAATTATCTGTCTGTAATACACTCTGAAGAAGTTGGATGTTGCATACGTTAAAATATTTCTAGCAGTGTTTGACTTAAACATAGTCATGTGGTTGACTGGTGGTGGAATTTTTTTTGTCACTAATGGTTAATATTTGCGTAGTAGCTGTTCCTGCTATTAATAACTGAAATAATATCTAGTTGTGTTTTCAACCACCTATGGTGAAAGTATTGCTTGTCCACTACAGGTCTAAAGTCTGGTCTGTGAGCTTATTTCACTGACAATTGTAGTTATATGGCTACGTTTCTGATATAAAACTTGAAGCAGTCTTACTAATTAGATCACACTCAGTAATTCAGTATGATTATAGAACAGTGTTATTGTTTATGCCAACAGAAATTAATGAAATATTTAAACAGCTCCATGCAGTCTGTTACTTGAATTATAATTTTAATTGAGTGAATGGGAACTGAGATGTCAGAAGAGCGATTGTAAAGTGGTAGATGTATACCTGTACTTTTCTATGGATAGGGAATGTAAACTCCTTCTTGTTAAATTATAATTGCAAGTTAAATACATTTCAATACATAGCATTTGTTATCTGATTTAGATTCTACATTGGTCAAGATATACTACCAGTTGTCTCACAGATTTTAGTACTTATTTGATTTGCGCTTTATTGACTGTTTGTTGTTTTAAAGACATGACACTTTATTTCCCAGCCTATTTATAATTGATAGTGAACATTCTTCTAGATGATAAATTCTTAGGCAGTTCAGCCATGGCTCATTGTATATTGTCCTACTCCTATTAATTCAAATGCATTGGCCATGTTACTTAATTGTAAAGGAGTGAGTATCCGTTAGGACTGAGAAAATCTGTTAAACACACAATGGCTTAAATGATTTTGTTACACAACCATTGGAAGCTTTAGGTTTTTAATTTGGAGATTAGCTGAATAACAAGCTTTACGGAATAATGGGTGATTTCCCAAGCCATAATTTGTTTGTTAGGTAATTATTATTTCATGAATGCTATATAATAAGTTGAGAATTCTTTACATTTGAATCACATAGGTGAATTATGTATTTATAATACCCTTAGTCTGATGGTTCATCTTTGACCTACATATTAATCTACAAGAAGGTAAGTATATATTTGTGACATATAAGGTATCACTCTTATGTACACACACATAGTCTTAAAATATTTTTTTATGGAGCTTGGATGAGGTTGGTTGACAAATGATGAGGGATAGTCTGATAGATCTGTTGGACTAGGAATGATTGTCCTTCCATGTTTGGTTCAGTAGAATTTTTATTTTAGATTCCTTCTATTAATTATAAGCACACAAGTTTTTTTTTTTTTTCATTTTTTAGCCCTGAATTAAGTTGTACTTTGCTCTCATTTATAAAAGAAATTTGATTGACTACATTATGCAAAATAGAAATTAATATAATATTATTGTTATTGGAGGGGAATTGCACATTAGCAAAGACTAACACAGCAGAGTTTATTTTCAGAAGTAGACTGATATGGACCTAACATTATCTGTAAACACTAATAGTTTAAACAGTCTGTGAAAGAGATCTAAGCTGTTAAGGTATTTAAAACTCAATAAAGCTCAGATAGTTTTTCTTCAAGAAACTCACTTTAAATGATAATTGTATATGGAACCCTAATGAATACATGACTTTAATTTGTTCTTCTTATAAATCCAAGGCTAGCGGAGTAAGAATCATATGGAAAAAGAATATTATTATTAATCCTGAAATTATTTACAAATATGTAAACAGAGGGTCTTATAGCTCTTATTATACTGACATTTAATAATAGAATATGGGCATTAGTATGTTTATATTGGTTCCCTAGCATGGGAGTAAGTTTTGCAAAAAAAAAATTATTTTAGATTTTATAGCTAATAAATATAAAGGTAACTTAATAGGAAATTTTAATTGTGTACTTGATACTTCAGAAACTACCAACAAGAGACCTTGTTCTTACTTTTCCACTGCAAAACTTCTAAAAATGGACAGAAGCATTTAATTTATTAGACACATTTAATATAAAAGATGCTAATTCATTAATATATTCTCATCAAGATTATACTGGAAAGGCTTACCCAGACTCTGCTACAGTTTGCTGTGAGGGAACAGTTAGTTTGAAATGTATTTGTTGTATTTTGTATTACTTTATTGCCTTTTCTATTTTGTACACTGTGATTTGTTTTCTTTACACTGTGTTTTACTTGTATTCTGCTTTCAACTGCATATTAAAACTTGAAAACAGACAACAACTCTCTTGTGAGTAAGACAGACATTTCCCCCCTCCCACACAGTTACTGTTGTGTTCTTAAACACCACTGTCTTTCTAGTTGCCTGCCCCTTATGTTAATTTGACCATATCTCTCTTCCTCTCTGCTTTTACTGGCTGGTGTGAGTAAGCACACAATTATCATTTTGTGAAATCACTCCCCTTCAACTATTTAAATTTATTGGCCATCCTACTGTATTCCATAGTACCAGAATACAAAAGTGACCACCCCCTTTCAATTTATCTTGCTGTTTCAAAAATAGTGACTCTCCACAAAAACTTAACGTTTTAGACAGGTAAAACTTAAGTTACCTACTTTCACATCCAACTCCTCTAGTACACACTGCAGTGTTTAGGATAAACCATTTTTTCAGCTTACCTTTAAGCATCTAGTGCAAGACCAACAGTTACTGGAGAACCCACATTCTGCCTCTCAGTAGTCATCTCGGGATTAGTGCTTCTGTTTTCTCCTGGTGAGAAAAGGAGTGCAGTTGCATTATTCCCTGGAGACTGCTGATCTCCAGAAAGCCTAATAACTGCATTTTAGGTGACAGCTTGGAATCTGTGCTTATATTCTGATCCTGGTGAGATTAGGAGCTGAGTGCATTGATTCCTGACTCTTTCTGGTTGGAGAGTGTCTGTGCTTAACATACCTGATTGGTCTGGTTGCTACTCAAGGTATCTGCCAGAAAAAGGCTACAAGCTTCCAAACCCTTGCATCATCTGGGACAAGACTGTGGATCACCGAACAGGCTGTGGCCAGCTTCTCTTCTTAGGATTGGTGCTAACATTTTGCTTTGGTTGAGAGAAGAAGCAAAGGAGTGTTGTATCCCAGTAGAGTGAAGCTGTGCTGAGACCAGCATTAGTAGTAGCCAGGCAGTAGCCATTCATGCAACACCCATCTTTTCATGATTCTTGACAAGCTAATTATTTATTTATCATTAAGTACTGCTTGATTTCTTTCTAACTTCAGAATATCTGCCTAAATACTTCATCCTTAAATTTTCGGGGTCTAAGTAGTTTCCCCTCAAGTGTTTGACAGTACTCTGTACAGACTCAGACATCTTGAGTGACATTTTTTCTGTAAAAGAAATATATAACTTAACTTTCAACCAGTTTCCACATCACTTATCCGTGACCTAATCAAGAAACTAAAACTTAGCACCCTTGCAGCAGATCTCCTCCCAGCTGAGTATCTGCAAAAAGCTGCCGATGCCATAGCATACCCAATCTCTATCCTGATCAATAGAACTATATCAGAAGCCACTATCCCCACCATCTGGAAGACCTCCCATGTTATTCCATTCCACAAAGAGGACAGTTCCACTGAACTATCAATTTACAGACCTATAGCTATTTTGTCGCCCCTGGCTAAAATTATGGAGAAGTGCACCCATAAACAACTCTTGAGCCATCACATTCAGCACAATCTCCTGACTAACTCACAGCATGGTTTCAGACTGTTCCACAGTACAACCACAGCCCTCCTCTCTTTCTCCAATGTTATTAATCAAAACTGAAGCAACAAACAACTTTCTTCTGCTCTTTCTTGATCTCTCCAAAGCCTCAGCTAATAGTAGCACATTAAATTCTCTGCCAACCTGAAAACACACCTGTACTTACAAAAATCATCACCCTTTACAGCAACCTCAAGGCACTTTGCTTATCCAACAAATTACTAGTCCAAACTGTCAAAAGCAGCAACTCATCTGGAGACTCTTTATATGCCAACTCTGTTGGTAAAATATCAAACTCACTTCCTGCTGCGCTTACTTCAGAACCCGTTCTAACTCAATATAAAAAAAAAAGTCTAAAACAGCATTTTAAAAGGCAATGGCTGTGTCCTTGCTCTAATCCTGACTACTTCTGGTAATATAAATGTGCTAAAGGGGTCTTTTGGCCACCCCTACATTGCTTCCTAATTGTTACTCAATAACAAATCAGATTTATATACGACAGAATAAATGGCTTTTATCCTATGTTTTGTATCTGTAACAGTGCTTAAACTTGTTTAATGTAACATTTTTTCTGTATGTATGTATGGAGTTTTTCTCCCCGGGCCTCCACTGATAATGGACAAGTATCCAGTTAGACCATCCCGGTCAACAAATGTAAAATAAATAAATAAGGAAACTGCTCTAGTACTTAGTAATAATGTCCATCCCTTCTGGCATGTCTAAAGGTCAGTTCCCTGTGCTTTCTCATATTAACCTGGTGAATTTGGGCATTCTGAGGTAGTGCAGCAACGGCCTCCTGTACAAAGACAACCCTCTCCTTTTACCTCCAAACACTCAGACTTGTGAGAGATGCAGTTTTATATTCAAATTGGAAACCATACACTCTCAGGCCAAGACCAGAATAGCTGGTCAAGAGGAGGAGGTAAACACCTGCACCACATGCAACACACAGCCCTCCAGAACACCCAGAATTACAGCTCTGACATAAAAACACAAACCGCACACCCACCTTCATAGAGGCTTTCAAAACCTCCAAGGCAGAAATGCACTTGACAACCACAATACAGCACAAACCACAAGACACACAGCTCAACTACACAGTGTGCTCCTCAGCCTAAGCTCCTAAGACAAAACAGCTTGCCCAATACACTAATAGGTGACTCGATAGTGAGGCACGCTGATGTCCCACTCACTAGGTTGAATAAGGAGAAGGTAACAGTCAGCTGTCTATCGGGTGCCAGAATCCAACACATGCACTCGGGTCACTCCACAACAAGTATGACTCTGTCACTGTCCATGTGGGTGTGAATGACCTGAGATGCACCTCCCTAGACTACATGAAAAGAGACATGGAAGAGCTCCTGGATTTTGTGGCCCAGGCAGGTACGACCCTAGCCCTGAGCAGCAACAAACCATCACCCAGAATGATACCGCAGCACAAGCAGAAAATGATTGACTCCAGCAATTGGCCAAGTTTCTGGTGTCATTCTAAGGGGATCCAGTATCTATCTGCTTTGGATGACATGATTGACAGACCTCGATGCTTTGCCAGAGATGGCCTGCATCTGTCACCCCTGGGTTTCTGGATACTGGCTAAGGCTCTTGCACCCCTATAGTGCCTTTTATATGCGATATTCCAAAGACTAAATTACCACTGTAACAGCTATAAATAAATGCAATCTGAGGGTCATGCTGCTCAATGCTAGAAGTCTAAATCTCAAGATGCACTTGCTTGAATCACTCCTCAAAATGGAGAACATTGGCATTTGTGCTTTTAATGGAGACCTGATTTAAAGCAGCAGAAAGCACCCCTGTGCTACCAGGCTATAATTCATTCCACACCTTTCGGCCGAAGAACATGGACCGAAGCTCCAAAGGCAGTGGTCTATCCATATTCATAAAGGATATGCACACCTCCAGACTAGTAGCCCAGCATAACGCATCTGAGATACTTCAGGTACAACTAACATTGGGTAAGATGGCAATTCAGGTAGTAGCCTGCTATAGGTCCCCAACCATGTCCCAAGACTCTCACTCCACATTCCTAAGCACCCTGGAAACTATTAGGGTCCAACTCAACAGTCTCATACTAGGTGACTTCAACCACCTCTCCATCAACTGGGAAAACTACTCATGCACCAATACACTGGCCCAGCGCTTCCTGGAATTAATCAATTCCAATGCCCTGGAACAGGTCATTCTTACCCCCACTAGAGGAAGGAAGTTCCGATTTAAGGAAAAAAAGTTCCTTTACACCACCTATGGTGAAAACATTGGAAACATTGGAGAAAGTGATCCAGGATGACATTTACAAGTTATATAAGAAATGTAAATATCGGAAAAAGGACCAAATTATGGTTAATAAAAGACATTCATTGATTGACTCCATCTGTTCGGAAAATGTCAGGATTATGGTTGCAGACAAGGGTGGGGGTATAGTATTGTATGACCAAGAAAAATATAGCAACAAGATATTCGAAATACTTAATGATCCAACTCAGTACGAGGTATCTTCATTAAATCAGGTCAATATCGCCCATAATAGAATAGACTCTTATTTGGAGGAATTTTTATTGGACAATAGAGTTGACGAAGAGCTTTATAAGTTTTTGAAGGTTGAGTACCCCATCCTGGCAACTATAAGAGGCATTCCAAAGGTACATAAAGATCTGATTGATCCACCCTTCAGACCTATAATATCAGGGAGTGCGAGTAAGACATTCCCATATGGTAAAGTAGTGGACAAAAGATTGAAACATATGTACAAATGTATACCGCATATAATGAAGGATTCCTGGGAATTCCTGGGAATATTCAAACAGGAATTGTGGTCACCTAATATCATATTTGTCACTGTAGATGTTAAAGAACTGTTCTCCTGTATTCCTAAGAATGAAGGAATAGACAGCTTTATGCAGAGCCTTAACAAATTTAGTGGGTTACAACAAGAAGAGATTGCCCTACTGTCCTCATTTATGGAAATAGTACTTGACCATAATTATATCTTTTTCGAAGGAGAATATTATAAACAAATCTCAGGTGTGGCAATGGGGGCAGCGTGTGCCCCCATGTATGCCAACATGGTTCTCCTAGATTGGGAAACAACTTACATTTTAAATACAAGTTGGATGAGCAAAATTAAAACTTATGTAAGATACCTGGACGATATGTTTCTTTTATGGACAGGCAATAGTCAAGAATTAGAAGAGTTTATAAATTACATCAATGGTACTACTAATTATTTAAAATTTATTCACCAATTTGATAGACAAGGAATAAACTATCTAGATGTATATGTCTATAATGATGGAAAGACATTTCAGTCCAGGATACATAGAAAAGAGACTTATAGCAATGGTTATTTGCATTACACTAGTGCCCATACATACAAAGTCAAGTACAATATAGTGAAAGGACAGTTAATAAGGGCAGCGAGGATGACATCAGATAGGGGTACTATGCTTAAAGAGGTTAGTTTTATGGTGGCCATGTTCAGAGAAAAGGGATACCCTGACAAGATGTTGGATGATTTAACAGCATATGTAACCCAGGAATGGGGTAGAAAATTTCCCCCACTATTAGGCATAGGTATTCAAAAGAACAATCCACACAACAATACAGAGGGTTAATATTATAATAGGGCCTGTATTGTGAAGTATGGACATTATACACAGCAGGTTAAGCAAATTATTACCAAACACTGGCACATTTTGACAAGCGATTCAGTGATTAAGGACAAAATCCCCCCTGTACCTAATTTTGTGTATAAGACAGGTAATAGCCTCAAAAGGCTTATAGAAATAAGGCAGAGTGCTATACAAGACACAAAGACCTTCAAAAGGGGTACTACGAAGTGTGGGAGCTGTAGTTATTGTAAGTATATATACGAAGGCAAAAGCATAGTATTAAAGGACAGAAATAGAACTAAGGTTCATTTTAAACATGGTAATTGTTTAACTAGACATGTGGTATATCTAGCTATTTGTGACACATGTCAAAGTTATTATGTTGGAATGACGGACCGGTTTCTTAAAAATAGAATTTATGACCACACCTATTGCATTAAGAGAAACGATACCAATAACGCATTGTCCCGTCACATACTCAATAGCGAGACATGCACGGGTTTCAAATTTGGTATTTTGGATGTGGTCAGTATAAATCCTAGAGGAGGTAATACAAAGGCCATTGTGGGAGTAAAAGAAATCAAGTGGCAGCTGCGGCTTGAGGCTGCCACACCACCTGGCCTAAATGAAGTAATTCCTACTAAACCCTTAGTGAGGGTATAATCTTGATTTTGTGGAAATATTGAGGCAAATAAAAAATGTTAGATATTATACAAGATAAGCTATCACTATGTATGTAACAACAGGTTATTGTGTTGGTTGATTCTTTTTGTATTGCACTTTTTATCAAATTATTTATCAAATTTTGTATTTTTTTTAGTATAACATATATATTTTAGTTATATATTTTTTAATCCATAACAGCAGTATTTGCACATACAGTAATAATATGATTCATTTGTGAATACTGATGTGTTTCCAAGTTATATTTTAACAACAGCACATTATGCAGTAAGTTTGCAATAGAGTTAAAGGATAAGATGGTTAATCAAGTTTGAGATGGATATTTTACTGCATAAGTGATGCATAGGGTTAAATGTAGGTAATTGGGTAATTGTTTTTAGAAAAAGGCAGGAAATTAAGGTATTTAAAGTGTATTCAAACAGTTTGTCTGATGTTCTGAAGAAATCTAGATTCACTAGATGAAAGCGCTCAACTAATAGTGTCATCGTTGGTGCATGGTTTTTTAATAAAAGAAACTAACTGCAGTACTATCGTGGTTCCTGACTCGTTGAGCTGTGTTGGGCTTACAAGTTGTGAGTTGATCTGGTTATTACTAACATGGGCAATTGTTGCTATACACCAGTAGTCAATTCCTCCCTGGTTAGATCCGACCACAAACCAATCACCATGGAAATCCACATCTCACCCACAGCCCCCCACAAAGGTAACCACCATGAAAAACTTCTCCAAAGCTGACTTTGGGATCCTAAAAAAAGAGGTGGCTAACTTTGCGGCACCTATGTCAATGGAAAATAGATGCAAGACTGCTGAATCATACACCAATGCACTGTATGAAGACGTACATAAATGCATGGAACCAGCCATACCCAACAGAACCCAAGACGCTCTCCTCTATATAAAAAAAAAAAAAAAAAAAAAAGGAAGCCATTCTGACGGTCCCCTGCAGTTAATACTCTATCCTAGAAGGAAGAAACTGTTGCAGAAAAAGTTGAAGTTCCAAGACTGGAAAAACTCCCTTATTAGCCTCAACAAAAAGTTGAGATCCCTCATCAAAACCTCTAAAGCGAGCTACAAAGGCAGAATTGTGGCAGACACTAAAAACAACCACAAACCCTTCTACAGTTCTATCAAGAATCTCCATGGCATTACCCAGATTTGCTCTGAGTTACTGCACAATGATAACTCCTATACTGAGTCAACAGATATTGCCCAACATACTGGCTGACAGATTCAGTACCAACTTTACCCCTCTCCTCCTCCAAAGGATTAATCACAATACCAGAGGAATGCCAGGCTCCCAGCATTATTGCAGCACAGGTTAAAGCTGTACTGTTCAAGGCCAAGACTACAGCTTCCATGGGACCCGACAGTATCCCTGGATGTGTTCTACATGAGCTACAAAGTGAACTGGAACCACATCTTTGTGCCCTGATCAATCACAGCCTCACCTTAGGCTTTGTCCCTACTGAATGGAGCACTGCTACAGGCATCCCTCTACATAAAGGGTGAGCGACTACAGACTCTGGGAATTATCACCCCATTAGCCTGACGAGTCTGATATGCAAGGCTATGGAGTGCATCATCACAGACCTAATTAACAAGGATATAGGGAATCTCCAAACTCTAGATCTCACGCAATTTGGTTTTGTGAAAGGTAGATCATGAGTCAGTCACCAGAGCTGTGGATGAGGGTGTTAATACAGCCTACTTCGATCTGGCCAAGGCCTTTAATACCATTCCCCACTCAGGAATTATTGATAAACTCACCAAACTATGCATCAACCCCTATATCACTAAGTGAGTTGCAAATTGGCTCACAGAACACAGTGTGAAAGTAGCAGACTCCAAGTCAGACTGCTGACCAGTCATGAGTGGAGTCCCACAGGGATTGGTCCTGGGTCCTCTCCTGTTTGGCATCTACTTCTTCCAAGTCCAGACCAACATGGAGGGACTCTGGCTGACCAAGTTTGCAGACAACTGCAAGCTGGAAGCCATTATTAACTCCCCAAGTGATGTAGAAATCCAACACAAAGGCCTCACTGTGACCAATGACTGGTGTTGAAACCATGGCCTTAAGCTTAATGCCAAAAAATGCATTATATCCTTTGGGAAAAACTCCGTTCCCACTAATTACCACATTGATGGGAGCCCACTGAACACTGAAGGTGTTATAAAAGATCTGGGGATGCAAATCGACAGCAATCTCTCTTTCGACCACCACATTGCCACTGTGGTCAGAAAGTCCTTCAAAGTGGCACATCCCATTACCAAGGGTTTTACATCCAGGAAGAAAGAGGTGGTCATCTCTGTCTACTCTTCCCTCATTAGGTCAGTCATAGAGTATAATGCCCCATTTGGCATGTACCTCACTATATACATGCAGCAGCTGGAAAGGCCACAAATGTACCTCACAAAGAGGATCCTAGGCCTTAAACACATGTACATGGACAGACAAAAAAAAAAAACTCCAGCTATTCTCGGTCTCGTATCGTCTACTATGAGGTGATCTCTGCTTGACTTACAAAGCCATGTCTGACCCAGCTCTGATAGAAATACTACACCTAAAGAAATCCCAATCCCTCCACACCACATGCTCCAGAGACCTCACCCTCATTACCACAATCAACAGAACATGCTGCAGGGGCAGGTTCATAACACAGAGACTTCCCATACTCTGGAATAGACTTCCCATACATGTCAAGCAGAGCACCTCACTGGACCTCAAGAGAAATCTTGATGAGTGGATGGGAAATAGAAAGTTCACTATGGGGGTCACTCCAGTGGCTCCTCTTGATAGAGGCACTGGGAACAAACTGGTGGCACGATGCCAGGACACTTCTATGGGCTAGGCTTGTAAAGGCTCCAGGGCACACCTGAAACCTATAGATTTGGCACTCAAACCAGAATAGATAAAAGGTACGTTTCTCAAGATCTGTGCTCAAACATAGCTATTTTTTCAACAATTCCGTGGCCACTAGCTGATCATAATTCTCTTGTTTTGAAGTTTCAAACTGAGTTTAAATCATTAGTCATCATGTCCAGAATACCATCTTGTATTACAAAAATCAAAGAATTTAAACCCTAGTTACAGTCGGAACTTTGACTAATTATACTTCAGAGGTTAATATAGTTATGATTTGGGATTCACTAAAAGCCTATATACATATATATATATATATATATATATATATATATATATATATATATGGCAGAACTCTCAGTTGGTTTAAAAATAAAATTAAAGAATAGGAATAAGAATTGCAAGAATTACAATCTCAACTTGCGTTACTTAAATCTAAAAAGACTTCAAATTCTTTTGATGATAAACGGAAAACAGAAGACCTAAAAAAAAATATGACGTTCTATCTCACAAGACCAATCTGGCATTAGAAAGATTAAAGATAAACTCTTATGCTACCTCACCTAAGCATCTGAATACATTATCTATGAAAATTAAAATGCAATCTAACACTAACATTGTTAATATCATACATTAAGGGGAAAAAGAAAAAAGTTTCGGATATAGGTGATGCTCTTGATGTCTTTAAACATCATTATACAGAACATTATAAAAAGGAAAGTCTTTCAACTGATCACTTGAATCTGGAAGCAATTTCTTCTAAACTAAATAAAATTCCTGAGAATTTAAAGCTAGATCTTCAAAGACCGATCTCGCATAAGGAAGTCATGGATAGGATAAAAGAAAGTAAACCTTACAAAGCCCCAGGAATAGTTGGCATAACTACAGAAATGTATACACTCTCTTTCCTATATCAAAAACTACTTTATTCCATAAAACACTATTTGAAGTGCAATTACAAGGAATAATCCAACCCTCTTGGAGATATTTTCCAATTACTCCTATTTTGAAAGAAAATAAAGAACCTCAATATTGTAGCTCCTATAGACCAATACCCTTACTAAACAATGATTATAAACTATTTATATCCATTCTAGTTAATAGAATAAAAATTCCTTTATCCAGAAAAATTTGTAATCACCAAATGGATTTATACATACTAGACATATGCATAATAATATTAAAAGGATTCTAACCCTTATTGAATTCTTAAATAGGGAAAATCAGGAAACATTGATAAATGGATTGGACATACAGAAGGCCTTTGACTCTAAGTTGGAATTATTTAAAGTTTTATTTCTATTTGACCTTCCTCCTTCCTTTATTTAGCTTATGATGAATGTCTGTGTTAAATTAGGACCTTTTACCTCTGATCTTACCAAAGGTATTAAGCCGAGATGTCCCATGTAACCTATTTTGTTTGCATTGGCCATAGAAATACTTGCTGTTTTAGTACGAAATAAATCAAAGCTAAAAGGCATATATAGTTTTTCTTTCGGCTTTGCCCGGTTAGGGGTCGCCACAGCGGAACTGCGATCCGCTAATGATTGGCAATGGATATTTTACGGGTGCTGAGGTGCCAGCTCAACACCCAAACTTCAACAGAGGCATGCCCATTCTACATATATATATATATATATAATATATATATATATATATATATATATATATATATATATATATATATATATATATATATATATATATATATATATATATATATATATATATATATATATATGTGTATATA
>NC_056749.1:187404722-187409722 GCF_019279795.1 Protopterus annectens
CCTTTGTAAATAACACTGAATATTTCTCAAGGTGTGCACCTTACAATTCAAGTTTGAAAGACCATTTTCTTCACCAATCTCTAAAGTTTCACTTGATATCATGCAGCAGTTTGTAACTCTGTTGTTTTTATTATATATATGTTGAAATATTGTTTGTTTCATAATTTCTTACAACCAACTAGCAATATATCTGGTATTGTGTGATGTAAATGGACATTGACAATGAATTTACATGTATCCCACCATGGTGTATCGCAATATACCTTCCCTTAATAACATGGATGGCTCTGTTATTTAATAACATAAATATGAAAAATAAGTGAAAAACTGTTATTGTTTCCAGGATGCCCAAAGCAAAGGATGAAAGGTACACCACGACAATCGAAGCAGACCCAAAGGGTAGAAACTTAATATTTTTTTATTTCACAAAATAAAGTAAGCACTTCTGCATTTCCAAGAACACTTCATCAGACTTTCAAAATTCATAGTCTAAAATCATCATTTAAATACTGAGTCTCATACAAAACAGCCAATAAAAACACAGTAAGAACTACTACTTAAATTTTAAAATGCCAATGCATGTATATATCTCTAACATATATGGTTTAATTCAAAAACTCATTTAGTAAATAACTGACATATACTAATAACAGTATAAAAACACATGTATATACATATAAAACATCAAACCATATTTAAAACAATATATGAGGTCTGAGGCTCAATGTTTCAAAGCACGGTCCATGAGAAATGGTTTCAAAGAAACCCCTCTCATTCAGCCCATGTACCCTGTCAGCTTGTAGTCTAATGATCCATTTGCCTTCCTCTTTCTCAGTATAGTTCCTTATATCTCCCAACTTCACTGTAGGATGTATTCATTCTAAAACTAAAAACGTAAAACTATGTGTTGTATCATTATGGATGATATGTCTAGCTATTGCATTGCCTTCATTCTCTTTACTAATGGCATAGACATGTTCTCTAATTCTCTCTCTCAAGGTCCTTTTTGTCTTTCATACATAAAAGCCATTACATTTTTGGCAAATAGCTAAATAAACCAAATTTCTTGACCTACTCTCTGTATAATGATGGAATTGATATGTTAAATGTGTATCAGGATGTATAAAACTACTGGTGTTAGCTATAAAACCACACTGGCTGCAGTGGTGACAAGAGAGTCCCTTTCCTAATAGAATGGAGTTCTTTCTTATTGCTTTTCTCATAACACAAAATCTGTTTAATTGATTTAGTATTCCTATAGCTAAATCTCGGACCAATGCCTTACTACTTCCTTTACCTGATCATCTAACAATAACATACTCCAATTCTTTTTAATTATCTCCGTTACTTTGTTATTATTGTTTGCATATGGAATTACTAACCTGTTTACCCTCTGAGTAGCAATAGCTCCTTGTTTATTATGTAACAGATTTCCCCTCCTAATGTAGAATTGACCGGAACTATCCCGTTTTGTTTCTTGTATTACTTCTAAGCCACTTGGATGGTATCCTCTCTCAACAAAATCAATTTTTACATCACTAATAGCCTTTTCAAAGACACAATCTTCACTTACTAAATGAGAGGTCCTTAATGTTTGACTCTTAATATTTTTATGTATATGTGATGGGTGCATACTATTTCGATGCAGAAGGGCATTCTTTCTGCAGGGTTTCTTAAATATCTCAGTAGTAATTAAACCATTATGTTTAAGTAATACATCCAAAAATTCAATCTCTTTCTGGGACCATTTCCCAGTCAAAGTTAGAAAAGATGTTGTTCCATTAATGTTGGTAATGAAATCATGAAGTGTTAAATCACCTCCCCATTTGAGGAAAACATCATCCACAAAGTGCAACACATAATGAAACAAGAGAAAAACATGTGCTCTAAGATACAAGCATGTTCCCAATATGCCAAAACAAGATTTGCATAAGAGTTAGCACAAGGCGTACCCATTGCTACCCCTGTAGTCTGTAAAAAATATCTATTACCGTAAGTAAACACATTGTTTGTAAGGATTAAATCCATCAACATTGTGATCTTAATAATTATATCATTACTCATACCTTTCTGTATCAAACACAATCTCAGGTATTCTATACCAGTATCATTAGGTATACTAGTAAAAAGTGACACAACATCCAACGTAACCATATAGTCAGATCCATTCATATGATTAATGTCATTATAGACCGAGAGAGTTTCCAGAAACTGTTGAGTATCCCTTAAAATTGAACTAGTTGATTCCACAAATGGTCTCAATTGCTTTTCTATATAAATAGATATAGACCCAGTTAGCCAACCTCTACTGGAGACTATTGGTTTAAACAGAGGGTTTTCTAGTGTTTTATGTATCTTGGGGAGACCTCTAAAGGTGGTTATTAAGGGTTTCTCTATAAGAAAGTACCTATACGAATCACCATCAATAATATTGCACATCAGCATATCGTATAAATTATCATGAACATCCTTAATTATTCTGTCTGTCTGAGAAATAGTTAAAACACTATATGTATTAAAATCTGACAACGTAGCACATATACTAGACTAATAATATTCTTGGTCTAACACGACTACCGCTCCCCCTTTATCTGCAGGTCTAATAACAATCAAGTCATTATTCTGTAAAGCTTTCAAAGCTTGCCTTTCTTCCTTATTCAAGTTGCAAAACTCAGGTTTCAAATGCTATCTATCCAATTGAAACATGGCTAACAAATCATTTTCACAAGCCTTTTCGAAACTATCTAATAATGGATGCAAATTGGGTGTGTAAGTTGATGGCTTTCTAAAGGTATGACATTCTTATTGTTACTATTATTATCATATTGTAAGGACAATGCAATATTCCTGGAAAAACGCTTCACATCAACAATTAAATCAATAAAATCTACATTTTGTGTCTGAATGAATGGCAGTCCCTTATTCAAAACTGCTTTCTCAGCAAATGTTAATACATACTTCAATAAATGTAAGGTCCTGTTGACTGGTTTCAGGTTTTTTTTCTGAAACTCATGTTGCTTGTCTGACATTTTCCGTTTCTTCCCCATGTAATGTGGGCTCCACGGCTCTGATTCGTTGCTCAGAAAGGCAATGGAAAATGGAGCGATGAAAGGTCGCTAGATGACGTCGTCGACACTGGTTCTTGGATATTTACTTTCCTTCTAACAACAGGTTCCTTCAAAGAAAAAACCTGAATATCTGTTTGTTCAACTTCTAACGATTATGTCCCCACTACCTCAGTAGCATTCTCTCCGGCTTGAGGCGGAAGTGATGTCATCTCTGGAGGAATAGGTGGTTGTACAGGATGTACCGCTCTCGTTTGTTGACCGGTACGAGATGAGGTAACATCTCTAGTCCGAGTGGATTCCCTCGGCCAAGAAAATATGTTCCCCTTACTAAAATCTAGGCAATTTCTCCAATTTCTTTTTCTTTGCTAATAGCAACCTACTATCCAAAGCTGCAAGTGAAGTTGAAAGTTCACGTACAAACTCATCCATTTGTGTACACGATACCAAAAGGCTTGAGTTCTTGTTCAACTTTGCCTGCTTCGATACTCTGTTCTTTCTCGATCAGTGTACACTGCTCTATTAACAGCTTCATATATCCGAAGTTAGTCTCCAAATTAAGCTTCTACCATTCGGAGAGTAGTCAAGGGTAAGTAGAACCAAAAGTCGGCATTTTAAGTACACGGAGGCCCCTAGGAACTACTTTAAAAGAAACACAAGCCTCCATATGTTTCTTCTGCCCCTGGACATTCTTGAGTTTCATTAATAAGTCTTCTAGCTTCCTAGTTAATTGCAATGCATTGATATTAACAGTTTCCCTTTTATGCATATTTGCTCTGTTAACTAAGTCCGCACATAACTGTAATAAAGGTTACCATCAGTCAATAGTAGCAGTTTAATTTTACCAGTGCCAATAGGTGCATCATCAATTCCAGATGGTGTCCAAAGGGTCTCTTCTGTCATGTCCCTTGGTGTAACCAAACAAAGTCCAAAAAATGTAAAAAAAAAAGGAACACCAAACAGGTAAAATACCTCCAAACAAAATGAAAATAGTCCAAAGCAAAGGATGAAAGGTACACCATGACAATCGAAACAGACCCAAAGTGTAGAAACTTAATAATTTTTTATTTCACAAAATAAAGTAAGCGCTTTCACGTTTCCAAGAACGCTTCATCAGACTTTCAAATTCATTGTCTAAAATCACCATTTAAATACTGGGTCTCGTACAAAACAGCCAATAAAAACGCAGTAAGAAATACTACTTAAATTTTCAAGTGCCAATGCATGTATATATCTCTAACTTATATGGTTTCATTCAAAAACTTGTTTGGTAAATAACTAACATATACTAATAACAGTATAAAAACACATGTATATACAGCAAACCATTTTTAAAATAAATAAATATGAAAAATAAGTGAAAAACAGTGATTGTTTCCAGGATACCCTACAGTAGAGAAATTAACCTTGCTGTCATTTAATTCCTTACACTTTCTAATACTACCTATTTGTTAAGTCAGTTAGTAAATGAAGTCAGACCCCATAAAGTTCTGGATGCCATATTTAGCTGTGGGTGTGAAGTGAAAGAATACAAAAAAGAAACGGGTTGAATAACTGCATACTGCTACACAAATCATTTAAGAAGCTTGAAGTTTATAGTCCTAATGCTGTTTCATATATATAGTTCCTTGTTGGAGTGTAGGGAATATAGAATACAGTTCAAATGGGGTTGCATGGACTAGCTGAAAATGTGGTTGCTAACTTTGAGAGATAAATGTCATGTGATCTGCCCATAATAAAGCTTTTGCAGTGAAAATCTCAGTTTTTACACAGGTTCATAGGCAAGTACTAGGCTAGCTGCCCTTGTGGGCCATTTTTAAGCCAAGAAAATGCCCTTTTTGGTATTTGAATTAACCAATCACATTTGGTTTCAGATGAGCCTTCCCCATCTCATGGTCTATAATTGTATCTTACTCCTACTGAGAATAATTGGGT
>NC_056749.1:187414722-187499527 GCF_019279795.1 Protopterus annectens
CTTTTGGGAAACAGATTGCTTCAACCTTCTGCATTGATATCAGTGAATTAGAGACTTGGGCATCTGGATTGATAACTGCCTTTCTTTGATCGCCATTTAGTGACTATAGTTAGAAAATCAGTCTGTATTTCACAACTAATTGCCATGAGTGGTCTGACTAGGGAAGAGTATAATATGCTTTGTGGCACGAATCTTCCTAGAGATATAAAAATAAAAAAAAACTTGAAAATGCAAAGGTTCTTATCTCTGGCCTCAAAAATGTTAGCTGGGATCCTTGTCCTTCTATTCCGTATCATATAGTCTCTTAATGAAGGATCTGTGCCTAGTTTATTGTGCCCACAAGGATCCCTCTGTCCTTTTAACTCTGTTTAGCAGCCAACAGTAGAACAAGATATCCTAATTTACATCAGGAAATAAAACGAAGGAAGGATGGCTTTATTATCCAGTGCCTCTGTTTGCTCTGGAATAGGTTTTCCCTACCAGTCAAACAATGTGGTTCACCGTCATCCTTCAAACATAGCTTCCAGCTGGATGGGTACACAAATTCTCTCTGGGATTTACGGGCCTTGTTCTCCTGGCTAGGGATGGTAGAAAGTGAGGGTTGTTGTCATGATGCACATGACCCTGGTCAACGTCTTTTGTATTTCTTATCCTGTGAGAGGATGGTCTGGTCAGTTAGTAGTAGTGCACAAAGATATCTGAGTACTAATCTTAGGGAGAATGTTAGTTGTATTTCAAGGTCTCCTGTTCAGGTCAGTTGAGATAATCTGTTGGTAGAAGAAATCTGTGAATTATATATAAAAGTTGTGAAGTGCAAGGTGAGAAAGCATGGGATGTATGCTGGCTCAGACTGTTATCAGAGAAAGTAAAAAGTTGTGCAGAGATGTCCGATTTGCAATGTGCGCCACACTTGGAATCCTAAGGAAGCAAGCGTTTCCGAAAGTATCAGAATTGCCATGGAATAAGCCTGACTGATTTGTTTCAGTTTTGAGTTGGCCATTATTTGACCCAAGTATGTTATTCTAAATCTCCAGAAACAGTGAATGAGAGCTACAACAAGATGTTTGGTTCACGTTCTAAAAAGGCATGGACTAACAAACTGTGATGTCGGACTATGGTCTTCAGCTTATCAGCCACTTTAAATGGCCTGAAAAGGAATGAGAATTTAAGGATTTCACTGTCCCTGTGGAGGGGGCAGGGCAATGGTTATGTAGAGAAAACGATTCAGACTGAAAAGTAAGATGTTTGAGCATTGGTTTCACTGCACAGCAATACAACATTATAAGGATGACCATTATCAACACCCTTGTTAATGAGCAGGAGGACATAGGAGTAAACTTCTGACAGCTACTTGGGTGCTAGTACCAGGGAATGAAGATAACAAGACCTCACTGCTGAGAAGGAACTGATGCAAAATACTCCGGGAAAAATGTCACTTAAATTATGGAGACAGAATGCATGTCCAAAGAAATTGTACATGCAGGTCATACTGATGCACTTGTACTTGGGACTGTCCCTAAACCAATATGTTACTTTGTACAAGAGTCTAATTTACAGATGTAGAGAAGGAACTGAAGACGGCCACACAGAATTTTCAGGACTGAGTACAATACACACAGTGAAGGAGCTGAAAAGGGAGAATTTAATGAGTATACTGGCAGTCAAAGATTTCTACTGCTAGAAATATCCAAAACTTTGTCTAAAGTGAAACATGAAGATATAAGGAGATGTAAGGGTTCTCGGGAAAAGATAAACACATCACAGCCTTGGAACTAGTTATCAGATGTAGTTGAAGAAAAAAAACAGAATCACGTGAAATGCAACAAGGATCTGTCTAAACATATAGCTTTAGAAGATTTATTAAGACTAGAAGGATCTGTATTATAACTAAATAAAGTTGAAGATAATTCTAGAAACTGAACAATATTTTTGATTGGTGAAAAGTAATTTGAATAAGACTGAATTATTTGTAATTACCCATTAACATATATATATATATATATATATATATATATATATATATATATATATATATATCTATAGTACCTTATGTACAGTAGAACTAATTAAGAGATTATTGATGTATTGTATACAGTTCCCTTATTAAGAAAATAGCCATAATGCACGTTCAGCTTGTCTGTCTTCAGTAGAAGCATAGTACAGGGAACTTGTAATGCTTTTGTTTCCTACACTTCAGTATTCAGTATTACAAGAGAGTCTCAGCTGAATGTGGGAAGGAGAGGGCTAGATATGGGCTTTATTTTTAAACTAATAGAACTTGACATTTAAAGCTTGAGAAGGAGCTATTTATTTCAGAATTTAAGCACTTTTTTAAAACTAGTAATCTTCGGAAACGACAAAAGCTTCAGGCTTCATACATATGCTTGGAAAAATTAACTGATGCACAGCATAAATCATCATCGTCCTCCATTCTTCCACTTCCACCTCCATTTTATACATTGATTAGGGGTGTAGCATCAACCATCACCACCTCTTGATTCAATGTCACTCTCTTAACTTCACACTCTCAACTTCAACAGTCATGCCTGACTGACAAAACTCTTCTTTCACACAATCCATCCAGCACTTTGCTGGACACCTCTTCTGCCTTTTACTCTTGCCTTCTTCCTGTCTGTCCCAAATCTCCTCCTCTAAATTGTCTTCTGCTTTCCTGCACATGCCCAAACCACCGTAATCTGTTCTCTTTGACCTTTTCTGCAATTGGAGCTACTTTGGCTTCTGCTTTTTTGTCCTCATTTCTTAGTCTGTCCAACAGTGTGCATCCCACCACCCTTCATAAATCTATTTCTAACCCACCAGGCAGACCAATTGTTGCAGGTATTGGCTCACTCCCCGAACCACTTTCTGTGTTCTTGAAAGTACAATTAAAACCACTATTGAAGGAAGTTGGAGCTAGAATACAGGACACTACAGAATTTTTACAAATATTACAAGATACTCAATTGGAGCCACACTGGCTCATGTGTACGCTGGACGTAAAATCCCTATACACCAGTATACCCCATTGGGCGGGATTACATGCTCTACAATATTGGTTGGAGAAGACTAATCTATATTCACCTGGTTTCAATACCCTTATTATCTGCATGGCTGAACACGTACTCAATAAAAACGTGTTTTATTTTCAAGGGGAATGTTACTGGCAACTGCAAGGAACTGCCATGGGCGCATCCTTTGCTCCGATCTATGCCGATCTATTTATGGCTTATTTTGAAGAATGCGTTATATATAATCCATTACACAACATATATATATAGTGGAAATTGATATATGACGAAGATACCTAGATGATTGTTGGATGGTGTGGTGTGCCGATTCCACATACTTGAATTTGTCGAGTATCTCAATGACAACATTTGGGGTATACAGTTTGCAATAACATTTGATCTACAAACAATTGATTTTCTTGACGTTACAGTCTACAGAAATCATGATCACACATTGAATACTAAAATTCACAGAAAATATCCACAATACAACACTTTACTACATGCATCTAGTATGCATCCATGTCACACCATCTGCAACATACCGAAATCACAGTTTCTTAGGATTAAACGTATCCGTTCCACTAGGTTGGATTTTGAGGAAGCCAGGGCGGATCTAGAGAATAGATTCTTGGAGAGGGGATACCATCCCTTTGATATCCATTCAGCCAGTACATGGTCAGAAAAACAAGACAGAAACACTTTACTCGAATACAAGCAGTCATCACAAATTACTGAGGAATCCACACTCAGATTTGTGACTACATATGGTAGAAATCATAATGCCATTAGGAATATTCTAGATGCCAATTGGAATATTTTGCTGGCCAATAACCAGTTAAGGCAAATATTGGGACCAAAATTTCAGTTCTCATACAGAAGGGGTAGAACGCTGGGAGCAATATTCTCTCGCTACAAACATAAGGAGAGTGGAGGGGCCAAATATAAACAGTTGACCATATCAGGTGATCAACTCTTGGGTACATTTCCATGTGGCCATTGTTCATCCTGTAATCAGGTAAGCAACTTAACAGTTCAGTAGTGCCAACACAAGTAAAGTGTATGACCTAAGGGTTTTTGGCAATTGTTCCAGTACTTGGGTTGTTTATTTGGCCACATGCCAATGCTCGGCTTTTTATGTTGGGCAAACATCACGCTCACTAAGGATTAGGATGGGTGAACATAGGAGTGATATTAAAAACAAAAAGGATACCAATGCTTTGTATAGACATACTATCAAACATCAAAATGCCAAATTTATGTTCATGGTTATTAATTACTGGGGACAGGAGCAATATGCAGGGTTGGCACAGTTTCCTCAGCCACAAAGAAAAATATTGGATTATTCATCTAGGGGCACTCTTTTTCCCCAGGACTTAATGACCATCTATAAAAATGTACTGCCTGGTATACACTGAAATCAACATATTAAGGATGGATTCATCCAGATAAATGTGATCCGAGTGTTAGAATATTACCTAACACGTTGTTTCATTGGAATTTTCTTGGTTATTTGTTGTTGCCGTGGTGTATTTTTTAATTCAATCTTTAAATTTTTTGCTATTATAAGACTAAGAAATTGTTAAATATTTTTTTCAGTTGATATTAATTTTTGTGAGATTACAATACATAAATTGTGCCTTTATCTTTATCTATATGGTCAATAATTATCCTATTATGGATCTCATATGATGAATATCCCCTTGGTAATATAAATTGGTGCAGTTACCCCTGTGATCTATACCAGATACCAACAAGGGATACTTTAGTAAATATAGTCCTATTAAAGTGATGTAAATACTAATATTTGGATTTCATATTTGATATGTCTATATACTCTTGCCTTGGGACATTCTGATGTGGTAGTTTGACAGGTAACCTTGTATTATATTTTGGATATATTTTGTCAAAATAGTTGTTTAACTATTTTTCTTTCTTATTGTGGACACACAATTTTGTTCTTTATTTAGGAGTCACACACTATGGCGTTATCTAACATAACCAGATTAATATTATTTGTTTATCTTTATATACACCCTAGTAATTATGTGGTTATAATAATGTATATTTTTCTATACTATGAACTTTGATCTGATGTGCCTGTATTTTACTATGTACTTAATATTAGCTATGGGGATGGACCATACCATTGTCAGCCATTGGTTGGTGAGATATATAAATACTCATGTGTTTGCTAATTAAAATATATGTTATGTTTCACTGAAGAAGGCTGTTTAGCCGAAACCGGTTTGAAAATAAACCTATTTTGTTTTTTTTCATAGTTATTTAATCAGTTTCTTATAAAAGTACCTGACTGCTCATGCTGGCCTCTAGTGTTTACCTGCATATTGGTTTGGCCGTGCATACCGTACTTGCGAGGAGTGGAGTTAGTTCATCCCACCACCCTTCCCAGACACTTCATTTCGATCATTTCTAGCTTCCTCATCTCCTCTGCCTTTACTGCCCAATTTTCTGTACCATACAGTAGTACTGGTCACGCCACGGTCTTGTACACCTTACTTTTTAGCTTCTTTGGCATTCTTCTGGCATATATTATCCCTGATGTATGTCAGTTGGCTGCAGCCCCTCTGATTCTAGCTTTGACCTCCTTATTCAAACTTTGCTTCTCAATCAGCCCTCCCAGATACTTAGTTGTTTAACTGTTCCACTATTTTCTCTTCTATCTTAGTTCTTATCTTCTGATTTCCTCCATTTACTGACACTACAAATGGCTTATCTGTACTCTTTCATCCTGTGTGCATTCAATTTTACATTCAGTTCCCTTATCCTTTGCTGAAGTTCTTGATTAGAACATACAGCAACTATGTTGATCTGTCACTATCACCATTATGAATAGAAGTGGGCTCGGATGAGCTGTGATGCACACCCGCTTTCACTGGAAATCCCTCTGTGAGACTGAACACTGTTCATACTAGAGTCATTGGGTCCTTGTACTTAACGTACACTAATTCTGCCAATATTTTGGGGACTTCAAACCACTGCAGGACTGTGCAAATCAGCTTTCTTGGGACCTTGTCATATGCTTTCCCCAAGTCTAGGAATACGAAGTTGGACTCTTTCCTCATATTTTGCTTCTTCTCAACAATCTGGCCCACTGCAAACATCTGGTCAGTTGTGCTACATTCTGATTTGTATTCGAACTGCTCATCTCCCATCTTACTTTGTGCTAGTCTTTATCAGGCTGATTGATAAATGAATATAAATGGCATAAATATAAATATTGTAGGATACAATGTACATTACATAACCCTCAACATATGTGCTAATGAATTCTGGATAAAACCATAAATTGGGGGGGGGGGGGTGTGAGACCCAAAGTCAGGGAAGTTGTTAAATACAACTCTCCAAAAAGTTAATGAAACAGGTTTTGTAGCGACATGCATTTTTTGAACACAAGTATGAACCTCTAGTGTATGGCATTAACTTGTACCAACTCTTTTGCTCAATGTTTTCTGGATTCCAACACCTTGAATCTACTTATCCATACCCCCACCAGGGGCAGCAATATCCTAGACCTAGTCATTACCAACATGGGCGACCAGTGTTCCACACAAGAGGTCAGTTCCCTATTTGTCAGATCCGACCACAAGCTAATCAGCCTAGACATCCACATCTTGCCGCCACCCCCCATTAGGGAAACCACCATAAAAAATTTCTCCAAAGCCAAGTTAACACTTCTTAAGACAGAAGTGGCAAAGACAGAAGTGGCAAACTTCACAACACCCACGCAGATGGACAATAGAGGTACGACTGCTGAATCCTACACAAATGCACTTCATAAGCATTTACAGGAGTGCATGGATCGTGCTATCCCTAACAGAACCAAGATGCTATCCTCCAAAAAATGGAAGCCAATCTGGTGGTCCCCTGTCATAAACAAACTCTACAACAGAAGAAAGAAACTGTTGCAAAAAAAAGTAAAATCCCATGATTGGAGGAACTCCCTGGTCAGCCTCCGTAAGAAGCTGAGATACTTCATAAGATTCTCCAAAGCTAGTTATGAAAACAAAATCTCCAAAGCTAGTTATGAAAACAAAATCGCCACTGATTCTAAAGACAACCACAAAGTATTCTATAGCTATGTCAAGAATCTCAATGGCAACACTCAGATCTGCTCGGAGTTGCAGCAGAGTTGCACTAAATATACAGAACCAACTGATATTGTCAACATCCTGGCAGATAGGTTTAGTGCTAACTTTACCCCCCTCTCACCCCCTAAAGGGGCCATCTCTATACAGGAAGAATGCACAGTTCCTGTAATCCTGGCTGGACAGGTAAAAAAAACACACACTCCAAAGCCAAGAACACAGCATCCATGGGACCTGACAACATTCCAGGCTGCGTTCTACATGAACTACAGAATGAACTGGCACCCCACCTAAGCATCATGTTCAGTCATAGCCTTACCTCAGGCTTTGTGTCCACTGAATGGTGCACAGTGATGGTTATCCCACTCCACAAAGGGGGAGCCATCATGGACCCCGGGAACTACCACCCCATTAGCCTAACAAGCCTGGTCTGCAAGCCCATGGAATGTATCCTCATGGAACTTATAAACAAAGACATTGGTAATCTCCAAACTCTGGACCCCACCCAGTTCAGGTTTGTAAAACGCAGATCATGTCTCCTAAACCTGATAGACTTCTTTGAAGCAGTCACCAAAGCTGTAGATGAGGGTAAGGTGGTTCACACAGGCTATATAGATCTCGCCAGGGCTTTTGACACCATGCCCCACTCTGGAATTATAGATAAACTCACTAAACTAGGTATAAATCCCTATGTCACAAGATGGGTTGCCAATTGGCTTACTGACAGAACCACACTTGGAATGTAGCAGACTCCAAATCCATCTTCAGACAAGTGGAGTACCACAGGGTTCAGTCCTGGGTCCTCTCCTGTTTGGTATCTACTTTTCTGAAGTACAGGCTAACACAGAAGGTCTTTGGCTAATGAAGTTTGCAGATGACTGCAAACTAGGAGCCATAATTGAAACTCCTAACGATGTGGACATCCTACAGAAGGGCCTCACTGAGACAAATGCCTGGTGTAAAAGCCATGGCCTCAAGCTGAATGCCAAAAAGTGCATTGTCATCCCCTTAGGTAAAAACTCTGTACCCATGAGCTACCACATAGGTGGTAGTCTACTTAACACTGAAAGTGTGATAAGAGACCTTGGAACACAGGTGGACAGTAGTCTCTCCTTTGATCACATCGCCACAGTAGTCAGGAAATCCTTCTACATGGCACACCTCATCACAAAAGGTTTCTCATCCAGGAAAAAAAGAGGTCATTGTTCCCCTCTACTCGTCATTCATTAGACCCATTATAGAGTACAGTGCCCCTTTTGGTATGTACCTCACAAGACATCTACAACAACTGGAAAGGCCACAGAAATACCTCACAAAGAGGATTACTGGCCTCAAACAGATGCCCTATGCAGACGGTCTCAAAAAAACTCCAGCTTTACTCCATTGCATATCGCCTACTCGGAGGCGATCTCTGCCTAACATAAAAAGCTATGTCAAACCCAGAGCTGTTGGACATGCTCCACTTAAAGAAATACCAATCCCTCCAAGCTACACGCTCTAGGGAACTAAACCTTGTCACCACAATAAATAGAACATGCTGGAGGGATAGATTCCTGTCCCAGAGACTTCCCATACTCTGGAACAGACTACCTATCTATATCAAACAAAGCTTCTCATTAGCACTCTTCATGAAAAATCTTGATGATTGGATGGGAAATAGGAAATTCACCCCGGGGATCATCTCTGTAGCTCTGCTCGACAAAGGCACAAGAAAATAATTTTCTTGGGTGGCGAAAGCCAAGGTACCTTTTTGGCTAGGCTTGTATAGGCCATAGAGCCGATAGCGTAGTACCTACCTATGAACTGTACTCCTCAATGATATACCAGAAAAACAAAAATCGTATAAGAAACAGGGCAGAAATAAGAGAGAAAATGAGGCATTTGCAAAATCAAAGACCGTTCTTGCAAGTGTTTTTTTTCCCCCAAGATAAAATAAGGAACTATATAACATAAAAGCTAATATAGTCATTATACTGCACTTAAATTACTGAATACAGCAATAAAATGGTGGTGTAGAAATGCTGCTTAGCATTTCTAAGGTACTCAAAAAAAAAAAAAAAAAAAAAGTGGAGAGAAAGGGAGAAGTCTTAGAGTGTTAGATACCTTTCAACTGTACAGATTTTCGCAGAATGTCGAGCTTTTTGCCTCATATTTTTGGTTCATTTTTTTATAATACTGCAGTTTTCTGGCAAATCATTAAAGACTGAAGTTAGAAAATAATGACAGACATTTGAGTTGTACGTTCATAGGTAGGTAGGTACTAGGCTATCAGCCCAAGGGCCTAAGTAAGTCTAGCCAAATTTCCTGTGCCCCTGTTGAGCAGAGCCACAGAAGTGATCCCCAGGGTGCATTTCCTATTTCCCATCAACTCCAGATTTTTCTTGGAGTGCTAATGGGGAACTTTGCTTGACATAGATGGGTAGTTTGTTCCAGAGTACAGGAAGTCTCTGGGAGAGAAATCTATCCCTCCAGCATGTCCTGTTTATTGTGGTGACAAGGTTTAGGTCCCTAGAGTGTGTAGCTCGGAGGGATTGGGATTTCTTGAGGTGTAGCATGTCCAACAGCTCTGGGTTTAACATAGCTTTATTTGTTAGGCAGAGATCTCCTTGGAGTAGGCGATATACTACAGAGTAAAGCTGGAGTTTTTTGAGACTGTCAGTGTAGGGCATCTGTTATAGACTTCATACCCTTCAGAAAATTCATACTAATGCAAAATATGTTATTCTATTGACTTTCTAAGTTTGTAAAAACAATATTTTAAAATTGCCCCTATTTTTGAAACTTTGTCTCACTTTTATTTATGGCTTGGTCCAGATTTCTTGATCTAAGTGGTTGAGAGGTATGGTTGTTGGTATCCTGTGTTTCATTAAGTGAGGTACTTATTTAAAAGTTTTTTGAGATATCCTATTCATGTAGAATTGGTTGAAGGTGAACTGCATAGCTTAGTATAAGCAGATACTCTATTTGGGCTGCAGTTTCTCACTAATCATTTCAGAATGCTTTGACTAGATAATGTTGGAACCTTACGCGTTCTGTTTCAGCCTAAATGAATATGAGAGAGAGGATTCTGTATTAGGTGATCTCCATTTCTGTACAACACATAATCATACAAAAAGAAGTGACTGAAACAGAGGCAGGTTTAAGACAACTATACTGTTACTGAAACAGAGGCAGGTTTAAGACAACTATACTGTTAAACTAATAAAGTGACTGTTAGACTGTACACATCAAAAATGTACCTACAAGACATGCATGGAAATTGCCTTCATCAATATCTCCTTTCGGATTATCCTGGTTAGGGGGTCACCACAGCAGAACAGCGGTCCGCAGAACAATTGGCAATGGAGTTTTATGGTGTCAAGTTGCCAGCTCTGTGCTCAACCTTCCACAGAAGGCACACTCACACCTAGCGCCAAGTTAGTGTCCAATCCACCTACAGCATGTCTTTGGGATGTGGATGGAAACCGGAGCACCCGGGGGAAACCCACACGACCACAGGGAGGACATGCAGACTCCGCACAGAAGGTAATGGAAATTACCTTCATAAACTTTGAGATATCATTGCTCAAGAATTCTTTATCATGTCATTTACTGGTAAAGATGCATATTTTCTGTATCAGACAAATATATGCACACTTTAGTTTTATCTCTAGATATGATGTGTTAAAATAAAAATGGAATAGAATTAGAGAAAATGGTGAAAAAATAGATAATGTTTAGATGTCTTTAATAAATTGCAGATTACTTAATTTCGCGTAATGGTTTCTGAATAGCATTTTCATGACTGGCTGACACATTGTCAGTATTACTCTTTCATCTGGTTTTTGCCAATAAAAACACCTGACATACAACACTCTGAATGCAGTTTGATGTTCACATGTTTAGGGTATTCATACTCAATGTGAAAACATGAAAATATATGAAAGACAAATCAATATTTGTTATCTATATTTTTCAATTAGTGCTACAAAGATATTCTGCAGATCACAAAAGTTTTAAGGCAAGGCCAAGAAAAATGAAAAACTAAATAGCAAGATATCTTAGCTAGAGGTAAAAAAGTATATTGTAGGAACATTTAGTCTCAACGATAACATGCAATTAATCTTTAAAAGATAAATGTATCATAGCATTTGCTACTTCAGAACAATATGATACTAAAACCTTCCATGATGCTTTACAGCCTTTTTTATGTCAGTCAACATACGTATTCTGTTACTAAAATATGCATAATTGATGTTTGCTGCTATCAGTAATAAAGGAAATAAAACTGTGGATGACATTTAAAGACAAATGTATTATGTATACAGAACTAATGAAAAAGACAATGGCTTCTCTTCCAGACATCCATAATAAACCTGGTGTAAAATCTAATCAGCTGGACTTAAAAATGTGCAGTTTTAAATCACTTTGCTTCAAGATACTCTGTTTAAAACAATGCTGCTACAGAAATTTATGAGCAGAGTTGATTGATCATTTTTCTGATTTTTATCGGGCCATTTTGCAGTATTCTTCCATAACGATGCATAAGAATCCTTCAGTGTACACGTTCTGCATGCAAAGCTATGTTCATCTGTTAGTTTGCAAGTACATGATGTACTCAATGCTGGTTTCTGACTTGCTGTACACTAATAATTTAGCATTACCTGTTGATGGTAGACAATAAAAAAAAAACGGCAATGGTACACTGAAGCATGACTCCAAAAACCATCCAGTAGAACTATATAGAACGCGTTTATTTGTAGGTAAGCGCTTTCAGCACGCCTACGAATAAACGTGTTCTATATAGTTCTACTGGATGGTTTTTGGAGTCGTGCTTCAGTGTACCATTGCTGTTTTTTGCTGTGTTTGGTATTTACAATGGGACCTGCTTACCTGCTGGGCAGTACTTTATTTTGGTTTCTGATGGTAGACAATGTTTGAAGGGATATCTTGAGAATTGTCTTAGACTGTGTGTTTTGGTCGATAACATTGTATTAAGTGTCATTGGCTCAGTAGGTAGCACACTTGTCTTTGGTTCTGGAAGATCAGAAGACTGTGGGTTCTATTCCACACCAGGCTAATTTTCCAATACTGACTCTGCAGTACCGTATAAAGGGATGCTACACTCCTGATTTTGCCATCCTTACCATTTTATCCAATCAGCTTGAGATGATGGTAGTTCAGCTGGATGGAAATTTCCCATGGCACTTGTATCTTCCTGAAAAGAGGACACTGATCAAGTGGGATTAACCTGGTTAACAAGGAGAAAATAAGTAATTAAAAATGCTATGGTATTAACTGAGTTTGACAGTTTGCATTATACTTCACCCAACAATATTTAAAAAAAAAAAAAAAAAAAAAGGATTTAAGTACTCATTATTAGTAACATACCAGTATTGGAGTGGTGCACTAACATAAAATAAGACATAGCATGTTAAAATGCTCAGATGTGCAACCTTTTAACAGTGCAAATTTTTTTATTTAGCAATGCACTTTACAGCAACTAAGAGGAAATGCATAATTCTGAGGTGCAACATTTAACACAACAGTACTTTTTATACAGGACACACTGTTAACAATAGATCCCTATTGCAGTGAAGCTGTGACTGTGTGATTCATAAAAATGTGTGAAAACCAACATTTAACAGTGTACTTGTATTAAGAAATAGAGATGGGATGCAGATGCATGCAACAGTGGCACTGTGTTCTGACGAGCTATATTCTGAGTTTTCTGATGAGGGTCCCGAATGGAGCTGTTATACTAGTTGTACTTTACAGCAATGGAGAACATACAATATTTAAAAACTGTGGGTAACGCATTATTAGCAAGATAGCACTGCAGGAATGGAACTGTGACATAATGCAGGATACAACATGTTAACATGTTTTAAGAGTATAGTATTTAACAATGTACTGTTGTGCTAAGAAAAACAAAAGACTGAAAACACATTATTAGCAACAAACTTGTTATGCACTGACACCTTCTCTAAAATGCCTGAAGCTGTGTCCCAACCAGAGATGTGATATTTTGCAGTGCGTTTTATAGAATGGGAGAAATTAGAATCACTATTTTATAAAATTACTATGAAAAGCAACACTTGGATTGCAGTACTTCATGAGGAGCTGTAACATTCTGGTTTGCCTGCTATTGAACAGAATCATACCCATAAAATTTTAAGGTAGCCACCTTCGTATTCTCAGTAAAGGATTATAGAATTGTTCTCAATTCATAATGGGTACTATAAGCAATCCTAGCATTTCTAATGTAATTTCTAGCAACTTTAACTGTTTTTCTCCTCCAACAATTATATAGCCCTATTTTAGACACTAGCTCTGGTTCATACTTTACTTTTCCCTCAACACACCCCAAAATACACTCCACTTTATTTAAATATGTGAAGGCCATAGTATGAAACTACTTATAAATAAGCAAGTCATATCATAAAACAAAAAAAAAACATAAATTTTAACAATGTGCGTTGATCAAAAAGAAGAGCTTACTCTATCTCCTCATCTGTGGTGACTTTGTGACTTTTCACCTAATCTTGGGCCTATGTTATCTAAATGTTAGAAGCACATAAAAAGATTGAACAGGTATATTAAAAAGTATAGTTCTATATACCAGGCATCTTACAATCACTGAAATTTGTTTAAAATACATTACCTCCATGAAAATAATTTCACTGGGGCACCACCCAGTGGTGTAAACACTGGCTCTAGATGATTATCATTGCTGAAGAGGCACTAAAACCCTATGTATAAAAATAGGAAAAAGGGGCTGTGGCTATATGAATGGATGGGTGATATAGTAAGGACTGATCAAATGTTAAAAATGTTATCTTAAATGGAATAACATTTTACTACAATAGTCTAGAAGTGGGTCTCTTTAATACACGCACACCTTTTTAGTAATTTTGAGCTGTTAATATCATCTATAAAAATGAATGCATTGTAAACTACTGCACATGATATGGTAGCATACAGATTGTATCTATCAAAAGCTTTCTCTCCTTGCCAACATCATCACTAAAGCAGGAAATAATAGTCTTGGGCAATTTTAATGTTTACTGGTCGAAAATCTCTACCTAGAAGCCTCATAACCGTAATCTCCTTTGTGCTGATCTTCTTGTTATAACACAATAAGAGAAGCTACTACGGTTGATTAGATCAATACTGTACTGAATTCTTACTTAAGTTAGTAGTACTAATATTTCTGCAGAAATTCTCCTTGGCTATATCCATGACCATTCCCCCTACATACATAATGTCGAAGCAAGTAAAATTCCAAAGTCTACTAAATTCATTTGAACTCACCTGAGAAAAACTTTACCAAAACCATTTTCCACACTTCACGACAACATTTTACAACAATAATGTGACTGGAGTCCTTTGAAATTTCTTCTAGATGATGCAGTAAATCACTTCCTGGTTTTTCCTCAATATTCTGAATGCCATTACTCTGTTTAGAGAGACAAAATCTAAAAGCTTACCAGTTCATAAGTTGTGCAGAGAAACTAAGCTAATCAAAAAAAAATAATAAACAGAAAAATCCTGGGGAGATGGGAAACAACATAAAGCAATAACTCCATTTTAGACCTTCAGAACTCTCAGAAACTAAGTCAAAAACATAATGTAAAAGGAATAGCAGAATCATCATCATAAACTGGAGATTTCAACTGTTCAGAACCCAAAATAATGTTTTGGAATTTTATTAACAAACTGTTGGCACCTGCCAATACCATTCTACAAAATCTTATTCCTAGTTAAACTAATTCTTGTGTATCTTGAAAATTGAATAAGTCATATACAGTATTTTCTCCAACAGTAAAACACTATCACTTTAGATAATAGCTCTGATTCCATAGCAGCTGTATTATGAGTACTTCCCTCCATTGGCAAAAAAAAAAGCCTATCCCCTTTTGTACTAGATCTCTTATAATCTGAATATATTAGTATATCAGTTCACTTGTGTTCCTGTCCTATTGTAATCCTCAATATTAATAAATCAGTCCAAGAACAAGAAATCCTTAAATTATAGGAGTAGTTATACATCATTCCTCTCAACAAAAGCTGATGAGATCTTACCATCTGAAATTATAGACCAATTGCAATATTATCTCTATATCAAAAGGTAGTTGAAAACATTTACTTGAACAACTCCTACATAACTAATGTATACCAATCCCTTGGCAACACAACATTGTTTATATCCAGGTTATAACACAGGCAGAGCCCTTCTTTAATACGATAAATATCCATCAAAATTTTTCTTTGTTTCTGGATTTGTCAAAAGCTTTTGACACAACCTCACATAAATTGCTAATTAGTAGACTCTCCCTACTTTGTACAGATAGTGTAACCCCACATTGCTTTACTGCTCCAGATCTATTACAGAGGTGCATTTAATCTGGTGAAACATCCTGTATACTTACTAATGGTTAGGGTACCACAAGACCCCATTCTTTGTTACTTATTTCAGTATTTCTATAAACAGTGTGCATCAAGTGTTTGAAAGTTAAATGGCAATTCAATATGAAAGACAATTTTACGCTGATATACCAAGCAAACGAACATCATTGATTTCAAACTCAAACTGCCTCTAGATTTGGTAAGATGGTTCTCCAATTTATTGATTTATTACTTGCTGTCCCCTCAAAACAATTACTCCCACAAATATCCTCTGTGACCCCTTGTCTAAAAACATAAAATCAAATAATCCAGTATTAGGACAGGTCAGTCAACCAAAACTCTTAGGATTTACAAACGACTAAAGTTTGACCAGTATTTTGGCTACATATTTGTTAAAACTGAAAATCTCTCAGCCTTGGAATGTCCTTAATTTGGCTTCATCAAATAAATGTCCTGCCTCTTTAAAACTCATTAACTCCTATTGGTGTGGAATGTCACACCTCTAGCAGACTATACACGCCTTGCATTCCTGAGTATTTTCTGAAAAATAAACTTAAAAAACATAAGATAAATAAATGTAAATATTTTGTGAACAGTGAAAGCTATTAGAAATGTACAAGTAGCAATGTTATCAGTAGCTAATATTCTTTAGTGACAGTTGATGCATTCATAGTCTTTTCCATAAATACTGTAATATATTGTAATACACAGAAACCCCAAATTACATTTTTATAAACTCAAATTTTCATAGCTTGAAAACTATACAACCTGAGTATATATAGTTAGAACATTTTTGTTAACCAGATATCAGCTTTTACATTACAAGACATTCCTCTATAAGCATACGTTCGAGATATTTGCGGAAGTATGAAACATGCTTAATTGCATAATTAGCAAAGCAAAATCATCCTTGATCACTCTCAAGATGTGCAACTTACAGTGCAAATACCATTGACAGTTTTATTCATCTAAGGTTGCACTTAATATCGGGCAACAGTTTGTAAATCACTCTGATTCTGAAGTATTAAGTACATATAGAAATATTGCTTATTTTCATTATGACTAGCAAATAACTTGCAATATTTCCAGTATGTTATGCCAACATAAACATCATTGTTCTGTCTTCCACACTGGTGTTTCACACCATCCACCTCAATAAGACACAGGGGTCTCAGTTATGAAAATATGAATAATAAGTGGCAAACAAAGATTAATTTATCCACTGGAGGACATCCTAGACTGGCAATTTTTGTCATTTTAAGATCTCATAGTCCTTTTTAATTCTGTCTTATACAAGTTTAAAAAAGCCAGACCTAAAAAAGTTCTAGATGCCATAAGGAAGTATGGGTGTGAAATGGAAGTATCCAAAAAGCATTTTAGGCTTCGGTGGGTTAACATCTTTCATTCTTTGAAATAGTAACTAAAGAAGTGGATAGTGGTTTATGCAGTACATACAGCATATCTAAACCTGAACAAGGCCTTTGACACTATTCTGTATGCAAGCATTATTGAAAGACTTGTAAATATTAATATAAATCCAATCATTATGTGATGGATAGTTGACTGGTTGTCTGGCAGAACCATGTGGTTAGAGAAACGGGTGCCACTTCTGAAAGCCAAACAGTTGTCAATGGTGTACCACGGGTTCAGTTTTGAGCCCTCTTATTTAGCATATATTTGTCAAACCTTCAGGCCAGCACTGTTGGCCTTTGGCTAAGTTTATAGATGACCGCAAATTGGATGTTTGATCTTCATCTGTATCACATTTAGTCCAGCATGTCTTAGACCATGTAAATGATTAGTGCAAGAACAATGGTCCCAAATTAAATGTAAACGAATGTTGCATAGTTCACTTTGGGAAGCAAAACCATTTCACTTACTGTATATGAGATGTGTCCGTCTAGTCACACTGTTGTAAGGGATCTGGGTTCTTTTTTAGATAATTCCTTATTTGATGATCATGTCTCCTCAGTAGTACATAAAGCCATTTGACTTGGCACATCTAATTTCCAAACGCACCTCCACTCATTTCAATGAAGTCTTTAATTCCCCTTTACTCATATCTTATTAGACCTATTATCGAATACAATGCACCTTTTGGCATGTATTTATCTAAACCTATACGACTTGAGACCTCAAAGATTCTCCGCTACAAAAAAACTGTAGCCATTTTGGTTATTGGGAAAGATTGGCAGCCCTTTCTCTGTATGTAGTTTCTTGCTGACTCCTCTTTGGAAATAGATATTCAGCCTTTCCTGGTGTGAAAGATTCAGCCCTGTTTGATCTGATATTCCTTTGCAGAACTAATGGTAAATCAAATACTCTGTTAAAGGAGTTAAACCTTCATCCGCAGATGAGACCTGGTGTGATAGATTCATATCTCAAAGTATCTCTCACCTTTGGAACAAACTTCCACTGCATGTTAAGCAGAGTAGCACCCTTGCCACCTTCAGGGCAAACTTAGGTAATTGGATGGACAGTCTCAAATTCTCTTCCTGTCTGTCCCATCTTGCCCTCCCTGAGGCTAGACAAAAATTGTGAAAAAGTCGTTTTGGCTAGGTTGAAATGAACTGCAGACAGATTGCCTGGTATTTGCTTATAAGCCTAAAAGTAGATGTCATATGAAATCAAACCATTCCTCACCCAAAAAGCTTAGTTATGGTCTGTGCAATCAATCTTGCTGCCAAGCCAGATACCTGTATGTGATGCAGTAAAAAACATACACAAAACATTACATAATAAACTAGAAAGCATTGCAATAAAATAGAAAAAATGTTCTTACTTAGCATGCCACTGAACAGCTATTCAGCAAGTTGAACACTTGGAAGTTCAGTATAACTTAAATTATGTGCCACTTAAAACTGTACATAATATGGTTACCAAATAATTAGCCATTACAAATATCATGCAAAAACCTGTCCCTAGGTGAGAAGTTGGGTCTCAGTATTAAAATCAGTAAGTAATCACTAAATCTAATAACCAGCACTGTGATTCCTTACATGCAGTAAATATTGCCAAGCTCTGGAACAACTCCAGTCAGATGTAAAGGCACAATAAAACTCAAACTTTTCAATATATCTTTTAAAAAAAAAAAAAAAAAAAAAAAAAAAAAAAAAAATGACCAAGCCTCCATATGGAACTGCAATATTACTAAAAGTTGACAAAAAATAAAATAGTTTCACATTAATTATTTCTTTGATCTACATTTGAAAATGTATACCCTTATACTTCTAACCAATACCTTTAATCATCAATTTGCTTTTTACTTGCTGTATTTTCCAACTTATTCACCTAATAATTTTATCCCACTACATACTCGCCATCTTTGCGTTTGAAGTTTACTAATTACTATACATTATTTTTTTCTTCAAAGTCCTTCAATCAGTATTCTCAAAATAATGTTTGGACTATTTTGGAATATCATCCACTTTTCAATGATGTATACTTGTGTGTAATAAATATATAATACATGCACACCCACACATACTTCTACACAAATATAAATGCACATTTATTATTTTTGTCACTTGTATTATACATATACACAAATATAAATGCACATTTATTATTTTTGTCACTCGTATTATACATATACACAAATATAAATGCACATTTATTATTTTTGTCACTTGTATTGTACACAAATATAAATGCACATTTATTATTCTTGTCACTTGTATTATTTGTATTATACACAAATATAAATGCACATTTATTACTTTTGTCACTTGTATTATTTGTATTATACACAAATATAAATGTACATTTATTATTTTTGTCACTTGTATTTGTATTATACACAAATATAAATGCACATTTATTATTTTTGTCACTTGTATTATACATATTATACACAAATATAAATGCACATTTATTATTTTTGTCACTTGTATTATACATATTATACACACACATAAATGCACATTTATTATTTCTGTCACTTGTATATACATATACACAAATATAAATGCACATTTATTATTTTTGTGTCAGTTGTACAGCTTTTCCTCCGAGGACTTCTCTGGGGATAAAAGGATATCTGACTATCAGACTATTCCAAATAGCAAATGGAAATAAATGAATGTATGTACTTTACAACAGTACTATTCAGTGTTACTAAGCACTATTCTGAAATACCTGCATTTTTCTTCTCCTATTGAAGTAGTGATATAAAACTGTTCAGTCACAATGGTGATATAAAATTTTACATTGTATCCCATAGAATAGAAAATGCAACATGCACTATTACAAACGGAAAATGGGAGATACCATAATATAGCATTATTGGAGTAATACTATGACATAAATTAAGATACAGTATTTTTAAAGGGTATCTGAGAATGTACTGTTTGAAACAAATAAGATGGAACAAAATTGCTGGAGTGTGAGTTGACAAGACCTGTTCTAAAATTTCTGATGAAGGGACCTAAATGGAGCTTTGCAATCTTACTTTGCACTTTTTTATATAGTTGTCTTTTAGAATACCTTGCATTATATAGTAACACTAAAACGTACTTCTCTTTATATTATCCCGTGTTATACAATGATAAATGCATAAATATATCTTAATTATTTCAAACATGACTTTATTTTTGTAAGTATATTGCAGTCTTGGAATTTCAACTCCATTGCATCAATATGCCTAACTACCCCTGTAAGAACATTATATGCATGTAACATCCAAAATTCTTCTTTTCATATTCCCCCCACCTTGAGGGAGAGAATGACACCACTTTTAATTGTAACCTCTGATATTGCATATACTGTGTTGCATCATGGAAAAAAAAATGAGATGCTCATCCACTTCCCTTAAAATTATAATAGTCCTACTTGTATAAATGGTCATCTAGTGCATCAATACAATGTCTTTTGGTTGTTCTTTTTTTCTGCTTTTCATGTCCCCCTGTATTGCTAGTGCACACACCTATACATTCTCAAATTAATGGCCTTCAGCACTTTGTCTCCAACCTACGTACCCCTTCCAGCTCTTAGTTATACGTCTCCTTACCAATCTTTCTAGGTAAAGCTTGTGCGCTCTATTTTGTTGCCTCAACCCTTCCCCTCCCTCCAACCCCAACAGTATACATTTCCAACATTTTGGTTCTTGTTTCTCATACAGTTGTTTCCACTCTTCCTTGTGAAAATTATTTACACACTTCTACACTCTTCTATACAACAACTCTGTGCTTAACTGAGTGGTATTCTACAAATGTAAGAAAATGTCACACATTCTTCTCTCCACATCTCCGACATTTCCCCTCTTCCACATTCAAATCTTTCTGCAACTGGAGGGAAGTTGTGAACCACATATGTATAAGCATCTCATATACTGATTCCATATAATATGATGCATTTCTTCTCAACACACCATTCCATTTTGCAAATATAACTACTCCCTCTACTGTACCACCTGTATTTATTTCTTAATGTTTCTTTTGGCTGTCCATCTTTTCTCTGAACTAATCATGCATATATCTTTCAAATTCACCCCCACCCATGAGTGTTTTTTTCTTTCTGGATTGACTGCATTATACATGTATTTACTAACCAGACCTTTAAATGCCTGCTGTCCTACATTCACGCCAAAACTTTGTATCTTCCTCTCAACTGGTACATCTCCACTTGTAGCCCTATTCAACCACTCTATTCCCACTTCTCCTCAATTTCTTCCATTTCAAAATGTTACCTTGTATTTTAACAGATTCTCCCTTAAACTCATTAATCTGAGCTCCTTAGATGTCGCTCATCTAGGAGACTCTGCATTCCACATCTCTAAAATCCTTTTTAGCCTATCACTTTACTATACCTCATCCTTTTTGTCCTCTTCTTTCTGACCACAGTTCTATTATCAATACTAGCATGGCTGCCTGCAAGTACACGTAGAAGTGGGGCATCCCCCATTTTCTCCCTACATGCAATTTCTTTTTGACTATTCTTCACTTATTATTCCATACATATTTGGCACAACTCATCTGGATCATTTTAATAACATTTTTTTCTGCTTCCCATTGTGGAAAATTCTTAAACGTGTATCATACCCTTCATCTGCTCTGCATTTATATTGCTCACTGATTGATTGTATTACTAAACCAACCATTAAAAATGCCCAGCAGCTCACTGTAATTTTCCTGCACAGTTTTTTTCTACACTCCAATCTTTGACTCAAACACTTTAACCTCACCTTTCATTCTTTATCAATTCCTTCCTTTTTCTGCTTACTGCTAAACCCACTCCCACTTGCACAGACATGCAAACTTATATTTAAGCCCCCTATTTTTCAAATATACCCGGTTTTCCATTACCAGAGCCATCCTATCTGTTGCCAGCTAGAATCCTCTGTGAAATGTCTGTTTGTCTACTAGTGCAGTATACTTTTGAAACACTATCAAACCCTTTGTGGTAATGTCTATCACTATGACACAAACTGGGGGACATAGGGTGCCCCTGCCTTGTGCCTGTCACTGCCTCCGTTTCCTTATTAGTTCTTCATTTGCTAACAGCCTCACATCTGGAGAGCCATATATTCTTTTGATCCATCTCTTATATCATGGCTCTACTGCTATTCCTTTCAGAATTCTAAAAACAAAACCACACTCAACTATATCAAATGCCTTATGCACACACCCCCCAAAAAAAATTAAATGATCCCTGCCTGATCCAATCTTTCTCTCATGTCCTGAGTGATAACATTTCCACAGTTGCCACTGACTCTTGTCATCCTCACCTTAACAGAGCCTGTCTAGTCTGCCCCTAGTAATCTATGGGGAATTCCTTTTATCCTATCTTTTTCATGATCTTGGCAAGGATAAAAGACAGTTTTTGTAACTATTAGTGAGAGGGAAGAGGTCTATACTTGGTTCTTGCTTTTTTGTTCCACATTTGGTAATAAGATTACTCTAGTATAAGAGGCTGGTAGTGTCCCTTCCAGTATTGCCCCATTATATCCAGTATATTACATTAATTATTTTCCCATCTCTTATAGAAATCTCAGGAGCACCCGTTCACACTTTCAGGAGCCTACATACTATTTCCATCTCTGACAAATGTATTTCTTTCTTCATCTCTAACTTTACACTCGTCTCCTGTCCCTTTTGCCTTGCCATTGCATTGAAGTAGTTTCCTCTCTCCTACTTTCATAATTCTCTAGCATGATATATTTCCTTCTAAGAACTCCACACTGCCTTACCTTCCTTGCAGTACCTCACAAGATCCTCTTCCGTTCTTAGCCCTTCTATAATCTGGCTGTGCTTTTCCTCCTACAAATTCCATTGCAAGAACCTTCCCAATTTCTTCTTTTATATCTGCTCACCTCGTAGCTGTGCTGCCTGCTATTCATTTTTGCACTTGTATAGTATTTTTCTAATAAGAGTCCTTACCCTCTTCTCTCTTCTGAGCACTTCTGACTAACCTATGTTGTCCTTCATCCGCCTTCTTCTGTATTCCCTCCAGTTGGAGTTCGGCTGTCTTCACTCTGCTACTTTCTCCATATGTCTTTTATAGGCATATTCTGCTTATTCCAGGCACACTTTATGGCATCATATCATATGCTTCTCCTACCTAATTCTGTATTGGGTTCAGTCCCATCACCTCCATCAACATCCTTTCACTTCTACACTCCTTTCTTCATAACTGTGCATCCAGGATTTCCACCTCCATCTTCTTTCTACCTTCCCATTCTCCTCTGCCTTAACTGTTTTTAACTAAAACATGATCTGACAGATTCCAATCTCCTATTTCTGTCTTCCCAACTGCCCATATTAGTTTTTCTGTAACCAAAAACCTAGCCAGTTTGCTAGTTCATTCTGTCTGGAGAAAGTATACTGTCCTATTTTTGTGCAGCTTCCTCAATATATCCACATTCTGTTTCCATTCAGTACTACCTATTCTCCAGACTTCCATACTTTCTGCTACTTGGGGTATCTGCAGTCACATTAAAATCCACTGTTAAGATCGCATCCTTTTCCCCCTAACAGTTGTATACCATTATCTCATAAATCTCAAAAAAATGAAATTCTTAATTAGGGCCATAAATTATTGCCAATATTACATCTCTTTTCAAACACTCTAACTGTATTCTCACCCACCTCTTGACAAGTATTCCTGAACATTAAAAATTGTTATCCTTAAGTTGTTTTAGTGATCACACATCATTTTCTTCCACCTTTTACTGTGCTACAGCTGCAATAAACCTCTCTCCATCTTCTGTGCTTTCCTCTGTTTGAGCTTCATTTCCTGAAGCAAACTCACATCCTTTTTTTTTCTTTTCAATCTTCTAATTATCCTTACTCTTTTAACAGGTGGACTATCCCTCCCACATTCCATGTAAGCATGGTCAGCATTTTCTCCCACGTATCTCTCCTCTCTCCCTTAGACACAGTCACAGTTTGGAGCCTCACCAATCATGTTTCCTCCCAAGCTGAATCTATCCAGATACATTGACTCTCCCTGGGTATACCAGCATGCCAAGCCACCTCAGCACTCAAGGTGAGTTCTACGCATCACATATGCAGTAATGCTCTACACCCCTCCATTGTTCACACAGGGGTCTCCAAAAAACATGCTTGCGCATTTCTAAGGAGACATCAATTCCATTCTTCTCTCTCTGCTTCACTGCTTAATGTAGAAGAAGGTAAGCTTTAATGTCCATATTTCATTTTGCACCTCTTGTTGTGGGCTAAAATGTGCCTGTGACATCCCCTCTCTGGGCCAGTTATCAAGGAGCCTCAATTCTTACCACTGACACTGGTGGGAGACCATTCACTTTGAAAGAAATAAATACTCAGTATTTCCAGATGTGGCTCACTGTATCAAGTAGAATTTCCCTTAAGTGCACACAGGGAATGCAGTCAACCCGGGGTCTGGATTTCTTTATATCTCTCTCCCAAGTAAGAGTCCCCACTGGTACAGCTGTACAGTTAGGTCTTCAGTCGAGTGTCCAAGCCAAGGCCTCCAGCACCTGCTCTGTGACCAGTGTTTCATGCCTCTGCTCCAAGTAGCTGAAACACACTGGGAGATTTGATTTTACACACACACACACACACACACACACACACACACACACACACACACACACACACACACACACACACACGGGAAAGGCTGGCACAGATTTACCTGCTGTACTTCCTTCTGCCCAGAGTATAAGCAAGTATTGCTGCCACCAGATACTCTAGGACCCTTACCAGAGGGTGCCCAATTGTACTGTGTAATATTAATACTACTACAAATTGTACTAATTGATCGACAACTAGGCCTTCAGTAGTGACCCCATACAATGTCGCCAAATAAATATAAGCACTCTCAAAGGTTAAGTACTTTTTAAAAAGACCAGCCACAATAAAAGTTTTAAATATATTTAATAAATAATAAAATAACATGAAAATACTTGATATATTTACATTTACAGTAAACCAGAGTTCAAATCACAGGAAATATTGAAAATAACATTGATGGATAGACTCAGACAAATAAAGAAAAAAAATATCTAAACTAAGCTTCACTATATTCCTGACTGAATCTCGGAGAATTACTATTTCCTATTTACTTAACATACCAAAACATATGATGTGGTGAATGATCCTTCTTGTTGTCTGGTCCAAGACAGAATACTCAGTACTCTGACATTATTCCCTGTAGTATCTAAAAAATATTATTTCTAGGGCTGCAGAATGACCTCATCTGTTCACCTGACTCTAAGGTCTCACACTATTTCCCTTTGAAGCTGAGACAGGAATTTAGCATAGACTGCTACAATACACATCTAAATGTTTATGGAAGGACCCTGGAGCCATGAAACAATTACAGTACTTTCCTTCTTCTTTACAGAGGCTATTAAACAATGGTTTCTCCCAGACCTACTGACTTCAGTTCCATTTTTCTCTGTGGGATAATGGTTTAACACCTCATTTATATTTGCATTATTTTTCTTAAAGTATGCTAGCTGGTTAACCTCTGCTCTTCCAGTGTTCTTGGTTACAGAATATACATTTGATCAGTTACTACCTGCATGTATATTTCCTTTCTGTCCAGCAGAACCCACTATTGATACATTTTTCAACACTAGCAACTTTGCAAATACATTTTGGTATTCAAATGCCATGCATTTCTAATACATTTGTAACATAAGCATATGTACAAATTAGTTTGATATTCAAAGGGTATCATTCTCTACAAAACTCCAGCTAGTGATGCACTAACCCATATCATCACAGCACCCACCACATATGCACTTTTATTGGGAAGTATGAAGTTTACCGACTATTCCCACAAACTATGCATATCTGCCCAAAACTAATTTAGCTTGTTGACTTTGGCATTCCTAACCATAAAGGTAAATCCAACCTGTTTTATAAATTAAATTTTGCACCAGATATTGTTTAAGAGAAATGGCTGGCTAAATTTCTCTCTTTGATCTTGTTTTATGCACACAAAACAGTTGAACATGCATTAGAACGCCATTAAACTTGCATGAACAAGATAGGTACGCTCCAGTGAAATATCTACGCTACAATATACTTGCCGTCTTGTGTCCAAAGAATGGCACATTTTATTTAAAGTTATTCTAGCAAACAGATCAGGCCTGCAAACTTTTCATTTTACTGTGTTCCTTGGTGTGCAGCTCACATAACAGTAGCATAACACTCGCCATTGATATTTGACATAATAAACAGTTTACAGTTATTTATAGATTCTAATTCTTATACTAAATACTAGAGAATATATTTTAGTTTACAAGACACAAATACACATTTTTAATGTCACTTGTGAAATCAGTATATATCATGCAGACAGCTAAGATTATTAGTTTCACAGGTGATAAGCATTTAAAGGACTCATAACTTGGAATGTGAATAATTTAACCAATCCAGTTAAGGAGAACAGAGTTTTTACTTTAAGGAGTAAACTATGGATGACAACTTTGCAAGAGTCACATTTGGAAGACTAACAGCATGACTTATTTTAAGAAGATAGTCGGCATGTGAAACAGCCTTTTCTTTCTGATGGGTTAGTAACAGACAGATTATATTAATATCAAAGTTTTGCCTTCTTATACTTGGGGATATACATTAATAGACATCTATTTTTTTCTGAGAGTGTGAAAGGCTATTTGTGTGTAACCATGCTGAATATATAGTGTTTGCATCCCTCCTGGAACTGTGCAGGGTGAGTTTAGAGAAATGAGGAGGAGTACAATAGTATTCCAGGAGGAACTGCAGTCTACATGAGTAGTCGAAGTGTGACCAGTGAGCATAGCCGGCCTTAGGCATAGGCCAACTAGGTGGCTGCCTAGGGCGCTGCCCTATCAAGGGTGCTTTTCCAGTATTTATTTGATGGAGGTAAGCCAGGACAGGGGCACTTGGTGTGGTGGGGGGTGCCATGGAGCCCTTTTGCCTAGGGCACCAGTTGACCTAAGGCCGCTCCTGAGTAAGGTAGAGGTTAGTTGACGACAAACGAGTTGTGGTGTTTACGCAATTTCTGATGAGTTAAACCCTACACAATGTATATATGACTCATGTAAATATAGCTCAAGATCCTAAAGAGCCAAGCTTAATGACTGAACATACTTATTTAGTTATGGAGTTCAAAGTGCATGCAGTACAGGTGGCATATGATGGTTTATTTAAAATGTAGTTGCCTAACTACAATACCTTCACTGGAGGTTGTGTATGTCTGAAGTTTGAAGCATTTGTCAACAAGTACAATGATTTGCTGCATGCTAACTTTGGCCTTACAAGGGAAAGACAAAGTTAATGACAGCATAAGATCAGCTTTAAGATGAAGTGGAAGACTGAACAAGGCAGTATACATGCAAAGTGGAAAACACAATTAAAGCTGTATGTAAAAATAAGGCAGATTAGATGGCTATGCCTTTTGGATGTTAAAGCAAACATAGCCAGCCTTAGGCATGGGCCAAATAGGTGGCTGCCTAGGGCGCTGCTCTAGCAGTGTCTCTTTTCCAGTATTTACTTGTTTATTTTTTTGTAGTAAAGAAATGGTATCTTTAAAATATGTTCAATGAGTACAGGAAAAAACTGAATAGTAAGAGAAACTGTGAGAAAAAGTTAGAAAAAAGTAATCTGGATGGTGTAGGTAGACCAGAATGGGGGCACCTGGTGATGTGGAGGGTGCTGTGGTGCCCTTTTGCCTAGAGCACTAGTTGACCAAAGGCAGGCCCTGCAAAGGAAAGTAGAGCAAATACATGTAATGAGATAAGTGGAGTTTTATGCATAATTTATTAAGTAGGCAAAGTCTGCCTCTTACTTAAATTACTTGCTATAAATGGGTGAAAGCAGACAGACACTAGAAGAGACAGAGTGCATTAAGGAAGCCAATCTGGTGGTCTTCTGCCATAAACAAGCTCTACAGCAGAAGAAAGAAACTGTTGCAAAAAATAGTAAAATCCCCTGATTGGAGGAATTCCCTGGTCAGCCTCAGTAAGAAGCTGAGATCCCTTATAAAATCCTCCAAAGCTAGTTATGGAAACAAAATTGCCACTGATTCTAAAGACAGCTACAAAGCATTATATAGCTATGTCAAGAATCTCAATGGCAACACTCAGATCTGCTCTGAGTTACAGCACAATGGCACTAAATACATAGAACCAACTGATATTGCCAACATCCTGGCAAACAGGTTCAGTGCTAACTTTACCCCCCTCTCACCAGGTAAAGGGCCCATCTCTATACCGGAAGAATGCAAAGTTCCTGTAATCATGGCTGCACAGGTAAAAACCTCACTCTCCAAAGCCAAGAACACAACATCCATGGGACTTGCCAACATCCCAGACTACCTTCTACACGAACTACAGAATGAACTGGTACCCCACCCAAGTACCATGTTCTGTCATAGCCTCACCTCAGGCTTTGTGCCCATTGAATGGCACACCACAACAGTTATCCCACTCTACAAAGGGAAAGCCATGACAGACCCCGGGAACTACCACCTCATTAGCCTGATGAGCCTGGTCTGCAAGGCCATGGAATGTATCATCATGGAACTCATAAACAAAGACACTGGAGATCTCCAAACTCCGGACTCCACACAGTTCGGGTTTGTGAAAGGCAGATCATGTCTCCTAAACCTGATAGACTTCTTTGAAGCAGTCATCAAAGCCATAGATGAGAGTAAGGTGGTTCACACAGCCTGTCTAGATCTCGCCAAGGTGTTTGACACCATCCCCACTCTGACATTATAGATAAATTCACTAAACTAGGTATAAATCCTTATGCCACAAGATGGGTTGCCAACTGGCTTACTGACAGAACCCACACTGTGAAAGTAGCAGACTCCAAATCAGACTTCAGATCAGTGACAAGTGGAGTACCACAGGGTTCAGTCCTGGGTCTTCTCCTGTTTCGTATCTACTTCTCTGAAGTATAAGCTAACACAGAAGGTCTTTGGCTAACTAAGTTCACAGATAACTACAAACTAGGAGCCATAATCGAAACTCCTAACGATGTGGACATCCAACAAAAGTGTCTCACTGAAACAGATGCCTGGTGTCAAAGCCATGGCCTCAAGCTCAGTACAAAAACGTGCACTGTCATCCCCTTTGGTAAAAACACTGTACCCATGAACTACCACATAGGCAGAAGTCTACTTAACACCAAAAGTGTGATAAGAGACCTTGAGACACAGGTGGACAGTAGTCTCTCCTTTGGTAATCACTTCACCACAGTAGTCAGGAAATCCTTCTACATGGCATATCTAATCCCAAAATGTTTCTCATCCAGAAAAAAAAAGGTTATTGTGCCCCTCTACTCATCCCTCATTAGACCCATTATAGAGTACAATACCCCTTTTAGTATGTACCTCACAAGACCTCTACAACAACTGGAAAGACCGCAGAAATACCTCACAAAGAGGATTACTGGCCACAAACAGATGCCCTACACAGACAGTCTCAAAAAACTCCAGCTTTACTCCATCGCATATTGCCTACTCAGTGGTGATCTCTGCCTAACATACAAAGCTATGTCAAACCCAGAGCTGTTGGACATGCTCCACTTAAAGAAATCCCAATCCCTCTGAGCTACATGCTCTAGGGACCTAAACCTTGTCACCACAATAAACAGAACATGCTGTAGGGATAGATTCCTGTCCCTGAAACTTCCCCATACTCTGGAACAGACTACCTATCTATGTCAAGCAGAGCTCCTCATTAGCACTCTTCAAGAAAAATTTTGATGATTGGATGGGAAATTGGAAATTCACCCCGAGGATCACTTCTGTGGCTCTGCTTGACAGGGAAAATTAATTTTCTTGTGTGGCGAAAGCCAGGGTACCTTTTTGGCTAGGCTTATATAGACCCTAGGGCCAATAGCCTAGTATCTACCTATGAATGCTTATTCTGTCCAGTTTAATAAGCCAAGCAAAACATAAAGTTTTGCAACAATATCATAGTCTCTTTATGCCTCCACACATAGCACATTAGGTATCTTGGGTATTGGACAAGAGGTTTATTATAATGAGCAGTAACCACGTTAATTTTTTAGCAAGAATATTTCATAGTTTCATAGCAGGCATATTTTCTTATACAACGTACCCTCTACATCCAACAGCACTGCTTTTCAAATTAACTACAAATTGATAAAGCAAATGAAGTGATCTTTCATCCGATCAGCCTAACGCACGTTTTACCTACAATACAGACTAATGCATTAAACTGGCAGTCCTTCCTCCAAAGATTTTATAGTATCACACTGTACTTTTATGATAAAGATTATGTACATCTTCTTTAACAATGAGGATGTTTTTATTCAGAGCTAAACTTTTATACAGAAAGATCTGACCTGCAGTCAAAGGAAATAGCGACCTAATAATGCAGCCTTCATAGAATTGTTAAAGTACACCCATATTAGGTAACAGTCTATCAATTTAACTGACTGCAAACACTAAAACTTAAGTTTACCATTCTTATAAGTCTTTTAAGTCCAAAAAACAATGCTCTATGCTGATAATTCAACCAGAGGATACAAATAAAAAGCTGTACAGATCAACAAAAATACTTGGTAGAGTACTGTTATGTATCCAAAAAGCAATTTATTTAAAACCAAGTAAAAAACAGAATTTCCAAACGATTAGCGCTTTCGGGTGTTAACCCTTCATCAGATAAAGAATAAATATTTCAGATCACAATTTAAAATAAGAAACCACCAATCAAACACTAGTAAAAAACCCACCTATTTTTTAAGGTGGGTTTCATCGGGACGACGTCATTTAAGCCCAGGCTTGTTGGTCTTGCATACTACCAACTGGTAGAACTGGGGATCGTTCCAACAGAGAAGTAATGACACCCTCGCATGATGTAAAATATGACCTTAGACCCAAAGTTATGTTTACATACAGCAGTAATATAAGAGAGATTAGTGGAATTGTTAGGAAAAATTGGAATATTCTCACTAGTCATGATAGGATTAGAAATATAGTAGGTCCTTCTCCAAGGATTGGCTATAGGAAAAACAAGAACTTGAAAGATATTCTTTGTGGAGAACACTCCCATGATATTGTCACCCCAGTTCTACCAGTTGGTAGTATGCCCTGTGGTATGTGTAAGGCTTGCTCCTATATCCTCCAGGACACTACTTTTGTACACCCCACAACAAATAAAACATTTCCATTAAAGGCTAGGGCTACTTGCAGAACTAAAGACCTTGTATATTTGGCAAACTGTATGTCTTGCCCATGTTTTTACGTGGACAAGACCAACAATATGTTTAAAGTCAGGATTCTGCAACATATATCTAGCATCAGAAATAGTGATATTCACAATGCCCTTTTTAGACATGTAAAAGACAATCCTACTCATAGCTTTGGATTTAGGGCTATAGTTAATGTGAAATTGAATAGGAGAGGGGGGGACATAAAACAGCTCACAGAGCTAATAGAGTCTAGGTGGATTATAGAATTCATGGCACACAGGAGCCCGGGCTTAAATGACGTTGTCCCGATGAAACCCACCTTAAAAAATAGGCGGGTTTTTTACTAGTGTTTGATTGGTGGTTTCTTATTTTAAATTGTGATCTGAAATATTTGTTCTTTATCTGATGAAGGGTTAACACCCGAAAGCTCTAATCGTTTGGGAATTTCTGTTTTTTACTTGGTTTTAAATAAATTGCTTTTTGGATACATAACAGTACTCTACCAAGGATTTTTGTTGATCTGTACATTTATAAGTCTTTTAGGTTGCCAACCTCTAGGCTGATGTCAAAAGAAACTTTTCCCAGGATTTTTTTTTTTTTTTTTTTTTTTTTTACTTTAAGCAGGTTTGTCCCTTATTTAACCGAAGGAGTACCAAGATTAAGAATACACAGCAACTCCAAACTGAATACAGGAAATAAGCACTGAAGTCTTAGTCCACAGCCAACAAGAGATTTAATAGTATAAAACCAAAAGTTAATATGAAGCAGTTTTTGTTTGGTCTAATGACTCACACTTCTTCAGATAAAATTTTAACTTTATAGTTTACTTAAAAAGGTTTAGAGCATATGACTTTTCTCCTTTACATAGTTAATTAAAACATTAACCCTTTGAAAATCAAATTACATTAGTACCTACTGCAGCCTAGGTTAAAAAACAAAGTAAAAGAAAGCAGCAAAAGGGAAGCAGAAAAAAACAGAAGTATTCGTACTGCATTACAAAAATCTGTCCGTAACTCTCATGAAATGTAATATTAACATATTATATCATAATCAATCTATAATATACTCCTGTAATGAACATTACATTTTTGACCCTGTTCTAGTCAAACTTTTTAACTTTAAATAGCACAAGATAGAACATGTTTCATTTAAACCAGAGTGTAGATATGCATTAGTACGCAACTGCCATAATTCTAATTTTTCCAGAAGAATCTTGTTTTTGTTAATACAGTATATGTGCTCGTATATACGCTCCCTCAGTTTATGTTCGGTTTTACCTATGTAAAAAGTGGGGCATGACTGACACTGGGCTAAATAGACAGCTAACTTAGAATTACAGTCGAACTTCTTGAAAGTGTGATACGTGCTATTCTGTATTTGATATTTCTTTCCAGTCTCTAAATTTACGGAAATTACACATTTCACACTTAAACATACCCAAGTTACGAGTTAAGTAAGAAAGTGTTTTTTATCATTTTTTTTTTTTTAAGTTCAGCCCTTTCCTAAAAATTACTGTTGGATGGTCACCTACTTTAAGATCTCCCTGTCCATACTGATTAGGTTACAATTTTTCATTATCATCCTCCTAACTTCTGAAGCTTGTATGCTAAAAGTAGTGATGAAGCTTGTACTGTAAGTGGAAGTACTATTGTTGTTAGATTCAATGCTTATATCTAAAACATTAAAATTTGATAAATCAACTTCAGTATGGAAGGTAGTGTAACTCAGTGGTGACTCCTATTCTCAAGATTGGTTGGTACATACCTTTACTTTTATCTTGGACTTCTATAATTCTGTAATTAGTCCATTAGGATACCCTCTCTTCAGGAACATCAACCTAAGGTTCTCACATTCGTCCTTAAAATCAGTTTCTACTGACACCATTCTTGGAGTAACTGGAGCATTCCCATCTTAATGCTCCAGTGTTTCCTTTATCCTTTGCTCAGATAATGCCTTAATGCATGGTCCCAGACACCTTCTTCATGAGCTGAAATTCTGTGACAATTGCCTAGATGTATACCCCTCACGACTCTGTACCTGGATGTATGCTCTTGTTGACTTTGTGCCTGGATATAGCAAAACTCGTCTTTCTTTCTTCAGATACAAGTTACCAGGCCTTTTCATGTATTCCACTTCCCGTGTGAATTTGTGCCTCTGTACATTATTAAAGTAGAGTCCTGCACCTTTTATGATCTATGACTGCCTACAGATTCCATCTCCTGAGGTTTCTTGCCATTATGAACAACTTATCCATCTCTTCTGTCCTCCTTCCGGGTCTTCTTTTCAACTGGACAAACTGAAGAATAGCACAACCAAAAGCAGAGTCCTTACTAGTTTATTATATGAAGTGCTTTTTGTTTGAATTGTATTAAGAACTTCATCAGATAAAACCTTATTACAAGACGTTTGTTTAAAACATATTGTGAACAAGCATGTGATAACATTTTGCCCAATGGACATGTCCTTCTCATTAACCCATACATAGTTGTCCAATTGTACTATTAACCCTACTCATTCCACATAAAAATAATAGTACTCAATTTCTACATCCCTGCCCCACTGCAGTGCGACCCTGGAATTCGACCAATTCTGGCTTTGTTCCCAGTTGTTGCACTAAGAATTTGAGGCCTGGTCTTTTTTTTTTTTTTTTGCAGACTCCACTATAATATTAAAAAAATTAAAAAAAATACATATTTATGCTGGTTCAACTTTAAGAAGTCTGGATAATGTTTTATTTCTTCTTCCCCTCTCTAGGCAGTTTTTCCATGTAAGTTTGTGGGGATTTTCTCTTTCTGGACCTCGTTTGAAAATAAGTTCTCCCCGAAGGGCAAGCTCACCTAAACATCAGCAAAATAATTTAAGAGACTTGTGACATTTCAGTTGGCTATATTCCGAATTTAAGTACTGAGTGATTTGGAAAATATCCTAAACTTGATCGTTCCATGATTATTTTGATAAAATGATCTTTGAGTTTTTTGTATAATATATGTTGGACAACAAGAAGCAGGAGAACACTTTTTGTGGTCAAATGCAATAGAAAATAGTTACCTTTTGTTGAATTTTAAGATGCACACAACCCTTGTTTTGACTTGGTTTGAAGTGGTCTCATTGCATTCACTTACTACTGAAACTATAATGGGAAAAGTTATTCAGATTCACTTCACAGCTAATGCACACTTAATTCTTATGTTCATTCCATCAGAGGACAAAAAATGAAATAAATATATTTTCAGACCTTGGATATAGTGAATTTATAAATGAATGTGGATACTAATACTGGGGCCTACAAGGTTTAAAATGAAACATCAACTACCCAAGTAAAGAGGTCAGAAATGAGCAATACCTATGCTAGATTCACAGGTGTGGAATTACCTGGGGGTGGATCCAGCTATTTTGGGTCATTAAGGACACCAAGCACTGTGGTCAACAAAGAGTACAGGAGAAGATGGGCTTCACACTGCTACTGCTGTCATAGGTATAACAGCAGTTAGTGGTCTGCAATATCCTTTCAGGCTATCTTAAGGCCTATATGGTTAAAATTTACAAATACATAACATTTACAGTAGTAGTAACAAGTTATATAGTTATAACTTGCATGAAACTTGTCTAAGTACAATAACTTGTATTATGACTTACATTTCGTACAAGTTTTATATCAATTTGTAATACAAACACACAAAATACAGTAAGAAAACAAAACTGAGGGGTAAAATTCTTAATCCAATCTAATTTTATTAATAGAATCAGTATGGTCAAATGTCACCTCGTAGGTTACCATGACTTTGTCATGATCAAAGAAAGTTGGAGGATAGGTTTCCACTTGGCTCCCGAGGCTGATCAGTGTCAGAGTTTATATTTAGGGAGGTGGAGATAACTGTGGCCCAGCTCCCAGCATGGGGTGGGGGGTGCCTACTGTAAGTTTATTTTTTTCTTAGTATGCAGTGTTAAAATCAACACTTTCTGCAGATTACTTTTATGATGATTTCATTTGTCATCATAGTAATTTTATCTAATTACTACAAATCCTAACATGTCACAAGTAATATTAATCATAATCATATGGAAAATTATAGATGTTTAAATATATGGAAAAATAAACCTTGAGAATGTGTTTCATATCAGGCATATACTGTGTTTGTAGATATTTGTGTGCATGTGTACATTATATATATTTTTGTTAAACTCTATAATAGGTGGAGTAGAGGGGGTGTTCAGAATTGGTCAAGTATCTTGCATCTTTCAGTATAATTAGTTTCAATCACTCAAGTTGCTAACTAAGGACCAATACAGATACAGATCTACCATTTCTTTTTATAATTGATCTATAACCATATGTTCCATTTCTTTGCAAAATGCACATTAAACTGATGTGTAATAAGTTGCCATAATCTAAGCTAAATCACTGTCGTGAATGGGGACCACCACTGCTCATTGCTACATTTCCTGTATTTTTATCTTATTCTGTCTTTCAATTATCTTTTAAAATGCATCAAGTCTAATGATATTAATATTTCAGAGGCTTACTCATACAGAAATAAAAATAAGTTCCATATAGCTATTTGTTGTTAAGGCTATTTCTACATACTGCTTTATTGCTTGAGTGGTATAATATTATCCCTGAGTTCTCGCTTTTCTCTCATTTTTCCTTACCAAGATTACTGCTAAACTATTCTGAGGATGCATAGAATACATCTTTAGGTTTAGAAACAAGTTCACTTCTTTTATACATCGATCACTCTTCTGATTTTCTTTTAATCTTTCTTCAACGAGACTAGAAAGATGAAAGTGTTTCTATTATAAGCATTTATACTATTTTTGTTTATGTATTTCGGCCTTAACGCACTAGTATTTGCCTAGGATTCCTGCTGGCTAGCTTTCCTGTAAGAGAGTACTGCTTATGTTTAGAATAGCGATGGTCTTTGGAAAGAATTTTTCAAACATTCTGGCTATACAGTTGATGCTGAGTTACCTTTTGTACTCTAAATATATGAATACTTTCACTGTTTTACGTGGAGCGCTTAAATACTTTGCTGGTGTTTTTTTACCATAATGTACTAGTGTTTGCCTAGTATTTCCTGTCTGCAATCTTTCCTGTAAGCGAGTATTGCTTATTTCAAAAGCGATCGTCTGAGGAAGGACTCTAACTTTCCAGCTATACAGTTGATGCTGAGTGGTCGTTTTGTACTATAAATACAAGGGTACTTTAACTAGTGTTATCAGGGGCGCTTAAATTAGCGGTCGGACAGGTGCTTTCACATTGTTTTCTGTCTAGGTCTTTGTGTATCCTAGTTTTAGGTAATATTTTCTGGATTCTATTGGGATATATGTGGTCAGAGCACTGCTATTAATCCTTTCTTAAAAAGAAAATAGCCAGGACCCACCCTGCAGAAAGGGATAAGCCTACTAAGTGAGAATAGATTGTGCAGGGACTCTGTAGGGATAGTTTAATTAAGGGTGCTTATATTATGCTGATGAAAACTCAAACTGTCGACAGCGTAATAATCGACACGAAAATGTTGAAACCCCCAAACATCGAACACACACAAAAAAAAAAAAAAACACCCAAACACAACACAAATTGCTCTATACAGGGGGGCAAGCCGCCCTATACCCCACGCTACCTAATTATACCAACTCTGAGATAGCACTACATTGCAGTAAATGGAAATCTCCCCTTACGGAGATTTCCATTTACATGAGCGATGACTTTCGCTTTCGACATTTTTGTGCTGACAATATCAGCTTCGATATTGTCTGCCTTTGACAGGGTGAAGTAGACCCAATTAAGGTATAGGGCAATGGAACTTTGTTTGCCCATAGTAACCATACTTCTTTTAACGAGAGTAGGTGGTTTGGGCAAAGAACATTCGGCAAAGCTCAGTGGAAGAAGCAATTTCAAGTAGCCGTTACCTGCACTGTATTGTTTGAGAACTTGTGCAACACATGTAATTACATGACCTACTATGATTTGTGTGACTAGGTTTGCTGTATTTTATATTGCCATCTAGCTCACTGTATGCAATTACTGACTAATATTGTGTTACCCATAATACGTTTCTGTAATGTTTATTGCTCTTAATTTGCAATTTAAATAGTATCTCACCAGTCCCATATGCCTGCATATAACTGCTTGCTCATTTGATGTCCCTGTGTCTATCTGAAAAGGACTAGTTCTGTTAATGGGAAAAACTCTATCTTGGTGCTATCTTAAGATTAACATCTTAGCATTCTTAAATACTGTATTCAGCCAAGGTGCTATTTATCACTGTTTTAACTGCGTCTTCACCCTGATTGTTAATTAGCATAGAAGACATTAATTGTTGTTTTAACACCTAACTTATATTTTTTTTCTCTTTCCAATCTTCCCAGCTCTTTACCTCCCATCCTGCACTAAGGGACCTGCCTGGTCATTAAGGACCCCTTTCTTTTGTTTTCAGCCATCCCAACACCCGGCCAAAGAAACCTGCCACCCTAGTACAGTTTCCCATTCACCAAAGGGAATAAAAAAGCATGTTCTACCCTAGACCTACTGTTAAACTGAATTAATTGTTTGAAATGTATCTAGTATTGAATACAATTAAGCTACTGAGCCAGGAAGCCAGCAGCCATACCCCTCTTTACCCCCTGAAGCAACTGCTTATTTCTCTCTTTTGAATTTTTTAACTGAACCATTTCTAACAACTATCTTCATTACATATACCTCTTGCTGTACTTTACTCTCTGCCCACTACGTGGCACCCTAATCTAGCCTTGGGTTAAATTTTTTACCCCACATTCCCATATTTCATCTCGGTATATTTTCCCTATTTCATCCCTGACTACTTTCTAATCTTCCTGCTGATTACACTGCTCTTACTTTTTCTTTTCCCACCATCTAGCTATATTCTCTTTTTTTCCACTCTGCTATCCTTTACCACCTTACAGCTGCATTATCACACTCCACTTACTTGTAACTACTTCAGAGTTGATCAGGAAACTGTTGCTAATAGATTGGCTCTGAAGAATCTTCCTTTACCTGCTCTAACCTGCTCCATTCACCCTGTGGACGAACTCTGCTCCCCTACCCCCAATTCCCACCCACCCCCCAGTGCTCCTACATTTATACTTCTTCAGCCACACCCCCTTCCTAGCTATCTAGAACATATTGTAAATAGGATACCGACACACCCACTCTTGTACTAGAAATATTTTTACTTCCCCTAGAATACTTCATCACACTAGACTCTCTCTCTACCAGCCTCTACATTTCTGACTATATTCTTTGGTCTCATTCACCATGCCCTTAACTCACAAACCAATACTTAGAAATCTTTCTCTCTCACTTGCAGCGCTATCCATTCTATATATACCATAAATCCTTACCTTTTATGAAAACCTACATTATACCAGTTCCCACCATCCCTTAAAACAAACATTGCTTTTAAGTCAACTAGCCTTCCAAAGCCATTCAAACATAACATCTACTTCAACCTACCTGTCACCTAAATTTCATAGGGTAGCCCATATTGCTTTCCTTCAATCTCAGAAATCACAAAACATTTTCTGTAAACTACTGAAGCTTACATATAATCCTCAACAACATCCCCTCCATCATGGCGGCAATCATCCCAACCCAGGGCCAAGCAGCAACACCCCTACAAACCCCTCCTACCTCATCCCTCTACCCCATTAAAACCCCAAATTCTCTGCTCCTAGCACATCTTAACATACAGAGCTTAAATAATAACGTTAGCCAACTACAAGCTCTACTAGACATACACTCATTTGATATCCTTTTTTAACAGAAACCTGGCTCAAACCAGTAATAAAGGACAATGAGATTATCCCACCTGGTTATAATATCTTGAGATTAGACCAAACAACCAAAAAGGGTGGTGGTGTAGCAACTCTGTATAAATCTCAATTACTGATAAAGGACAATGAGATTATCCCACCTGGTTATAATATCTTGAGATTAGACCAAACAACCAAAAAGGGTGGTGGTGTAGCAACTCTGTATAAATCTCAATTACTGGTTACTTCACTAAATGTACAATCACCTTTAGATAGCAATGTTGAAATTCTTCTCTCCAAGCTACATGTCAGTGCTAGCAAATCTATATATATAATATGCTCCTACCTACCTCCAGGCAATAACATCAGCATCCTAGAAAATATCCTCTGCTGGCTTTCTACATCCTTTCGACAAGAAACCATTGTACTTTGTGATTTTAATATAGACTGGAACACCTGTACCTCACACAAACCCACAACCCATATAAACCTGTATGGTTTCTCCCAATCACTACCCCCACAAGAATCCATAAACCCAGTAGCAAAGAGAGTATGTTAGACTGGATCTTAGTAAATAGTCATCCCCTCTCTTATAAAGCTGGTACCCTTCCTGACGATATCCGTGACCATTCACTTACTTATATACTCAAACAGAAAACCTTTATTCCCAACCAAACTACCTTTAAAACTACCCGGAACAGAAAAAAAATTTAATCCAGCAAGCTTCCAAGCAGAGCTTCAAGCCTGTGACTGGTCACCCTTAAAACTCCCACTTGAGGAAGCAGTATCCTACTTTAACTCCATATTCTTACAAATCCTTGAATTCCATGCCCCTTCATACTCTATAAGAACTAGAAGTAAAGCAGCTCCATGGCTCACTAAAGAGACTAGGCAGCAAATCTTACTAAGAAATAAAATCTTGAAGAAAAAACTTCGATATCCACCATGTGGTTCAAACTGTTTAAAAGGTTTATTCCAATCTTTAAAATGAGATAAATTCTGATAAGCACTTTCAGCAAGATGCACCTTCTTCAGATCATTTAATTCACAAAGTCAACAATCACCTTTTTATTTCAAGGATGTCCAATCACATTGCTTATTCATAGTACTCTGATTCATATAACCAATACCTTGTGTTTTTTCATTTCATATGCCACCAATACTAGTGCATGCAGCAGCTCTTCCTTGTTAGAAATATAAAGTTTCATTGACCAATTACATCAAATTCTCTAACCCCAGTTACCAATTGAAAATTACTAAACCTCAGCCTACTGGCGGTAAGCTTGCATACACTTGTCCTAGTTTCATATCAGATATCCAAATATGCTGCGATTCCTTCCCATTGGTGGAGCAGGAAAACACCCACAAATCACAGCTATTTCCTTTCTTTGTGATTTCAGCCAGTCTGTCTATTTACTTATTTCATGAGCTGCCAATTGTAACATATGAGAAAACTCTTCCTTAATATGAAATATAAAATTTCATTCTCCAATCACATGTAATTCTCTGCTTCCAAAGGCCAATCAAGGCTCACTGAGTTTAAACCTATCCATTGGCCAAGTCTAAATGCAAGTCCAATGGTGCATTTTATATGATCTCTTTCTGTTTGGTGGAGCGTATTCACCTCCACAAATCACATCTCCTTCCTTTGTTTAAAGTGTTAACCAAGACACTTTAAAACTAGATCAGCCTAAATTCCCTTGATCTAGACAGAAAGGGGCTTTTAACTAGGGCCAGCATTAATGCATACAAGTGCCTATCAATTCGTAATAAAGATGTATTTAATTGTTCCTTTCTATGAACGATGCTTTTTTTCATCTAGCACCTATTGGATGTTATTATTATGAGCAAGCCTTCCTATAAGGCCAATGATAATATAGTATAGCGCTCTTTGTCATAGGAAGTATGACGTCTCATTCTCCAATCACTTTTACTTCCTATCGCAAGCAGTGCTTCTTTATTCTGTGCCTATATACATTGAAAACAAGGCAAAGACTTGCATAATAACTGTACTTGTAATAAAAGTGACTTTCATCCAGTTCCTTGTTTCTTGTTGTTAACCAGGGCACTTTAGATCTAAATCCATCCAAACTCTCTTAATCTAAGCAAAAAAGGGGGTTTAGCTAAAACCTGCGGGGGTTTAGCTAAAACCTGCATTAATGCAACACCTTTTGGTTAATGAAACGTTTCATTATTACTTACTGTGAACGATGCTTTTTCAGCCAACACCTATTAAATGCCTTAGATGTAAGGCATGTTCATTTATTAATAAATCCAGTGTGTTCTAGCATCCTGTGACAAAACAGACTTTTAGTTTTCATGCCTACGCTAACTGCAATACTCAACACCTGACATACCTAGCTACTTGCTGCCAATGTGATGCCTTCTACATAGGGAAAACGGACCAGCGGTTGAAAGATCGCATTTTAAGGCACCTGAGAGATATTCAGATCTCAGATCCAAATAATGCTTTAGCTGTACATTCTTTGAAGTATTCATCCCATAGCTTTATGTTCCAAGTTACTGAAGTAGTAAATCAAAATATAAGAGGAGGTGATACTAAGAATCATACTGAAGTAAGAGAAATCAGGTGGATTGTTAATTTAAGAGTGAACCATCCACCCGGACTAAAAATGATGGTTCCTTTTAAACCTATTTTAAAAGCTAGATGGCTAAACACTGTGGGCCATACATGAAAGTTTTTATTTAGTCTTTTAGATGAATGCTGTCTCTATTATAAGTATGGTTATGATGCAAGTTTCTGCCTTACTTTAATGTATACAGGCATAAAATGAAGACGTGCTGCTTGTAATAGGAAGTAAAAGTGATTGGAGAATGAGGTATTATACATCCAATGAGAGTGTTTTCACACATTATTATTGGCCCCATAGGAAGGCTTGTATACAATAACAACATTTAATAGGTGTTGGCCGAAAAAGCATCGTTCACAGTAAGGAATAATGAAACAACATGTTTCATGAACCGAAAAGTGTTTGTTTGCATTAATGCAGGTTTTAGCTAAACCCCCTTTTTTGCTAAGATTAAGAGAGTTTGGGCTGATTTAGATCTAAAGTGTCCTGGTTAACAACGAGAAACAAGGAACTGGATCAAAGTCACTTTTATTACAAGTACAGTTATTATGCAAGTCCTTTGCCTTTTTTTCAATGTATATAGGCACAGAATAAAGAAGCGCTGCTTGCAATAGGAAGTAAAAGTGATTGGAGAATGAGACATCATACTTCGTATGAGAAAGAGCGTGATACTATACTATCATTGGCCTTATAGGAAGGCTTGTTCACAATAATAACATCCAATAGGTGCTAGACGAAAAAAGCATCGTTCATAGAAAGGAACAATTAAATACATCTTTATTATGAATTGATAAGCACTTGTACGCATTATTGCTGGCCCTAGTTAAAAGCCCCTTTCTGTCTAGATCAAGGGAATTTAGGCTGATCTAGTTTTAAAGTGTCTTGGGTTAACATTGAGAAACAAGGAAGTAAATGTGATTTGTGGAGGTGAATATGCTTCACCAAAGGAAAAGAGATAATATAAACTGCACCATTGGACTTCAATTTAGACTTGGCCAGTGGATAGGTTTAGACTTGGTGAGCCTTGATTCGCATTTGGAGCAGAGAATTACATGTGTTTCGAGAGTGAAATTTGATATTTCGTAATAAGGAAAAGTTTTCTCATATGTTACAATTGGCAGTTCATGAAACAAGGAAATAGTGGCTGAAATCACAAAGAAAGGAAATAGCCGTGATTTGTGGGTGTTTTCATGCTCCACCAAAGGGAAGGAATCACAGCGTATTTGGATATTTGATGTGAAACTAGAAGTGTATGCAGCTTACCGCCGGTAGGCAGAGGTTTAGTAATTTTCAATTGGTAACTGGGGTTAGAGAATTCTATGTAATTGGTCAATGAAACTTTGTGTTTCTAACGAGGAAGAACTGCTGCATGTACTACTATTGGTGGCATATGAAATGAAAAAAAACAAGGTATTGGTTGTATGATTCAGAGTACTATGAATAAGCAACATGACTGGACATCCTTGAAGTTAAAAGGTGATTGCTGACTTTGTGAATTAAATGATCTAAAGAAGGCGTATCTTGCAAAAAGCGCTCATCGGAATTATTTATCTTGTTTTAAAGGTTGGAATAAACCTTTTTAACAGTTTGAAACCACGTGGTAGATATCAAAGTTTTTTCTTCAATAGTTGTCGGTTTTTCTTCAATACCTTCAGCAACTCAACTTTGTTTTGTTTGTAAGAAATAAAATCTGGTCTAATTGGAGAAACACTAAAGACCCAATTGATAATCAAAACTTCAAACAGATGAGAAATGCCACCAAAAAATTAATACTACTTGATAAAACAAACTATTACTTTAAACTCCAACAAAAGCACCAACAACAATCACAAACCTTCTGGTCCAGCATAAATAGACTATTACACCCTGGCCACTATATGACACCAACCCCATCAGGTCTCTCCCTTAACACTCCCAACCAGATTGCTGATGCTTTCAATATCTTTTTCACTGAAACTATCCAATCTCTAGCAAATTCCTTACCTCCTGTTAGCTCAGCACTCCCTAGCTAGCATACCTCCTACCTTTCATCTAAAACCAATTCCTACTTATCTATACCCTACTTCACAAACTCAAACAATGTACTCCCTCAACTGATCTCCTACCAGCTGAATACCTTCAAACTGCAGCTAAAATACTTGCCCATCCCATCTCTATCCTAATTAATAGAACCATCACTGAAGGTCCATCCCATCTCTCACATCATTCGACTACACAAGGGTGGTAACTCAACTGAACTCTCTAACTTTCAGCCCAAAGCCCTACTTTCTCCTTTAGCCAAAATAATGGAAAATGCATCCAACAACTTCTGGATCACCTTCTCCAAAATAACTTACTAGCTGACTGTCAGCATGGTTTTAGACCTTTCCCTAGTACTACCACTGCTCTCCTATCCTTCTCTGACTGCATTAACAAACGTAATAATAACATGCTTTCCTCTGCACTCTTTATTGACTTATCTAAAGCTTTTGATATGGTTAACCATCAACTACTTCTGTACATACTAAAATCCCTTTCACTCAACACGCAGACATTAAAATGGTTCAAGTCTTATTTAGACAATAGACAGTAAGCTGTCCTTTGGGACAATCACGTATCCACACATCTCCCTATTACCCTTGGTGTCTCTCAGGGCTCTATCCTGTGACCTCTCCTCTTCTCCATATTCATTAATCATCTTGGTATAAATCTTCCTCTAACTACCTTCATACAATATGCAGATGACTCCACACTGATTTGTAATGCCTCTTCTTCATCAGAACTCAAATCCATCACCCAAACAGCATTCAACCTAGTTGAAAACTGGTCCCTACAATGTTGCCTCCTCCTTAATGCCAAAAAACAAAACTACTGCTCTTTACTCCAACTCTAAAATCCACCCCAATAAATGTCTCCATTACATCCAACACTGGTACTGTCATAACTCCTGACCCAACTACCAAACTCTTGGGTGTAATAATTGACCACAGCCTCAACTTTAACTCGCATATTAACTCTACTATTAAATCAGTATAGGATAAAACCTTTCCTTACCCCTGAAGCCAGAACCATCATTGCCCATACCCATCTGATCTCTACCCTCCTCTATGCCTCCCCCATTTATACAAATCTTTCCAAAAGCAACCTTGATAAGCTGGCAACCTCCTATAACAACATTGCCAGATTTGCTACTGGCTCCCCATTTAGAACTCACCATTGTCTGAATCTTAAACAGCTGGGATGGCTAGAACTGCAAAACCAGGTGGAATTTAAAAAACTCACCATCACCCATAAGATTTTGTACCATCCTAGTAATAGTCCTATTCTCAGTAGCTTTATCTAGACCTGCAATAATTCTTACTACCCTTTGCTTAGCAAATAAATTACTGGTTACATCCAGAAATCCCATAACAAAGTAGGTGATTCTCTTTTCTATAATTCTGTGGGGAAGAGTTGAAATAGGCTTTCCAGCAAACTTGCATCACTATCATCATTGCCACTTTTCAAAATGCAACTAAAAATTCTACTAAAGACACAATGGCTATGCCCATGTACTAGCCCTGACTAACAGTCACACAGTACAATATTACTGTAAACCTCTCTCCCTTAACCCTTCAAGTGGGATTAGTAATCCTTCCCTTACTCACAATTTAGTCGTGTTTTCTCAAGGAACTTTCACTGAGTATGTACTCTGTAACACTCATCCTGCTGTGAGTACAAGTGCTCTACCTTGTATATAGATCAACTGTCTTTTTATTTTGAGTGTATTATTTGTTTAGGTATATATATGCAAACGTTTTAATATCCTAGTGTTATAGTTTACTAAACAACCATTAATACTTTATCTCAATCCTTACTTCTTTCCTAACCTATCTTGTGATGAATGTTCAATCCTTGTACCATGTAAATAGTACTGCATTGTTTTATTAAACTTTGTAGTCAATTTCTTAAAAGTTAGGTTTTTTTTTTTTTTTTTTTGATGAAAATCTCCATCAACATTGTATTTAATTATTGTTTAGATTTGCTGTCCTGTTTTATTAGCTTAATTTTGGAGCTTATCTCCCTGGGCCTCTACTGAAAATGGACATGTATCCAGCTGGACTAGCCTGGTCAACAAATGTAAAATAAAATAAAAATAAATAAATTATTGTGTTTGACTGTGGTAAATATATTTGTTTTATAGTTGCATGTTGATAGCGCTGTTTAGACTCTCCTTAATGTAGTCTTGATGCTGGACTTTTTTCTTTTTTCTTTTTGTAGGATGCTCGTATTTTTTGTGGTTGTTTGTTGATTTGACAACTGAAAAATTCTCAAGGCATTTTCTAATAATGTCTCAGTATATTTCGGTCTTATTGGAATTAATTAAGCTATACATTTGTTATATCATAAAATCCATCTACTACCTCAGTGATTTTATTATATTCATGTTAAGTAATTCATTTGAAGAATTATGTACTTTATATTTTTAGCACTCAGCTTATTTAGAGCAAATTTGAGTGTCATGTACTAACTGTTTAATGGAAGTGCTAATTTTTGAGGAGAACACGAAGGTATCATGTTTGTGTATACAGCATTTAAGAAATGATTCCCCCTTGCTACAGTTGTATGTTTAAATTATTTGTGTTGATGAACCCTGTTAGAATCTGGGTGTTCATACCATTCAAGGTATAGTTTCACTTCCCAATATTTGGATATTTGATATCCCATAGTTGTATGTTAATGCTTTATAACTTACATTGGGGCTCCTTGTGTTTTAATGGGGAGTCATGGAAGGGATACATTAGTAGCCCATCAAGTTGATAGTATTTCACTTGGGTAAATTATGTCCACTAATCACTAGCTTAGATTTGAGATCATATTCTATAATGACACTCAGTGGGTCTAGCAAGCTATCCAACAACTGATGAGGGCTGACTAGGCATTGTCCAGAATGTTCTTGGCAAATGTAGAGAAATACTGACCTTACATGGGGACATTATTGGGAGGTAAAAAAGAACACTGAAAAACTCTTGCATCTGCTGAGAAGGCATTGCCAACAATCACTGGTGAAATTTGATCCACTTTTGTAGGTAAGGTCACTGCAATGATTAAACAGCTCTGCAGTGGCAATGCTGTAGGAGGGGATAAAAAATATCCAGAAATCCTTAATGTTATTGGTGGTATCTTTGTTAATGTGCTCATGAATGTTGTGTGCAAGATGGCGTCAAAAACTCCTTACTGGTAAACTGCAGTAGTGGTCCCCATTTTCAAAAAGTTGAATACGAGTATATACTCCATTTACAGTGATCACACCTCTTCACCTTCCTGGGTGTTAGAAAGCAGTCCAGATGTGATAGCTGAATCTCTGATTCAGGAGGAGTAATGTGGTTTCTATGTTGTCCATGGAACAGTGGATTAACCGTTTGACCATTCCAATATCTGTATAAGGGCAAAGGAATGAGCCATTTCTGTTTAACATGTGCTTTGTGGCCTAGAAAAAGCATATATCAGAGTACTCCGGAATGCTCAGTGGGAGGTGCTACAACTGTATAGGGTTCTGAGACTACTTTTGCATGCCATTCAGTTCACATATTTGCAGAGCAGTAGTTCTGTCCACATTTTAATTGTTTACTCCGATACATTTAAAGACCACATAGGACTCTACCAGATGGTGTGCCTTTTTCCCCCTCATAATTTTTATGGACAAAGTATTAAGGCTTTCAGAGTATCCAGTTTGGAACCATAAGGGTTGCATCCTGATGTCTGCAGGTAACGGTGACCTGTTGAGCTCAAGGATCTGTGATCTAATGTGCACGGAGTACTTCTCTGCTATGTGTGAAGTGCCTGGGTTAGAATTAGCGCATCTAAATTAAAGTTTGTGATTCATAGAAAATATCGGACTGCTTTCTTCAGCTGGGATGGTAGTGGTTACTTTAAGTGGAGGAGTTAAAGTATCTGGGGGAGTGTTCACAGGTGATGGGAGAGGGGATCAGGAGAATGTCTGTCCATCAGATGGTTACTGCTGTAGCAGTACAGCAGATGATGTACTAGACTGTGTTGATGAAGCATAAGACATGTTTAAAGGAGTCTACTTCTAAATTTCAAAGTTTCCAAACTTCGAATTTCTTATGGTCGAGACCATAAGATCGAATCTTTGAAACTTTGAACCATTTAAATGGAGATTGCTGCACAGCATGGAATGGTATATTTTACTGTTTTTCTCACTGTATTGCTATCTTGGAGTTGATATACTTAATTATCAGGGGGTGTGGAGGGTGCAGGGGGGTTTGCCCCCTGCAAAAACTGTAAACACAATTTTTTTTTTATTTGCATTTTGAAGTTTCAAACTTCGATTTTATGGTCTCGATCATAAGAAATTAAGTTTCGAAACTTTGATATTTAGAAGTAGAACCATTCAGGTATAAGGGTCTATTTACCAGTCATTGTCTTCTTCCCAATCTATGGTCATGATCTTTGGATAAAAATTTAACAAATGTGATGATGAATATAAGTGGCAGTGGTTAGTTTTGTAGAGTTTCTGGCTTTTGTCTCTGGGGCAGAGTATGCAACTTGTCAGTCTGGGAGGATCTTGGTGTACACATTGTGCTCTATAGGGTTGAAAGGATTTGGGGTAAGTAGCTTGGCAACCTAGGGAGGATGTATCCCACCCTAGGCATCTAAAAAGTAGTTTTCAAGGTAGAATCTGCTGGAATAATGCCTGGACCAGACATAGGACATGCTGGGGACTTTGTATCTTTACCTTGAAATGCCTAGTCACTCTCCAGGTTGAGCCAGAGACTCTGTCCATGGATAGGACTATCTGGCCTGCCCTGCTCAGCTTGCTTACCCAAAGAACTCTCACTGAGATAAGTGGTTTAGAAAATGGATGGAGGGAAGGAGGACAAACTCCAGTAATCTTCCTGCAGGGTCTGCAACAGTTAGCCACACAATAAATGATGATCCATGTTAAACCAGGTTTTTGACTGTGTCAGTATCGATGTCCTCAAGGAGCAGGTACATTCCTGGGCACACCGCTTTCTTATTTAGCTAATTTACTTTAGCAACGAGTACCACCCTAGTTTTCTAATGAACTAATTATGCTCTCCAGTGTAATAATGGAGAAGAGAGTAAAGGAGGATTGCCTGAAGCAAAAAGAATTAAACTGTAGATTTCTGAGTTAGCAGTGGTAGACTATAGGTTGTAGATAAGTAACTATTTGAAATGTTAGGACTTGCTAGAGTGAGTCCCAAAATTTAAAAGCTCAATGGCCAAAAGATCAGACTTGTCTACACTAAGTCCGAGATGCTATTTCTTTGAATATTCCCTTTAATCTAAGGTATGGTAATCCCTGGGTTGGTATATATGTTTGCAGGTGTGCCCCCCCCCCCACAAAGGAGCTTACAAGAACACCCAGCAAAAAGAGGTTTCAAGGAAAAGAGCGATGTTAAACGTTTGCTGTTCTCTTGTGTTCACTATCTTCTTTTTTTCAGCTTGTCGACACTCAGCATTTCAAGTGCTGACATTTCAAGTTTTGAGCCTTGTATATAAATATCGGTAATTCATGTGGAGGATCTGTCCAAGCACAAATGTTTAGGCATTCAATTACAGGGAAGCCGATAGGGAAATAAAAATGTCCGTTAATTCTAAGACCAACCATTTCTGTCTAGATTCTTCCATATCAGTGTAATCGTGCAAAAGAAATCTTTATCCAGGATCTCTCAAGCATTTGCATTCCTAGGAATAAATATAGGTTAACTTTAAATATATTGAGGTCAGACAACGATCTGTATTGTCTAGGACAGGAACCAAAACCCTAACTTGATTCGCATGCTTATTCAAAAAACTTTAACTAGACATGGAAATATGTGACCCCTGAAAAAATCAAAAATGTGGTTGGATAGATCACGTTAACAGTAATATAGAGGAGTACTAGTTAGTATCATAAAAGTTAAACTCCTGAAAAAAAAAATCAGTGAGTTATAAAATATATTGTCAAATATAATGCGTACCAGTGCTTATAGTCTGTATAAGTTGTTCCCTAAACCAGCAGCTTTATTACAAGGACCCTGGCTTGATATTGCAACATTCACAAAATATGGCTGATATTAACAGGCTTTATCGTTTTCAGGTGCATCAGGAATGGTAACATTGGAAGACGCTGCAGGCACAGGGAAGGATCAAAACAACATATGTCAAGTCCTCTGTTCCCTATAAAGACAAAATGCTGATCTATACTACAATAATGTAGTTCTCAGGACTGCACATGTATGGCACAAGTAGTTTTTGAATGACCGTGAAATAGTTGTGTGTGGCATAACAGATTTATGTACATTTAAAGCAGGAAATACTCCTTTCATATTGTACTTTAGGATGATTTCACTGAACATGCCGTGCAGTGGAGCTGATTTCTGATCATCAGCTGTGAGACAGCCTGTACTGCAATCAGTTTTGCTTTTTGCTGGTTTTGTCTTTGCTTAGTTTCTTGATAATCTTACTATCTTTAGTATTTAGATTTTTGAATGCATGTTGGACTAAAGGTAGAACTGCATAGAAAACTTCTAGTATTGGTAATAACAGCACCTGAATGTCCGGATGTAGAAAGACATACTTAAAATATAATGTTGGCAGTATAAGAAATGATACTGTTTTGCATATGTATTTTTTATTTATTTATTTATGCACAAATGACAGATAATGCACATTTCTTTAGTAAGTTTTCTGTTGAAAGTATGGTGTTGTACAGTGACTTCCAGGTTTGGACAAGGCTGTGAACAATAATGATTACTGTTATTTTAATGCAAATTAATATTTCTGGAACATTATACATTGACAATTTAGAGAATGCATGTTAATGGTCTGTGCCACTTTGATCTGGGTCATGGCTGAAGAAGGGTCTTAGGACCAGTTTATTTATCTGGTCAACAAATAAAAAAAAACTTGTGAAGAATTCAGAGAAGATACTGAGGGACGCTTTCTCATTTGTCAGATTATGTTCTATAGGAGCTTATTTCCAAATTGAAATTGCATCTGATAGTAACCTTCCTCCTTTATCTGCTTAAAAATAATAAATGTGTTAATTATCTTTTTTCTAATGCTAGATGAAGATTCGAACTTGATTTTACATTTGACACTAGATACAGATCTGTTGTAAGAGTACACTGTGTTCTGTCCTTGACTACTATCGGCATGTTGATTTAATCTGTAAGATTTAGAAAATCTATTCAGATTTCTCTATTTCAGTAAACAATTTTTCTTCTTCTAACATCATCATAAATCATGGTCCTATACAGGCTTTTTTTCCATCTTGAAAGCTTTAACTTACAATAGTAAGACAGAATTAATGCAGAGATGCTTTCAGTAGATGGCTTTGGTCAGTGTGTCAAGACGTAACGTGGTTACAGGTCTCTTCGTCTTAATGTGGAAGAAAAATAGTATTTGTAGTTTGTCATGATGTGCGATGAATGTGTACTCTCACTTCATTAATGTAAACTGGTAAAATTGTAGCCTTTGTTAAGGGTGTATAGCGAGTGTATACACACCTTTTTTGAAGATTGGTATACTGAATGTATACACTTACTTTACAAATGTAAACTAGTAAACTAGTTATATTGCATCTAGCTTTTTTGAAGAGTGATCATTTGCGTTGGTGATTGTAATCGTGCAGGTCCCTGGTTTGAATGGTAATTCCTTCATGATCTGATAAACATTGATCATAACTGAAGACTGTTAAATGTCTGGGATGAGACTTGCCTGAACTCTCATTAATGACAGTGCAGTCGATATGGAGGGGCAATCACTTTTTAGAGCAGATAGAATACATTCTCTCAGTATTAAGTCCAGAAAGGAAGGGCTCTGCATATACATCAATAACAACTGGAGTCCCAGTTGTGAGATAACTATCCCCACACTGCTCAGATAATCTAGAGTTTTTGTTACTGAAATGCAGACCCTCTTATCTACCCAGGGAATTTAACAGCGTCTGCATCATAGCTGTCTACAGTCCTCCTAGTGCTAATCCAGATGAGTCCATGACCACATTATACCAAGCTATAAATGAACTGCAAAACTACAGTCCAGACTGTGTTCATATAGCAGCAGGTGACTTTAATAAGGCCAACTTGAAAACAGTTCTGCCCCACTATTTCCAATCCATGGACTTTGCAAGAAGGGGGAAAACACACTGGACAAAGGTATACAGCAATGTTAAGCTGACATTTAAGGCAGTGCCTCACCCTCACCTGGGAAACTCTGACCACCTCTCCATATTGTTACTACTCAAGCAATAATGCCCGACAGAGTATGTATTAATGTGTTGTGTGGGTGTTGAGGCCCTGGAGGGCATTATTGTCCTTAGAGAATAGGATCTGTGTAAAATTGTTGTATTTTACTTATTTATTTTTTTTAATTTATATTTTATTTGTTAATATATTTTTGATGTAAAATAGTTCCTCTGCCTAATGTTTCATACTTGCTGTAGTATATGTTAATGCTGTTGGAGGAATCATTTTACATCCAAAATTAACACTTTAAAAAAACAGGTATTTACATTATAATTTTGGTCCCTTACACTTAAAATGGTTATTGCCCTTGCACTTATAGGTTCATAGGTTCATACTAGGCTATCTGCCCAAGGGCATTTATAAGCCTAGCCCATAGTTATTTGGCTTTCGCCACCCCTTTAGTTTGAATAAAACTATGCCTATTATTTTGCTGTGCCTCTGTCAAGCAGTGACACTGAAGTAATCCCTGGGGTATATCTGCGATCCCCCATCCATTGGTCAAGATTCCTCTTGAACAAGGCCAGCGAGGTGCTCTGCCTCACATGTACCGGGATTTTGTTCCACAGCATAGGGAGTCTCTGGGTGATGAATCTGTCCCTCCAGCACGTTCTATTAATAACCGTGTCAAGGTTTAAGTCTCCCGCCCTTGTGGTTCTGAGGGATCTAGATTTTTTTGAGGTGAAGCATATTCATCAAATCAGGGTTTGACATGGCCTTATATGTCAGGCACAGGTCACCTCTGAGCAAGCGGTATGAGACTGAATAGAGCTGGAGTTCTTTATGTCGGGCAGCATAAGACATATTTTTGAGACCCTTTATCCTTTTGGTGAGGAACTTTTGGGGCCTTTCCAGCTGCTGCAGGTGTCGGGTCAGATACATTCCGAATGGGGCATTGTACTCAATCATAGGTCTAATGAGTGATGAGTACAGGGGGACGATGACCTCCCTTGATCTAGATGTGAATCCCTTCATGATCAGGTGGGCAATTTAGAAGGTTTTCCTAACTACTTTAGCAACATGAGTGTCAAACGAAAGGCTACTGTCAACCTGGGTCCCCAGATCCCTGATGACTTCTTCTGTGCTCAGTGGATTGCCACCTATATGGTAGCTAGGGGTAACCTTGTTTTTCCCGAAGGGTATGACTATGCATTTCTTGGCATTTAACTTTAGGCCATGGCTCTGGCACCAGTTATCCGTTTCTGTGAGGCCCTTCTGAAGGATATCTGTGTCAGATGTGTTTTCGACTATGGCGCCCAGTTTGCAGTCATCTGCAAACTTTGTCAGCCATAACCCTCCTGTGTTTACTTGTACTTCAGAAAAGTAGATGCCGAACAAGAGTGGACCCAGGACTGAGCCCTGTGGGACACCACTTGTGACAGGCTTTGAGTCTGACATGGCTCCAGCAACTCTGACCCTGTGGGTTCTGTCACTTAGCCAGTTTGCAACCCATCTTGTGATGTATGGGTTTACATTCAAGCTGATGAGTTTTTCGATGATACCTGAGTGGGGTATTGTGTCAAAGGCCTTTGCCAGGTCAAGGTAGGCTGTATGAACTGCCTTTCCCTCATCAATGGCCTTGGTGACTGTCTCGAAAAAGTCAACCAAGTTTAAAAGGCATGATCTGCCTTTGACAAAGCCAAACTGGGTTGGATCCAAAGTCTGCAAGTTCCCTATGTCTTTATTTATGAGTTCCATTATGATCCTCTCCATGGCTTTGCAGATAAGGCTTGTCAAGCTAATGGGATGGTAATTTCCAGGGTCGTGGAGGCACCGCCCTTGTGAAGTGGGACCACAGTCGCCGTGCGCCACTCCTTGGGTGCGTATCCTGAGGTGAGGCTAAGATTAAACAGCTGTCCTAACTGCGGGTTTAATTCCTCATTGAGTTCATGGAGCACACAGCCGGGGACACCATCTGGTCCCATGGATGCTGTGTTTTTTGCTTTGGAGAGAGCAGTTCTCACCTGGGCGTTGGAGATGTTTGGGGGGCTACAATCCTCTGGTATAGATATCTCTCCTTTTTGGGGGGGGGGGGAGTTTGCACTGAACCTGTCAGCCAGTATGTTGGCAATGTGTGTAGGTTCAGTAATCTTCACATCATTTTGAACTAATTCTGAGCATATCTGGGAGTTTCCTCCTAGGTTTCTAACATAGCTAAAGAAGGCCTTATGATTGTCTTTTGAGTCCTTGGCGATTTTTCTCTCAAAATTTGCCTTGGATGATTTTATGAGAGCTCTTAGTTTTTTACTTATAATGATCAAAGGTGTCTTACCTTTCAAGGATTTTGCTCTATCTTGTAGTAGCTTCCTCCTTTTGTTGTAGAGCTTGTTTATGGCTGGGGTCCACCAGACTGGACGCTTGCCTTTGGTACAAAGAGTCTTAGTTTTGTTTGGGATTGCCTGATCCATACAGTCCTGTAGGTGCTGGTAGAAGGCATTTGTAAGTGATTCAGCGGTTTGAGTAATGTTTACCACTGGCTCAGGGGCCTTAAAGGAGACCACACTAGTTTTTAGAAGTGTGAAGTCGACTTTTGAGAAGTTTTTCACTGTGGTCCTTTTATTTCAGGTGGGGCGGGGATGAGGACCTCCAGCGAGATTAGTTTATGATCTGATCTCACCAGTGAGGGGTATACTTCCGGTGTTGAACATTGTGATCCCATGTTCGTGATGATGAGATCAAGTATGTTTTCTCCTCTTGTGGGGATGGTGACTAGTTGTTCCATGGCATTTGAGTTTATGAACTCCAGGAACCTTTGGGCTAGAGTGTTTGGGCTTGAGTAGTGTTCCCAGTCTATATTAGGGTAGTTGAAGTCACCTAGTATGATGGTGTTTGGAGATACATTTATCCCTCCATTGTTTTCAGGAAGGCCATGTGAGGTTCCTGAGTTTGAGAGGGTGGCCTGTAACATGCTACAAATTGCAGAGCAGTCTTGCCTATGGTTAATTGCACCTGGATGGTCTCCGATGCATCATGCGTTGCCACCAACCTTGAGGTGTGGGTGTCCTTTATGAATATGGACACCCCTCCTTTTTTGGTGTTGTCCGGATTTTGGGGCCGGAACGCATGATATGAGGTGAAACCTGATAGTGCTGGGGTGCTCTCAGGAGCCTTGAACCAGGTTTCAGTCACAGCACAGACATCGATGTTCTCCATACTGAGAAGGGCCTCGAGTGCGTGCATCTTGAGATTGAGACTTCTGGCATTGAGCAGCATTACCCTTAGTTTTTACTTTTTGTGTTCTAGGGTGGTAGGTTTAGAATTTGAGCCTTGCCTAAAAAAGGCACTATGGGGGTGGCAAGAGCCTTTGCCAATATCCGGAAGCCTAGGGGTGACAGGTGCAAGCCTTCCCTTGCGAAACAGCGTGGCTTGTCCAGCATGTCATTCCAGGCAGACAGACATTGGATCCCCTTTGAATGACACCAGAATTTAAGCCAATTACTAAAGCTGATTATCTTATCACTGTATTGTGGCTATTGTAACTTAAAATGGTTACTGCCAGTCACTGGAGACAGAATTTACTAAATGACATACATTTGAATTTTAGAGTTTTATTTCCTTCAGGAAATTTATGCTAACACAAATCCTTTTATTTAAGTAAGTCTGTAATTGTATAAGTGCAATAATTAATATCTCTTCTTAATTCTGAGCATTGGTTCTTCTTTATTTTAGGCTTTATCCAGATTTCTTCAGCTGAAGGGTCCAGAAGTATACATACCTCTTTGCTGCTGGCAGTTGTAGCTCTCGCACTCACCTCTGCTTTAGAAAATGCATGCTAATACAAATAATTTAAAATATGTTCATATTTGAGCTTTTGTCCCATTTATTTTAGGCTTATCCTAATACCTTGATGTAAGAGAATACCTCTCAACTGAATATATTTTTGCAGAATGCCCACATTTTTGCCTCGTGTTTTCGGTCTGTTCCTCATAAAAAAATGTATGTTTTGACAAATAATTGGATGATATTAAGCTTAAAGTCACTAAATTATGACATGCATAGATTTCATATCCTTCAGAAAATACATGCTAACACAAATCCTGTTCTTCTAGGAACTTTATAATAAGAGCAATATTTAAATTGTGTTCCTATTTCTTTGCATTTGTTCCCCCCACATTATGTCCGGCTTTGTTCAGATTTCCTGTGCAAAGAGGTTGACAGGCATGTATGAGAGCTAGGTACGTAAAGCTGCTGCTGCCAGGGGATACCCTCTCTCACACGCACGCTACCAGGACATCATTTGGTTACTTTCACACTTCACTTTCTCTCCTGTCTCTTACACACCACACACACTCTTTCTGCATGCATTCATTCATACATGCAGACAGAAACATTAACACACACACTTTTCTATTTCACTGGATCGATTGCACTCGCTCTCTCTCACTGTCATACATGCATACACTCTCACAAAGCTTTCTTTTCTTTCTTTTTTTTTATTTTACACTCTTTAAACTGCGCAAATGCTGCTTAGTGAGTGTAAAATAAATCAGCCACTCTATTTTCTCAGTCCGAGCTCCATGGTGGCTTGATATGCTACCATGAAGCAGTAGACTTGTTATTCAGCGGGCAGTACTTGTAGATCAATACCCTGCTGGAGAACGTTCGTTCTCCAATCAAGGTACTGATGTACAGTTTGCCCATTGTCTAACAGCATATAAACCATTGCTAACTAGAGGGAGACCAACAGTGAAACAAGTAAGAGTATAGCCAGAAGGTGCAGTATCAGCACTCCAGTACTGTTTTAAGAGCATAGACTGGAGCATATTAAAGGAGGCAGCTACTGAGCACCAGTCTATCAACCTGGAGGAGTACACCGAGGTGGTGATGGGCTACATCTTGAAATGTGTGGATGATGCGACAGTCACCAAAACCTTCATCACATGAGCCAACCAGAATCTCTGGTTGATGAGAGAGGTGTACAAGCTACTATAAACAAGGAATGCAGCCTTCAGGTCAGGAGACCGGGAAGTTCTCAAAACAGCCGGAGCTAATCAGAGCAAGGGAGTGAGGGAAGCAAAATGTGTCTATGGCAGAAAGATCCAGAGCTACTTCTCTGACCAAAAATACCCAGGTGCCTATGGCAGGGATATCCATTCCATAACTAATTGCAGACCCCTGTCTTCACAGTGTGAGGACAACAAGGAATTCCTAAATAAGCTGAATGTCTACTTCAGCAGATTCAAGGAAGGGAACAGAACTACTATGAAGAAAATGCCCATTACCCATAATGCTCAATTACTTAAAGTTATGGCCCTCATAGGGCATGGTATACTTGGCCAATGCACTAGTGGTTTTCTGCTTCCTGTTGATGTCGAGGACATTGCACAGAGTTAACCCGAGAAAAGCAGCTGGGCCTGACAACATCCTAGGGTGTGTGCTCAGGGACTGTGCAGTCCAACTATCAAATGTCTTCACAGATATCATATGAGTCAGCTAGTAGTTCTAAAATGCTTCAAGGATATGACAATCATTCCATTACCAAAGAAGTCTCCACCATCTTGCCTAAATGACTACCGCCTTTTAGCCCTCACCTCCACAGTGATGAAGCGCTTTGAAAGGCTGGTCAAGGATGCCATAACATCTGGGCTGCATGCTTATCTCTACCTTCTATAGTTTGCTTACCAAGCAAACTGCTCTACAGCAGGTTCCATCTCTCTAGCACTCCCACTATTGCTGGAACCCCTTGAGAATAAAGACACCTATGCGAGGGTACTATTCATAGACTTCAGCTTTGCTTTTAACACAGTCATCCCTCTTCATTTAGTAATGAAGCTACACCAACTAGGTGTCAGCACTCCACCATGTAACTGGATTCTTGACTTCCTGACAGACAGACCTGTGTGTGTGCAGGAAATAACTCCTTAGCTAGCATCATTCTTAACACTGGAGTCCGACAAGGATGTGTACTAAGTCCGTTGCTGTTCATTTCACCCTGTTTACACACGATTGTACAGCTGGGTACAATACAAACCACATAGTCAAATTTGCTGATGACACAACGGTGGTGGGCCAAATCAGTAACAATGAAACGGCGTATAGAGATGAGGTGGAACAACTGATTACCTGGTGTAGAAATTACTTGGCACTAAACGTGAACAAGGCAAAAGAGATAATTGTGGACTACATGAAAAATTGCAAGGAAGATCCTCCCCTCACCGTCAATGGGGAAACCGTGGAAAGAGTGAGAAATGCGATGTTTCTGGGAGTGCACATGGTCTTGGAACACCATAGTCAAGAAAGCACACCAGAGATTGCATTTGTTAAGAAGGCTGAGAAGAGCAAATCTCCCATTGCTAGTTATCAATACCTTCCACAGAGGTACTATAGAAAGCATCCTGAGGAACAACCTCATAGTATGGTATAGAAGCTGCTCTACCTCAGAGTACATATCCCTCCAGAGAGTGGTGAAGACAGCCAAGAGGATCATCACCACCTTACCATCTGTCTATGACTTGTACTTATCTACATGTCTCAGTGGGGCTAGAGGAATAATTAAAGACTACACTCACCCTGCTTACAGACTTCTGCATCTGTCATCCGGAAAACGCTTCCAAAGCATACGCTGCAGAATTACGAGATTCAGGAACAGCTTCTTTCCTAAGGTCATTAGGCTGCTGAACTCTAGTAACAACTATGCTCCACGATGGCCATCTGGGTCAGTAAAAACTGTAGAAGCTTGTTTCGTATTGTGCATTAACCTGGTTACCAGTCTCATCTAATACTTAGTGCAGTATTCACAAAGACTGTAACTAGTAGGCCATCTAGGCAGTAGCAATGCAGTAAAATATCTCTTCTTTCAGTGCAATACATGTGAATTCATAAATTAACCATAGTGCAATACTCTAATGTTCACAGTGCAATACTGAAATGTCTGTTTCTGTGCAAGGATCAATGTAATGTTTTAACCAAGTACCTGTGCAATACTAAAGCTCATGCAAGTAAGTGTTCACTGCGAAAAGTGTTAATGTGTTCCTAATTATGTGCAATATTAGTCTGTCTGTCTGCATGTCCATGATGTAATAGCTAGGTGTTATATGTACAAATGTCTGTGAAAATAATCTATATGTTGTTTGCACATTGAGTCCAGAGACATGGAAATTCATTTGGTTTTTGCACTTGTTTGATTTCTGAATGACGGCAAAGTTTACTTTGATTTTCAAAATGCCATAACTTCCAGAATGTATCCCTGAATGCTATTTTTCCCTAACTGCTAAATTCTTAATATTATCTTGTCCTCGTGTTTATTTGTGTTGTATTTTAGAAACCCCATTGTTAGTAATGTAGTGCCCAACCAGTAAAGGTAACAAAATGCTCCCCTATTTGCTTCTCAGAAGCCTGTTCTCACATCCACACACTAATCTCCCATTATCTCTGTCACTGAAAATAGAAGACCTAGCTTTGGGTGGGGCTTGAGAAAGGTTAATGTCATATTTCCTAGAAGGGAAAAAAATGCAACAAAACTAGGAGACAAAACCTCTTTCAGCAACAATCCCTTGTAATTCAATAGGGGTAGTATACCTTGCTTTATGTCAGTTATGCATGCCACATTAATATGTTGTTAAAACTGAAAGGTCTGTTAGGGATAGAATTTGTGAACATGAATATGCTATCAGGAAGCAGTAAACCACTAGTGCATTGGCCAAGTATACCATGCCCTATGAGGGCCATAACTTTAAGTAATTGAGCAGGTTGCTGTAAGCTGAAGAGATGGCCCATGGATGTTACAGTTTCGAAAAAAGATAATTAATATGGCAAATATTACTGAATGCTTATTCCTGGCCAAGTTTAAATGAATACAGTTCAGTAAATTGTCTTAAATTAAATGCTTTAGAAAGGTAATTTTTCCAGAAATCATCAGTAACTCTGTAGAGTATTAGCTACTCAATCTGTGGGTCCAGGGTTCAAGTCCCTTTTTGGCACCCTAATGTACAATACGAATAATATTTTAATATTTTGGTCTGTTTTATAAAATTCTCCACAAAATTATTTATAAAATCAATTATTTTTAACAAATTTATTTTTTAGTTTTCATTTATTTTGGTATATGAGTTTTGCTAATATGTAATAAATACATAAGTATGGATTGGGTTTGTTGGTTTTATATCGAGCTATGTAAGCAGTGCTTATATATGTCTGTATTCAAAAATATAAGTTTTATTACACAAGATCAATGCATTTAAAATTTATATAAGCATAAGTTTGAATCTTATTTTTCACAAAAGGTTTTTAGGAAAAAAATTATGTTTTTAAAGGTTCTATATTACACTGTGTTTTAAATTATGGTTTATTACATTCTTTAAGCACTTTGGAGAGGGTGGTTCATTTATGATGTAATATTTGAATATTTATGAGGCTGATGTCATTGATCATATGTTTGATGATGTTTAAATGGGGCAGTTAGTACTGGCACTGTCTGATGAAGTTGTGGAATTGTACAAGACGAAAGCACTCACAATTTTGTTAATAAAATGGATTTTGCCTGTTTTCTCTGCTCATATTCATTCATTGGATTTTAACCTGCAAAAATGACAATGGAATTTTCTGCTTTGCAGAGAGCCCAGTTTAGTATGAAGAACTAACCTGCAGCCAAAAATAAAAGTAGCACCAGAAACAAGGTGAACTGTGTAAAATGTATATTAAAACATTTATTAAAAAGAACAAATCAAGAAAAAAGGTAAGCGCTTTCACATAAAATGTGCTTCATCAGATATTCTACTGATTACAAATCACATTCATATGCTAATTGCAATGCTGTCATCAACCAATCAGCATAAGGTGATTATTACCTATGCAAATCGCTTGATTTTGAGTACAGATTTTAAAGAATACTTGTCATTAAGACTCTGTTTCCTATCGGCCTGCAATATCACTATCCAATGTTGCAACCTTTCCTGTGTAAAGTTCTTAATATTTCCCCCATGTTGTCCCTTAAACGCTGTTTCTATAACTTTAAAAAGAAACTCACATGAAAGATCATGCTCCAGAATATGTCTAGCCAAAGCATTCCTATCATCACATCTCCTAGTACAATATAGATGCTCACGTGTCCTCTCATTCTTCCCTATATATAAACTTTCACATGCCTTACATGTAGCTAAATTGACCAAATCAGACATTCTGCAATTGGCCTTTACTTTGAAAGAATGTTGATTTTTAAAAGTAGGATGTATAAGTATGTAAGAACTACTTATGTATGGACAAAACCTACAGCTACCACAAGCAATAGTTCCCTCTTGGAAAAGTACAGTGGTCACTATAGCACAAATGGCATTTAAGGGATTTCTTATTCTTGTACCTAAACTTCCTTGACACGATCATTCAATGTTAAAATTCTCCAATTTGAACTGATGACAGTGCGTATCTGTTCCATATCACTAGCATAGGACATAACTATCAGTACATTCTCATTATTCCTTACTTCCTTGAGTTCATTGAACTCGTAGGATGGTTTGAAAAGTATGGTCTTGCAGTACTCTCTCTCTCTCAACTGGTGAACTTCATCAACCATCCTGTCAACCTCATCCTGTCTATCAATAAATGCATCCTGTAAAATGGACAAGTCATTAATGAAACCTTCATCCGTAATTATTCAGATGTGATATCATCCTCCTTTGCCCTTTAAGAATATTCCTATACACATGTGGGGGGATGCATACTGTTACGTTGAAGGACCGTGTTCTTCCTACAGGATTTCCTAAACAACCTGGTTGTAAATTCCCCTTTACCATCTTTAAACACAGAAACCTCAAAAAAAGTTATCTCCTCTCTGGAGAATTCATATGTAAATTTCAAGAACGTAGTAGTGTGTAAAAAAAAAAAAAAAGACAAAACGTTCCAATTGCATCAGGCTACCCTTCCATAACAGAAAGATGTTATCAACAAATCTCATGTAGAGCAAAGCAGAATCAAATTCATTATTGTTCAATACATACTGTTCTTCCTAAGAGGCCATGACCATATTGGCATAGCCATTGTCACAGGATGTGCCCATAGCTACGCCAGTCTTCTGTAAGTAGTGTTGATCATGCGAGAAAAATATTGTTCTCCAACACAACTTCTTTAAAAAGACATATCAAGTCTACTTGCTTGGCATCATAATCACTATATGCAGTTAAATAACTCTTGGTCAATTCCATACCTTCAAGGTTAGAAATACTATAAATAATGATTCAACATCTAATGTAACCATCAAGCAATTGGTTAGATCAATATTCCTTCCATTCACAAAATTATATAAATTTACCAAAACCTGCTTAGTGTGTCAATGCAGTTTTCACTTTATCTAAAACATTCCACAAGTGTTTATCAGCATAGATCGAAAAATATTCTGTTAACCCCCTTCTGCCTGAGACAATAGGCTTAAAGGCTGGACACAACATTTTTATGTACTTTAGGCAGTCCTTGAAAAATGGGTGTTACTGGATACTCAACACATAGATATCTAGAAAATATTTCCGTTATCAAAAAATTATCCAGGCAGTCTCGTATTAAAGAAAATATTGATTGTTGCACTGTATGAATGTAATCAGGATGCATACACTGATGCAATGTTTCATTAGAGAGCATGGCTAATGGAGTCAGTATAGAACAGGCAGTCCATGACCACAATCGCATCTCCCTTGTCAGCCATTTTTATCAAAATACTCTCATTATTTTGCAAATCAAACTGTTTGTATCTCACCTTCATTAAAATTACAGAACTTCTTTTTCAAACCACCAGATGCATAAAATAAAGTAGTAAGATCTTGTCCACATTTCTTGTAAAACACCTCTAATATAGGGTTTAATAAAGGTTGATACATGCTGGCTTTTTTTTAAAAAATGGGTTCTGCTCACTAGAAAAATGCATCTTGGGCATAACATTTCTACTAAACAGTCTAAGATCTATTAAAATTTCTGACAGTCCCGGGCCCATGCAGGAATAAAAGAAAGGCCACGTTGTAGCAGTGACAATTGCATTGCAGTTAATACCTTATTAGAAATATTGTATATTATGAACTGGATGTTCTCCTTTACATCTGTCCCAGGGTCGTGGATTTTCCCTCTTCTGCCTGTTGTCTTTGTTTCCTCCCTTTGCTCGTGGACCTTTCCTTTACATCCAACTTCACCCATTTCACTGGCAGCGGTAACTTCAGTTTGGAAAAAAAAACAGTTGTGGGGCACTGGCCTTTTTTCTGACATCCGGTTGGTTCATATTGGATGTCCCTCCCTCCTGTACATCAATGGTAATAGATCCTTGCAGTGGTGTACAAAAGGATTCATTGGTCGCAGTAGTTGCCGTGGCAACTGAACCTGTACCCACCCTTTTAGCCAGTCTGTTATCTGGATTTAAGTAAGAATTCAGTCTGAGTATTTTCGTTCTGTCTGGGCCAAATAAAAATATGATCTAGCTTAAAATCATTATCACACCCCAAATTCTTCATTTTCTGTGCCGTGAGTCATGTCTCATAAGCTGCTGTGCTAACAATCTCATCAAACACCATGAGACACTCCTCCTTGCCATAATCACTCGGTAATTTCTGTTTCCTTGACTCAATCCTATTCAAAAGCCGATTTTCAATAGGTGTAAAAAAACCCAATTAAAAGGCTCATATAATTGAAACTGTGCTCTCTGTTCCATTGCTGTCATTTAGACAGTAAATCGATACAAGTCTCACCGTAGGTGGACATTTTCATAATCCTCAGGCCCCTCGGAATAACCTGGTGAAAAAGACACACCTCCAGATGCAGTCTCTGCCATTGCAGCTGCTTTAACTTAAAAAGCCCATTTTCAAAACCTTTCAACACCTCCATAGGTACGACATTCTCTTGAGATAATAGTTTGAGCACTGTACTTGCTTGTGCATATAAGTATGACAGAAGAGGTTTATTGTCCATACGCATAAATTTAACAAGCCATTCATGTTCAACATTTCTTTTCACCATGCCTGCCCGCATGTAATGCAACTCCACTATATCATTGAAACCTTCCGCCATGTCCCCGAGGAGGAAACAACAATAAAACAAGTAAAGAATACAAAGAACCCTCCAACGGTTAAACTGGTGCAGGAGCCTGTGTGACTTTGTAGCCTGAGTTCAGGTGGGAGGGTGTTCCATGCTTTGGCAACATCATGGGAGAATAAGGCCTCCCCAGAACTGTTATTGCATGGATTAACTTCAATCAGGTTTTTGATACATGAACGTAGCTCCCTTTTAGGGTTGTGAAAGTTTAGCATGTCGGTAAGGGCAGGGCACTTCCCCGGATAGAAGAGAATTTGATGGGCTATGATCAGTTGGTGATAGCGTAGGAGGTTTGGAAATTCTTACCAGTACAGTTTAGTTAGGGATAGGCAATGGTGGGAATGTGATCTATTATTGGCAGCAAACCTAACTATTTTATTGTAGCATGTAGAGAGTTTGTTCAGGTTAGTTTTGTTAATATTGGTGAGAACTGGAGAGGCGTAAAGTAGTGTTGATAAGAGATGAGTTCTGGCTATTGTTCTAGTCTCAGGGGTTAGGAATAGCTTGCAACGATATAGGCAACCTAGTTTTTTATGGACTTTAGAGATAGTTTGGAATATGTGCTTATTGTATTTAAGTTGAAGATCAATAGTGATGTCTAAGAGATTAGCCTCAATTACTGGAGTGATGAGGTGCCATTCACACACACACACACACACTTGTCAAAGTGACTGCTGATGTGCTGTAAAACTTGAGGCCTGTTTCAGGAAATCCATGAAGTATTCTGGGAAGAGAACCTTTAACATTGAATTAAGGTTGTGATGAAGAAAAAGTGTAAGGAAAGAAAATCTTGGAAAATACATGTAGGATAAATCATCTCCCTCTCCAATTTACTACTTGGAGTCGTGGTGTCATGTTAAAGGTTTCCATCTCTCTTGATTCAGTGCCACACTCCTGCCTTCAACAGTTATGCTGACTGTCGCAGATCTTCCCTCATGCAATCCATCCACCTCTTTGACGAATGTCTTCTTTTCCACTTACCTTCTTTGTGCCTGTCCCATATCTTCACAAGATTGTCTTGTTTTCTGCATGAGCCTGAACCACTGAAATCTGTTCTCTTTGATCTTTTATGCAGTTGGAGATACTTTGGCTTCTGCTGCTATGTAATTTCTTCATCTGTCCCACATTGTGCATCCTACCATCCTTCTCTGGCAGTTCATTTCCATCACCTCTAGCTTCCTCATCTGCTCTGCCTCTACTGTCCAAGTATCTGCACCATACAGTAGTACTGGACACACCACTGTCTTGTATACCTTACTTTTCAGCTTCTTTGGCATTCTTCTGTCATGTACTACACCTGATACACTGTACCAGTTGGCTGCAGCTCCTCCAATTCTAGCATTGACCTCTTCATTCAGACGTCTCTTCTCCTCAAACACCCCTTCCAGATACTTGAAGCTATTGACCTGTTCCATTGTCTTGCCTTTTATTTCATTTCTCAGCATCCTCTAATGTCCTCAGTTTGCTGCCATTACCACTGTCTTATCTGTAGTCAGTCATGCCATATGCCTTCATTTTTACATTCCATTCCTCTATCCTTTGCTGTAGTTCTTGCTCAGAGTCTGCATGTAATGCCACATTGTCTGCATACAGCAATTTTGTTGATCTGACCCCTCCAACCTGTTTGCTAATGTAGACCATGACCAGTACGAACAGAAGTGGACTCAGAGCTGAACCCTGGTGCACACCCGCTCTCAGTGGGAGCCCCTCTGTGAAACAGAACACTGTTTGCACTTGAGTCATTGGGTCCTTGTCCGTAGCCTGCACTAATTCTACCAATGTTTCTGGGACTTCAAACCACTGCAGTACTGCCCCAAATAAGCTTTCTAGGAACCTTACCATCTGCTTCCTTCAAGTCTAGGAATGCCCAGTTGGACTCTTTCCTCATAGCTAGCTTCTACTCAACTATCTGTCTCACTGCAAACATCAGATAATTTGTACTGCATCCTGATCTAAATCTGAACTGTTTATCCCCAATCTTACTTTCTACTACTCTGTGTATTTGTTTAGCAATCACACTCTTCAGAACTTTCGTGCACTGTGAGAGGAGTTTAATGCCTTTGTACTGTCCATAGTTGTGGATGTCCCCCTTTGTTCTCGTATATTCATATGAGTATACATATTTTCCAGTTATCTGGGATACATCTTTCTCTCCACACTGCTATGAGTACCCTCAGGAGCCATTTCTCTCATATCTCACCCAATATCTTTATCATATCTGCTGCGACCTCATCTGAGCCTGCTGCTTTCCTTGGCTTTGTTTTCCTTAGTGCTGTTCTTACTTCTAGGTTGGGCTCCTCCTCTGTCATTGTAGGCTGTGTCTGTGGCAGTACAGCTCCTGTGGGGTTTTCATTATTAGGAAGCTACTGGAAATATTACTACCATCTGCCTTTGATGTCCTATGGACTGGTAAACAGGTTTTTGCTGTCATCCCTTTATAAAGGGTATCTGACTATCTTTATTTTTCTCTCTTTGCCTTACAACCTGATAGTTTCCTTGTGCCACCTATTGAGTCATGTTCCAGAAAATGGTAGAGTGGCTCTGATGCCTGGTTCTTTGCTGTTGCAACTCCTTTCTTAGCTTGTTTGTTAGACAACCAGTATTTCTTCCTAACTTGGTCTATCTTTTATATCTCCCACTTTTTCTTGCATTCCTTTCTTTTGATGACTTCCTAGACTTCTACATTCCACAACCAGCTTTTATGTACATTATTCCCATACCTGGCTTGGACACATCTGTTCTGTAGTCCTCACACATGCTGTTTTGAGGTGTTGCCATTCTTTTTCAACACCTATTCCTTTCTATTCGTGAGGTACTAGAGCCCTGAGTAATTCCTTGAACTGTTGTACTTCTAGGTGTTCAGCCTGGTCTCTGTTGACCTTAGAGCCTTCTCTGGCCACTGCTTGCAGCTGATTGTGGCAACCAGTGATTTATGCTGTTTTGGCTGACTGTTTCACATGGGATGTCTTTGTAATCACTGATTCTACCCTATTGCTCTTTCCTTACTAGGAAGAAGTCTACCAGAGTTGCACATTGGCCAGTTTTGTATGTGATCTCTTTACTATCTCATTCTAAACCATGGGTTGGCTACTATCAAACCATTTGCCAGAGAGAAGTCTAGCATGGCGCCTCCTTCTATATTCCTGTTGCCCCACCCATGTGGACTTGGGCACTCCCTGTATCCTGTTCTGTCTGTCTGTCTTTCCTAATATGTGCATTCAAGACACCCATTATCAACTCCATTTCTTGTAGTCCTACTTTAGCTAGTAAGATCTGCAACTGCAGTTTGAATGCACTTTTTTTCTCATTACAACCATGCTATGGGTCATAGGCTGAGATTATGAATACTGCCCTATCATTACACTAGTCTAATTTCTGTGAATCTATCACTAATTCTGATGACATCCCTCATTGCCTTCTGAAGTATCTCTCCCCCTCCCTCTCTCTCTCTCTCTACAATTCCCACACCATTTCTAGCCTGTCCTCCTCCTGAGTAGTAGGCTCTGTATCCCAAGGCAAGGGGATTTGCTGCACTGCTCTTCCATCTTGTCTCTTGGATACAAAGGATGTCCAGCATCCACTCTACTGTCATGTCCTCCACTTCTAGCTCTGTCCTGGCAGTAAACCTATATTAAGTGTAGCAATGTTCAGTTCACATTCGGCAACCTGACTGGAGAGACCAACTGGCATAATCTTCACCTCCCATGCCCAAGGTACAAGGTTCAATTCTGACCTCTGGCAAATGCCTATTTTATAATTTACATGTTCTTTCTGTGTGTCTGTGGGGGGTCTTCCTGTGTCTGGAAAACATGCCAAGTGTTTCCATCTCAAACTCGCCAATGAATAGAGGTGTGAGCAGAAGTACAGACTCTGCATGTTACCCTATGGAAGGAAGAGTTGCATAGACCAACTAATTTGGGCATCACTGTGGTGCAGAGTATCCTGAAGATAGGAGAACATGCACCACAGACTGTGCACCATGGTAAGGCTAGTCACTCTGTGTAAAATATGGTTCTAAGTGATTCAGTCGTGTTACCTAATATGTTAAATTATATCAATACAGTTGCATACAAAAGATGGAAGTGTAGGATATGTTGGTTTATATTTTTGTAAAGAAAGGCCAGAAATCAGAAGTGTTTTCTTTTAGAATTGAATTGTGGGATCATTTGTTTGTAAAAGTAAATTAGAATGTATTGGGAAAGAGATATAAAAAAGATGTAAAGTATATGTAAGGCTAGTAGAAAAATGTGAGTAGCAACTTTACACTTAAGAAAATGCGGTAAATGCATTCAGCGTTTTTATGAGAAGAGGATTATTTGGTGGTCAGCATAAAATAAATAATTTCAACATTATGCCAGTAACAGAGCAGTGTGATACACAAATACCAAGAATATAGTATGATGGAAGCTTGTAAACATAATATGAAAAGAACAAAAATATTCTGAAGAACAAGGAAAACTGTTGGTTTTGTATAGAAGACCAAAGAACAGTATAAAATAGATATATAGAACCATTCATAAATATATAACATAAATCAGATATTTATAAATTTTGAAAAAAATGAGTGCACTAATTTTATTATATATATATATATATATATATATATATATATATATATATATAGAATGCAGAAAAGTAATTTATTTCTTTGATTTTTGTAACCTAGCAAGTGGGCACAAGGTAACGGAGAGTAACAATCTGAATGACAGTTGAGTGATGGTGCAAGCAATAGAGCTGTATGGTAACAGCAACAATAAGTTGTACAGTAATTAAAGTCGACTGTTAAATCTGACAATGTGGAATTCTGTAATCTGACTTTGAGTAAACAGTTCTTTGTGGTGTTCCAGAGGAAGTAATTACTTATTGCTATTATTATTACTTACAGTAGTAGACTTTATAAAGATTTGCATTGCTGTTTACCGAGGATATCTTTAGATCTCATAAAGTAGATGTTTGTAGTTTATATTTACTGCACAAGTGCTCTGTGATTTTGAACATTTGTCCCAGATTACCGATTATCTCAAAAGAATATACTTTTGCTACAGCATTTTAAATATGTCTAGTTTGCTCTTAAAGACTGAGAAATTGTGTTTCTTTTCAAATGTTTTATAGCAGTACCCGCATGGAATCTTCTTCCAATAGTTTGTCTGAGGTCACGAGGTGAGATGTTTAATACACATTTTACTACAGGGGCCATCAGTTGATATTAGCACATTTAAAAGTTGGAGTTTGAGTTGCTCATGCTTTTTCTAAGAAGTTCACTCTGGTATTGGTGAGGCTGCAAGCTTTGTTTGTGGTTGGTTGTAGTCAACATATGGATTTATAGAGCTAGTACAGGTAAGGTATGTTATCAGTTGTCTGTGAAAAGAAAGGGTCCACAGTGGGTCCTAGATATCTATAGGTTTGGATCTGGTAAATTCATTTTAAATGAAGAGTCTATCAGTGTAATGTTGTTTGTCTGCTTGTAAGAAGCATCAAAGTGTAATACTGGCTCTTAAGGTAATACTTGGCTATCCTGTTTTTGTATAAAACATTTGCTGATGTTTTAAAGCCCATTTGTAGCTGAATATGGACTTTTGCAGCCATTGATCTGAATCTGCAGAGCATGATGTGATGAATGTATAGGATAATAACATTTGTTGAAATTTTGCTTGTAGAATCATTCATCACGAGGCAGAAGAAGGAGGTACCTAGAAGCCGAACCCTGAGGAGCTCCTGTTTTAAAGTTTCCTTGTGCAAACATTTAATTTCCATTTAGTACACATGTTAAATTATCTATTTTTGAGAAAGCAAGCTATACAGTTGAGGATATGACTGAAACCCAATGTTTATACTGGAAAGTTATGTCTGCCACATTCAAATGCCATTTTAGATATATAACCATGCTTATTTGATGCATTCATTTTCCATATTATGAAATGTATTGTATAAAGTCATAGTGTCATGACCCAAAATCTCTGTGGAGAATCTGTAATCAGGAAATATTTCTATATATTCCGTTATCTGTCTGTGTACAAATTTCTTGATAGCTTTGTCAGCAGACATGGTATAGAAATGTGGTGGTAATCCTGAGGAAAGTCAGGTGAAGATGCTTGGAGGATGGGAATTGCTAATGCACACTTGATAATAGTTTAGGTATTTTTCCTGTAGGCAATAATATATTTATGATAAGAGTAATGAGTTTGTCTGTTTCAAATGCTGTCATGTGGACAAGGTTTGGAAGCTGTCAAAGGATTTGTTTTATTTACAAAGTAACTTTCTAATTGTTTTGTATGATATATGCTGAAAGTACAGCTGTAGAATGTTCTCAGATTTACTAAAGGCACCAGAGCCTTACAGTCTTAGTCATCATGTGGGTCTGTAGAATTTGATGACATGAGGATTTTTTTTATAGTATTCAAGAAAGGTTAGGTCTATTATTTGCTAGGTTTTAGGGTTGAAGTTGTCGAAGTGTGCAATATGTTTTATGACTTGCCAGAAAATTTTGGGTTCGGAGGCCATGCCATTCTGTTTCTCAGGTAGGATAAATTTACTTTAATTTGTAGTTTACATTAACCTCTTAAGGTCATGTCTGCTTGAGATTTTGAGGACATGCATATTTGTCTTGAATTAGCTTTGTCTGTCCTTAAGATTTTGTTTACTACTTGGGAAATTTTATCCTTGCATGCATTTGTTAATTTTGTTGGATATTTGTTCAGAATTCTCTGTAGTTTGGTATTAAGAATATCTATGGAATATTTGGGGGCCATTTTGTTTATAGATGTTCATCTAGTCTGTGATTTGATGCTTAGTTACATGTTCTTTTTTAGATTCAGGGATGCTTCTTGATTGCATATATTTTTTACAGAATCAGAAGCGATTTAAAAGTAATCGGTAGTGGATTATGGTCACTGAATGAAATTTGAAAATGTGTTTGGAGAGCCAGTAAGTAACTAGTAGAGTGTGTTTTGTTAATATTTGATCATGGTCTTGTAGGAGCAGAAGTAGCTGAGTTAGTCCAGTGCGTGGAAAAATGTGTTCCATTTAGCAACCATCAGATCCAGGTTGAAATTTCCCATTACTGGTAATTTGTTTTTCTGATTCTGGTTTAGCTTTTCTATTGTTCCTTCAATATTTTTTAGGTTGGATGAATGACGCTGTTAATTTTTTATTTGGTATGAGGTAATCTCTCTGCACCACTCATCGGTAGCAAATCTAACTGTTAGGAGGATGAAAATGGTGTAATGGTAAATATTTGTTTATTTTTACCATTTGGTTTGGACATCATACCTAATATGCTGAATTCTTCATTAGTATGTTTTTCTTTAAGTATTTCCCCTTCATATCTACACTGATTGTTTTTCCTCCAGTGTAACTACCATATCTTTTAAAACATTTTCGTAAGCTTAATATTATAAGGAATCATTATGGTATCGTATACATACATTAACAATGCTGAAACATTAAATATGCTCTCAAATGATGGGTCTTGCAGATGTTTTTGACTTCCATTAGCACATTACATTCATATAGCTAATAAACAATTATTTAGAGTATAACATTATTTCATTCTTTTTGCCATATTTATTCTCTTTCCTATATGAATATTTACCATAGGACTCCAATATAACAATGCATATATTTCTTTACACTACCACAGGAGCTTACCTTATATCTGCTTGTTATTCTCCAAAAGGAATTGTGTTCTATATTAAATACCTTGCTTATATTTATTCCATCTACTATTCCTTCTTTATTTCTACTGCAAGACTCTCGTTCATTTCTTTATTGCTAGTATAGCATTGTTTCCTTTCCAAACTACTCCATTCATCACCATCTTTAGCTTCATCTTAGAACTCAATATTTAATTAGACATAGTTTTGGTCATGATTTCCAGTCATGGAATAACAATACTGTAGGAATTCACATACATAAATTGTCTTCCTTTTTTCTTTGGCTACATTTTAATAATACCTAAACACAGATTAACTTAATCTTTCCTCATGTCATTAATTCAATTATTCTACCATATCCATCTGTGACACTGCAGCCTAGCTATCTGGACTTTTGTAAATAATCATGTCATTTGTGAATATTAATATGATTCATATGCTTGTCCTATAAATGCAAGAGAACTGTATGTTATATACTGAGTTTCATGAATGTAACTACAGTATACCCTACTGGGAAACAACAGATATATATATATAAACTAGATACCCGTGCAAATGTATGTTTTAATAGTAGAAGCTGGAACATACAGTGTTAACTTGCAAAACTTCAAGAAAATAAGTTGAAATCCAATTCTGTTCTCTCTCAGTTTCAGCTCAGTGCAGACTCAATGTCTAGAGCTAAAGGTTTTTCTATTGTCTTGAAAGAAAAATAATCACTAAGTTTCAAATGTAAAAGTGTTTTAATTGTTTTCCAACTTCCAGTTCTGAACAATCATCTGAGAAAGCTGCACTTCTCACACAGAGATGATAAAATTCTGTTGGTTTCTGTTAGCCTGGGAGCTGAAGGCAGGTGACAGAGTGATGTCATCCAAGTTGACCCAGTGGTAATGATTGATAGTAATTTAAGAAGTCTCTCTGAGAAAGACTGTGCATTTTGTATCTTGTCTTGTACCTAGAAACATCCATCATCACCATCATCTATCTTTGCCTTGCTAATAATAAGTAACTAGGGTACAGTGATTTCTCTTGGATATAGATAGGAATATAGTAAAGATTAGTTTAGATGTTTTCTGTATTTGGGACTTCACTGCAATGTTGTTTTAAAATATCTGTGATTCTGAACTCTGTAGTTACTGTGTTTATTGAGTATTGTCTTGTTCTTTTATTATTTATGATTAAATATATTTAACCCTTTTAATTGTGGCTGGTTTGTTTAGAGGTATTTAAGCTCTGAGAGTACTTGCATATGTATTTGGTGACACTGTACAGGCCACTCCTAAATAGCTTTGGTCTTAGTCACACTTACCATTTATTTGGATAATAGTAACATTACACAGTAGGATGGGTCACCCTTTGTAAGGGCTTTTAGCTGATAAGTAGGGGTTGGTGGCAGCAATAACTACCTTATAGTCTGGGCAGAATTGGGCATAGCTAGTAAACCTCTGACAGCCTTCCCCAGATATATATATATGTGTGTGTGTGTGTGTGTGTGTGTGTGTGTGTGTGTGTGTGAGCTACTTGGGCAGGGATATGAAGCACTGGTTGGACAGACAGGGCTTGACCCTTCAGCTGAGATCTTAATCCTATAGCTGTACCAGTGGGATGTCTTATTGGGGATCTTGAAAAAGAGGGAGAAACCAGTCCCAGACTGACTGTGATCTATGTGTGCTCTTAAGGAAAATTGTACTTTACTGTGTGTGTACTTGTCATCCTCCAATTGTGTACATCCCTCACTGTTGCCAGTGGTGAGGATTGAGGCTGCTTGATTACTGGGCTAGTGCAGGGGTGCTGCATATTAATTGTTTGGCAGTGGTGGGATATCCCCATCACATATTAATTGGTTGACAGTAGTGTAGATATTGAATTCCTGTAGTCTGTGTACACCAGTCACTGAAGGTGTTTGTACTCTGTCAACCACGCAGTGAACATTCAGAGTTCATATCACAGTTGTTTAATTTTTTTGTTAGCTTAGTTAGTTGAGGAGAGCAGGCAAGCATGCCAGCAGAGAAGTATGGCAAGCTGACAAAGAGCCAGTTGGCTGAGATGTGCCAGGTTAAAGGACTGGTGCATGCTAACCTGACTAAAGCAGACATGATTGTAGCTTTAGTCACAGCTGTATCACAAAATAGCAACCAGGAGGACAGTCAGACTGGCCCTGGAAATATACAACTCTCAGAAAATGGACAGCTAAGCCTTTCCACAGAGGACTTAAAAATCCATCTGGAGTTGGACTTGAGCTAGAGGCCAAGAGTTTGGAAAAAGAGGCAGCAGAGAGACGGAGGTGTCTGGAGATTGAGGAAATGAGAAACTGCAATGTCTGAAGGCTGAGAAAAATGAGAAACTGCAATGTCTGGTAGCTGTGGAGAAGGAGAGGCAAGGACAACATGAGAAGGCGATGCTGACTCTTCACCAGAGTCATAGAGGTAATGGGGAAGGGAGTAACTGAACCTCAGAAGCAACAAAGGTCAGTAAATGTCTTCCACAATTTACAGAGAAGGATAATTTTGATAGTTTCTTACATTTAAACAGTATAATGTTGACCAAGGGCTCTGGATACGGTTCCTGACACCCTTCCTCCATGGTAAAGTTGTAATTGCAATTTCTAAACTTTCTGATACTGATAGCTTAAATTATAATACAGTCAAATTGTGTTTGTTAGAATGAGTTAACACCTGAAACATGTAGAAAAAAGTTTTGTGAGCATAAATGCAAGGCAGATGAAAGTGCGTGTGTGAATATGTTGCTGAACTAAGCAGTTATTTTCATAGGGGTGAGTTGATATCAGGTCACCACTTTTGAAGGGGTGGCAGACCTTTTGGTGAGGGAACAAGCCCTTAGCACTTTGCCTGAGGACATAAGAATCTGGTTAGCTGATAGACAATGCAATACTGCAGATGAGTTGAGGAAGAAGGGAGACATACCTAGCAAGCAGGGCATCACTGCACAGGAAAGGGACACCCAATGCTGCTCATGCATCTAAGAGACCCATGGTGGGCAGCCCAGACTGCCATAGCAGAGTCCACCAGTAGCAGGGGAAGCCACTAGTCCAGGTAGGATCAAGGGTTAAATGTTTTAAATGCAACCAGTGGGGCCATGTAGCATATAGATATCCATGGAGACAAGGGAAGGAGCAAAAGTTGGGAGAACCAGAAATGGGAATGACAAAATGCCAACAGTAGGTTGTCTCGAGACAACAAGGGTACCAAACTACCACATAAGGTTATATTCTATCTTAGTGAATGGGAAAGAGGCCATGAACTAACAGAGAGACAGTCTCTTACCTAACCATTATGAAGCATGCAGTGGTTACAGGGAAGCAATACTTGCTTGGGACTCTACTCCAGTCAAAGCTTTGGGAGGGACCCCATTCCAAATACTTTTGGCTATGGTTCACCTAGACTGGGACGATGGAAAAGGAAGCCAGCAAGTAGGTGTATTTGGGGATATTCCTGCAGATGTTCTGATAGGGAATGACTTTGATAATGCAGACAGGATTGGAGACAAGCATGTGGGTCTGGTACCCTGGGGAGACCCAGACAGACAAAACACATGTAAGCAAGACTGTTGAGGTGGTTACTTCAGAGAGAGTGCTACCCTGTAGCAGTGAGACTGAAGGTGAGCCACAGCTGCTTGTCAGTACTGATGTTCCCTTGGTCAGAATGACTGCAAGGGCAGAGGTGAGTAGTAGTACCCATGCTGACACTGAGGCACCACTGTCCGAGGATTCCAGACTTCCTGTGGAAGGGGAGCTAGGAAGGGTTACAAAGAGAGAGTTGAGACAAGCTCAGCTCTCTGACCCTACATTACAAGGCCTGAGGGAGGTAGCTAGTGAGGCACCTGATTCTCAAGGGAAGGGGGAATCTGGGTACTGGGAAAAAGGGTTACTATATAGAGAGTGGACTCCTAAGGGAGGGCTAGAGGGTGAGGGAATACAGCAGTTGGTAGTGCCCACAGCCTAACATCTGGCACTTCTAGCCATAGCACATGATATTCCCTTGGCAGATCATATGGGCATAAAACGTACAAAGAAAAGTATTATACAGAGCTGTTATTGGCCTGGGATTTCCAGAGACATGACTCCTTTTGACTTGTACAAGTTCATGACGATGCCCTTTGGGATGAAAATGCCCCAGTGACTTTCCAGAGGCTGGTAGATCATATCCTAGCAGGAGCAGGAGATTTTGCCTTTGCTTACCTAGATGATATTGCCATCTACAGACATTCCTGGCAAGAGCACCTTCAGCATGTCAGGGATGTGCTGGGCAGACTACAGAGGGCAGGGTTGACCATTAAGTCCAGCAAATTTCAGTTTGGTATGGCAGAGGTCTCCTACCTGGGACACAGAGTGGGGAGTGCTAAGATCAGGCCATAACCCACCAAAGTGGAAACCATTCAGTCATGGCCTGCCCCTGTTACCAAAAAGCAGGTGAGGGCATTCTTATGGACAGCAGGGTACTACAGAATGTTCATCCCCAGTTATAGTACCATAGCTGCTCCCCTCACTGGCCTGCAAGGTAAAACAGGCCATATAAGGTAGTGTGGACCCCAGCATGTGAGCAAGCATTCCAGAAGCTTAGAGGAACTTTGGGAGATCCCCCTGTGTCAGCCGGTCCATATTACAGCAAAGTATTTATTGTGCAGGTGGATGCTTCACACCATGGGGTGGGGGCTGTAGTTAGCCAGGTTTCCTCAGAAGGAGAACAGCACCCAGTGGTGCATCTCGGTCATAGGCTCCAGCCCAAGGAGGAATGCTATGCATCTGTAGATATGGAATGCCTAGCCACAGGGTGGGCACTGCAGAAACTTCAGCTTTCTCTTTATGGAAGGAAATTCACTGTAGTTGCAGACCACAATCCCTTAACATGGCTACATGGAGACAGTCAGCAAAATGCCAAGTTACTAAGGTGGAGCCTAGGGTTGCAAGCATATAATATGACAGTGCAGCACTGCAGTGGAGTTAGCAATGCCAACGCAGATGGGCTCTCAAGACAGGGAATGGGGTAAGGTTTTCCCAGATAGGCTCAACCCTCTCAAGCAACATTTCTCAAGGGGCACTTGAAAAACGAGCATGAGGTTTTTTTTTTTTGAGCGGGGGGGGGGGGGTTGTGTAACACTGCCAGCCCAGCTATCTGGAGTTGTGTAAATAATCATATGTCATTTATGAATATTAATATGATTCATATGCATGACTTACAAATGTAAGAGAACTGTATTTTATGTATTGAGGTTCAAAAATGCAACCACAGTGTACCCTATTGGAAAAGACAAGAAATGTATATAAACTAGATACCTGTGCAAATGTATGTTTTAATGGTAGAAGGTAGAACATAGAGTTAACTTGAAAAACGTCAAGAAAATAAGTTGAAATCCAAGTGTTTTATGATTCTGTTATCTCTGTTTTAGCTCAGCGCAGACACAATGTCTAGAGTTAGAGGTTTTTCTATTGTCTTGAAACAGAAATAAATACTAGGCTTCAAATTTAAGTGTTTATTTTACAACTGCCAGTTCTGAGCAAACATCTGAGAAAGATGTACTTCTCACCCACACATGATAAATTTCTGTTGGTATCTGTTAGCCTGGGAACTGAAGGCAGATGACAGAGTGACGTCTTCCAAGCTGACCTAGCGGTAATGTTTGATAGTAATTTAAGAACTCCCTCAGAGAAAGACTGTGAATTTTGTATCTTGTCCTGAAACTAGAAACATCCATCATAACCATCATCTGCATTTGCCTTGCTAATAATAAATAATTAGGGCACAGTGACTTCTCTTAGATCTAGATAGGAATATAGTAAAGATTAGTTTAGATATTTTCAGTATTTATTTGAGACTGTCCTGCAGTGTTGTTTTAAAATATTTCCTGTGATTCTGAGCTCTGTAGTTACTGTGCTGGTTGAGTATTGTCTTGTTCTTTTATTTATGATTAAATATATTTAAACCTTTTAGTTGTGGCTGGTTTGTTTAGAGATATTTAATCTCTTAGAATACTTGCATATGTATTTGGTGACACTGTACAAGCCACTCCTAAATAGCCTTGGTCTTAATCACACTTACCATGTGGATAATAGTAACAGTACACAGTAGGATTGGTTATCCTTTGTAAGGGCCTTTAACTACCTGATAAGTAGGGTTTATAGTCTGGGCAGAAGGGGGCATAGCTAGTAAACCTGAGACAGCCTTCCTTGTGTCTGTGTGTGTGTGTGTGTGTGTGTGTGTGTGTGTGTGTGTGTGTGTGTGGTGTGTGTAAAAAATCACATTTAAAAGTGCGTGTATGTCGGCTACTTGGGCAGGGGCACGAAGCGCTGGTTGGACAGACAGGGTGCTGAAGGTCTTGGCTTGACCCTTCAGCTGAGATCTTAACCCTATAGTTGTGCTAGGAAGTCTTATTGGGGATCTGGAGAAAGAGGGAGAAACTAGCCCCAGACTGTGATCTTCTGTGTGCTCTTAAAGGAAATTGTACTTTACTGTGTGTACTTATCCTCCCATTGTGTACATCCCTCACTTTTGCCAGTGGTGAGGATTAAGGCTCCTTGATGACTGGGCCAGTGCAGGGGTGTCGCACCATCAACTCCCTGTCTCTTAACTCTGCTAACAATGTCTATAGTTTTATCTTCACTTGGAATATGTTTCCTGTTCATTTTCCAATACTTTTTCACTTTGTATATCATCATGTTAATCTCCATAATTTCATTCTTAATATCTGCAATTACTACCTACTGCTAGTTGTCATTTCTCATAGTTTGTTTTTATTTGTTCTCTAAAGCTAAACTCCTCCCCTACTCCATGCATTTTACCCATGTCTATTTTCTGCATCATTCTATCTCCAGGTTTCTGGTTGTCGTGGAGTTCTTCTCACCCACTAGAAAAAAATGTAGCAGAAGTTTGCTTTTCTCTACTACAAACTCTAATTGACTGTAACTTTCACCTTTGTGGCCTCTTATAATAGTGTACCCCCCCTGCCAAGTTTTGCACTGAGACTTTATTCATTATTATAATTATTGACTTTACTTCCTTCAGTGAAAGCTAAGCCTCTTTTGGGAAGTCTTAAGAGCATCCTGGGTATCAGGGTTGTCCATCTTTGAGCTAGGAAGTTATGACCTATCCTGGTTCCCTCCCCTTGCAGTCCCTATGATAACATCCATTGAGTGGGTGTGCCATGGAAATGTGTAGTCTGGTCGTGTCTCCATGGCAACTAAACTGAGTCTCTAGCTTTTCCTCCCTTTGGACCATTTTTTTCAAAAGCAGTGTACCCAGTCTCCACCAGCGATGTGTGCAGGAGATGCCCTCAGGACTGCACTCCCTTCCAGAGACTGTAACACCCCCTCTCCATTATACTTCAGTCATCCAAGCAGCTAATCAAATTTGGGTTTGCTAAACCATAATCAGGGCTTTATCCCTCTATGCCAGTGGTGTGGCCAGAGGGACAGTAACATCAGGGTATGCTCCTCAGAGATGAGCTCTTTTCTGGGTTGGAGATGATTTCATAAGTTGTCAGTAGTCATGAGAAGGTGAAGTAGTGATGAAGTTAAATCCATTGTAGTTGCTTGAGAGCTTGGTAGAGGTGTGTGATCTATGGAAGGCTTGCAATTTGGCCACTTTGTTGCATCATTGTTTAAGCAATGTTCCCTATGCAAAGTTAAATTTGTGATGACTGCAGCAGCATAGACAAGGGTAGGTAGTATGTAGGCTGTAGCAATATTCTTTCTAGCACATTCTGTCATGTATGGTTTGTCTTTATACAGAGAGCAGAGTTTTTGGCGAGTCTTTGGCAGCTTTATGCGGTATTCATACTTAAAATTTTCATCTGTTTTAAACATCTAATCATTTTGTGTTGATTATGGGATCAAGCTTAGTACTGTTGAGTGAGTATATGGTAGAGAAGGCTGTGGGAAAGAAGAAGAAATGACATCTTAACAGAAGTGCAAGTAGCTTCAACTGCAGAAAAGGTCAAAGGTAACACATTGGAGTGGTCTGGTCATGTGCTGGAAAGCAGAAAATCTGGTGAAGAAGATTTGGGACAGAAAGAAAGAAGATGAAAGGAAATGAGGGAGTTGGCTAAGAGATGAATTGTGTGGGAGAAGATCTGCAAAAGTCAGGCATGACTGTTGAATAAGGTAGGAGAGTGGCATTGAATTGATAGTGTTAGTTGATGCAACACCCTGACTGAATGTAGTAAATGCAAAAGGAGGAGGAGGTTATGATAGAATTGGCATTTTTTTTTCAGAATGGTGCTTGGGGTGAATAGGATAGGTTTGCATTTTTATGTTTTAGGAATAGTTGAGCATGTTAATCGAGGTTCAGTGGAAGTGAAGGATTTGTGAGAGTTGTAGTTGCACCCAAGGTCTTGGCAGTACAGAGCAGTGCTGAGTAATCATATTGAACCAGAGTGGCATGTTTGCTTACTGTGCATAGGTTATTAATGGAGATATAGAACAGGAGTGGGCAGAGACTGGAATCCTCTGGCATGACTCTACATGCTGGTAAGAAGGAAGAGACGTTGTTCCATTTTATAGATTGCTGTAATTCTTAGACAACTGTTGAAGCATGAAAGGGAGGAATTAGGCCTCACAGAGAGAGTTTATGAAGTATAATTGGGGGAGGGACTGTGTTGAAAGCATTGGATAAATTGAGGAAGAGTGCAGAGACCATGTCATGCGAGTTTTTGTTTTGGTTAATAGTGTCAGTGAAGTTAAAGGGCAGTGGTAGCACTGTGATGAGGACAAAAGCTGTATTGGGAGGGGTTACAAAAGACAGTTTTGTTATGAAGTGGAGTGGTTGGGTTTGAATGCATTTTCCAGCACTTTACACAGAGAAACGATAAAATGCCTATAGGTCTGTAATTTAGGCATTTGTGTTAAACCGCATTTGATTAAGATCAAGGTTTCAAGGATAGCAGAATACCACTCAACAAACCCCAACTTTTGTATGACTCTAGTGACAGAATTGTGTGAATTGTTTAAGTTCCTCACATCACTTATTTTACCCCTAAATTCATTAACAACTAGCTCTGGGTATCTGCTGTCAACAGACTGGCAGTCTAAAACCCTTGAATGTTTATTAATACTCTGATGGCAAGGATGGTGGCTTCTCTCCGCTGCAACTAATACTTTATTTTCTGCAGCCATTTCTGTTCTGCTCCTCCATTCTAACTCAGTCATTGGAAGCAAAAGAATGTTGCTGGATAACCTCCATCATTTCCACAAATGTCTAGCAATGACAAGAGTTTTTCTTTTCCTATGTTCTCCAAGTACCTGCCATCTTTGTAATTTAAGTTCCTGTGATTTACCTTCTAAGCTGTGCTTTTGACTTATTCATCCCATGATTCTGAGGTGAATGCTCCAGCTTTGTCTTGTTTTCTAAGCACATCCAATTTTGAACTAGAATACATTAGCATATGGAGCACTGTGACTATGCTCAGAAATGGGGTGGGGGGTGATGACAATGTTATTAAGCACCCTTCTGATAACTTTTGTTAAGCATCTTTCTTTTATCAAGAAGTTGACAGGGGTGTTTGTGCTCTAGTCTTATGCTACAGCATTATTAGCAGCCAGCTCAGAACAGCACTGGAAAGCTGTAATGTACCTCACTTATGCTACACTGGGTGTGCATGCATGTGTGTCCGGCAACACAGTGTGTTTCAGCTTTTAAAGTGATTACTTGATTGGCTAGAATTACCCTATATATATATCTATATGTATATCTATATCTATATATATATATATATATATATATATATATATATATATATATATATATATATATATATATACACACACACAACTTTCAAAAGCCCACAAGATAATATATCAGCCTGAGAAATGTTCAGCTCTAAAAAATCTAATTAAAACCCATTCCGACACTAGACAACTCAGATCCTCTGATAAGCTCCTTCTACAAATCACTAGGTTTAATAACTTCCATGGTGACTCTTTATATTCCTGTAATATCTCCACATTATGGAACATGACCCTGCAGCCAATATTTTCCACTTAAAACCCTCATGTATTTAAAACACTTCTGTAGTCTCACCTATCCAAAAAATGCCTCTGCTCATGTCATAAACCAGGCTGAATATTATTGCTATCTATTGTACTATTTATAGTTTTATTTTCTACTTCACTCATCTAATACTTCACTTTTTCTTACTAAGTTACCTACATCTTTTTTTTTTTTTCTTTCTCTCTTCCATAAGGTTTTAATTCTTTCTTTTTCTCACTAACTCTCAGTTATAACTTACTTTTAATTGCCACTTTTTAATCAAAGGCTACCTTTTAACACTCCCTTTGTCAAATTCTTAAATAAGCTATCATTAACTTGATAATATATACTGACTTGCACCTATTTAATACAGTTGTTTCCTCTTATTGGACTGCTCTATTAGATTGCACCGAGTGATTTTTTTTTGTGTGTAACTCGTGTGAATTCAATCTATTATTGCAATTTGCCCTGTTGATATATTTTTCTAAAGTTATTTCAACTATCTATATATTTTATTTTATATAGTACTGTTGAATATATAGTATAATTGCAATGTGAGGCCCCCCCCCCACACCTCCACTGAACAAGGGTTAACAGCCCAGTCTGACAATCCTGGTAAACCAATATAAAATAAATAAATGAGGTTCTTAGATACTCGGAGACGCACTTCAGTTCTCGCTGCTATATAAAATGCTTTGCAGCCTTACATATCTAATGTGTTTCCTGTCCACCCTCAACTTATGGGTCTTCAGATCTATGCTGAGTCCATCTTAGGACACTTTCAAACTTAGTGAATCTGGTACTCGGGCTCTTCCCCTTACCCATAATATTCAGTGTTTAACTGAAATACCTCCGATCTCATTTGCCACCACAAATGTAGGACAGATCTGTTGATGTTTTTGCATAAATAAGCATATTCAGATGAGTTTTTTGCTATAGATATTTTTCTTTTACTATAGTGTGTGCATATATATATATATACATTATTAATTCTGCTTCTACCTCCATCTCTCAAAATGGGATGCATTCATGTAATAAATGCGTGGTATGCCCTAACATTTCCACAGGATCTCAATACACATTCACACATTGTAATTATACTATTAAGTTTTCAAAATATTTCTTCTGCCATTCTACAGCAGTAGTATATGCAGGTATTTGTGCATCTTGTAAAGCATTTTATGTAGGTAAAACTACAAGAAAACTTTCAGATAGAATTAAGGAGCATCTAGGAGCCATCAGGGCAAAGAACTTAAATAATGCCCTTGCTAAACATAGCATTCTTTGTACTTCTTTTAGTAAATTTTACTTCATAGTATTAGAACAAGTTAACTGTTTTTTTGGAGACTGGGAATTATATTTAGAACTAAGAGAACTTAAATGGCAATTACTGCGTAATTCTGAAACATACCATGGTCTGAATGAAAGTGTTAATATTAAATGCGTTTTAAAATGGAAAATTTAATTCTATTTTGACAGTTGTTCTATTTTGACAGTTGCTTTCTTTCTACAAAATGTGTTTGCATCCATCCATGACCTTTGGCACACGTGTTAGCCACCACTTGTACAGTTATATGAATATTCATATCTCCTACATGCATATTTAGTGTGCACACTGTACATTTGTTCAATGATTAGCTAACACAAGGGAGTGTTTATTTAATATTCATGCCCCTGTCATTCATAAGTATGTTCATGGTTATTGTGTTTAGATGATTGGCACAGTTTAAATATTGTCTGGTTGTACTATTGGTTGCTGTACTAATAAGTTATATGTAGTTCATTGTTTTTTTGTTTACATATGACTCTAGTTACATATAATGCAACTATTGCTGAATATAGGTTATTCTGATGAAGCTCTTCCACCTGAATAAGAGCGAAAGCTTAATCATCTATTCAGTGTCTGAGTTTTTATTTCCTTTCTACTAGCTCAGTATTTATTACTACGCCTAAAAGAAGTCTGAATTTATATATGTGTATATATATATATATATATATATATATATATATATATGTATGTGTGTATGTATATGTATATATATATATATATATATATATATATATATATATATATATATATACATAACTAAAATTAACCGCACTCAAAAAAAATTTTGAACGAAGAGAAGAAATTTTGACTAAGAACTGAACTTCGTGACAATAAAAGCATTAAAAAAAAATAGTAAATCACACCAGCAACTCTTGTAGAATTTTAGCGCTTTCGTCTTATTTATTATCAAGACTTCTTCAGAAAGACAAGTTTCATAAGTATGAGCAACCATTTTCACTTCCTTTATATACATTAGTTCTAGCAGGCCATTTAAATTAACAACAGTGCCTTTCCAATAGTAAAGTGTGAACAAGCAAGGGTGCTGTGTGTATTTTCATTAACATTACAATCGCAGTTACATAAGGTAAATTAGTCAGACAGTAATAGCCTTGTGGTGCCGTGTGCATACTAAAAGGGATTGTGTGCAAAAAGGGATCGTGTGCAAAAGGGGATTGTGTGCAAAAAGGGACTGTGTGCAAAAAAAAAAAAAAAAAAAAAAAAAAAAAAAGGAAGGGGAAACCGGGAAGGATGACAGTCATGCTGTGATGATTCTAATATAAACACATTACTTATGAGTCTTTGCCTCTAAAGGTAAGTAAAGAAGAGAACGGAGGAAGATGAAGGAGTAAGGTAGAGAGTCCTACTATGCTTTGGTATCGGTGTGTGTGTAGAGTAATGTGTGGGTATGCCACCTGATGGAGTGGGAGGAATGCGGTGTGGACTTGAGGGGGGCTGGTAGGCAGCCGCTCATGACAAGGAGCATATGAATGACAGTGTGTCCCAGAAGACTGTCAGTGCGGATGGTACCAGCTGTAGGCTGGTTTGGATGGTATCACCCTTTAAATGGCTGCGTGAAATAGTGAGACCAGGGGTATAGTTGGTGCGGTCAGTGGGGGCTAGCCTGGTGATTGGGAGCATGTGTGTAGGGGGTATGGGGGAGTCAAAGGTCAGAGAGAGAGAGGAAACACATTATATTCACTTGCACAGTTGTAAATCCATAAACACATTAAATCTACTTGCACAATGGCTATTGCTGTCTGACTAATTTACCTTATGTAACTGCGATTGTAATGTTAATGAAAATGCACACAGCACCCTGCTTGTTCACACTTTACTATTGGAAAGGAACTGTTGTTAATTTAAATGGCCTGCTAGAACTAATGTATATAAAGGAAGTGAAAATGGTTGCTCATACTTATGAAACTTGTCTTTCTGAAGCAGTCTTGATAATAAATAAGACGAAAGCGCTAAAATTCTACAAGAGTTGCTGGTGTGATTTACTATTTTTTTGAATGCTTTTATTGTCACGAAGTTCAGTTCTTAGTCATATGTATATATATATATATATATATATATATATATGTATATATATATATAATTT